>NW_024580667.1:39911106-40025511 GCF_017639235.1 Corvus kubaryi | reverse complement strand
AAGGAAGGAAGGAAGGAAGGAAGGAAGGAAGGAAGGAAGGAAGGAAGAAATGGGTTGAGTAAAAGAGAGGAAAGGAGGCCAGCAGGAAGGCATGCAGGAATGCACACAGACTAGTGTGTTTGTGCAGTCTATGGTAATAGAGTTGTAGTAAAAAATTATTAACTAAAAAATAAATCGGTAATAGGTATTTCTAATTTGTTATTATGCTGGGGATTTTTTGTTTGTACTTTCCCGGCTTTTATTATCAATATCCTTCTTTGTTATTAATTGCAGTAAATTATATTAATTTATCCAAGTTGAATCTATTTTGCTTGTGATGGCAATTGGTGGGTGATCCCTTATCTTGACCCATGGGATTTTTAATTCGGTTTTCTCCCCCTCTCTCATATTGATGAGGGGAAGTGATAGAGTGCTTTGGTGGGCACATGGCATCCAGTCAAAGTCAACCCGTCATACCATTCTATTTCAATTTCTTTGCCTGCTACTATGCTGCAAGGCTTATCATCACTGTCTAGACTGAATAATCTCTTTACATCTTATTTAAATGAATAGATAACCCAGTGATAACTACAACAGTACAGTAAAGTATGTAACTTCTTTGATTCTATGATAGGGAATTAATTTTTCTTTAATTGGAAGTACAATTGAAAAATATGCTTTTATGGAGGCAAATGTAGAAAATTGCGGAAAATTTTGACCACAGGAATCATAAAAAGAAGTGTTTGATTGGAAGCTAATGACAGCATGTTTCAAATGACATAAAACTTAGCAAGCTATTTGTGGTGCATAGCATGGGGTACTTAAACAAGGAATTAATAGTCTAATTAAATTTAGGCATTTATTTAATCACTTCATATAACCTAGAGAGTGGGAAGGGAAAGACTCATGCAAATGGTGACGGAAAGCAGAATAATTTCCAACCCCATTAATTTATACAGTTCATAAGCTTTAATATCTGGCATGACTAAAATAATGTAGTTCTATTTTAAATTCATCAGTCTGCCTATACCCAGATAAAAACAACATTTTTCCTCATCTCAGTAACTGTAATGCCCAATTCATTGTGTTAGTCTTACACTTTCAGGATTCACACTCTCCAGTAGCACAAATTAGTTCTATAAATATCTGATACCACCAAAATCCTGTAAAAACTGTATTTACTTTACACGTACACATTTGTGTGTGCAAGTGAGTGTGTGTGACTGATCAAAAAATCCCTACAAGGAAGAAGGCGCAGAGGAGATGAGCGCAAGCACTTGCGAAGCTCAGGGTAGAATATGGGGAGTGAGCACAGCTGTTGTAAAGAAAGAACAAAGGAACCAGAGGGTGGCCAGCAAACTTTAAATAAATGCATCAGCTGTATCTTTATCAGTTGGAGGCAACAACTGTTTGTGTAAACACCCTTTGCTAAGGGAATCAAGAGAAGCTGTCTCTGATTGAGACAGACCAATATGGGAGAGATGCATACATGCCTCAGCCAAACCTAAAGTAAAGAAGAAATGAGTGACCAACAAAATATATTTTGAAAATAGCAACAGGCTTGAATCTCTGTATTCCTTCCCAGTGACTGGGACTGCCCAGCAACATGATAGAGAGCATGTAGAGACTGGTCATGGGAATCATGTTTGTGTTGGGATCTAACTGCACAGAGCAATTGCCATGAAGTGTTTATGTTGTGGTTTCACTACATTGCTGTATCACTCTACTAAATCAAGTAAAGCATCAAGTATTTCCAAATAAGTAAATTTGGTGTAATTCCCAGTGTGAAATAGCTAAAAGAACCTGTTCAGATAATATTGGACTCTGACAACACACTCACATTCCCTTTAGGAAAAGCAAAATTCATGATTCATTAATTTAATTAAACCCAATGTATTATTTAGAGAAATATGATTTTTGCAAGAGCCGTTTCTTAAACATTAGAATTATTTGTTGCCGTTATCAATCTTATTTTAATATTCCCTTTTTACTAAGACGCTTAAGCATTTTTTCATATAAAAGACATTAAGGCCCTACTCCTAATGTAAAATTATTTAATTTTCACCCTAAAGTTCTTATATTAATTTCATTATGCATAGATTTGAAGGTAAAAAAGATTATTATTTGTATTTGTATTTGAGTGTAAGGATACAGTTCTGGTTTTTCCTTTCCTATTAAGTTCTTGACCTTGTACATACTTTTTGCAAGCTAAGGACAAAGCCACCTCAACCTTACCATATATAACATCTACTCTCCTTTAAACTGTATCATGGTCTTGGAGTCAGATTATATCTTTAAAAGAAATCAAGAATAAAGGGAGCTTATCTTTTCATCTCCCCAAGTACTTATCTATATGCTAAATATTTAACTCTGAGGATAAACATATTTTTTGCTTTGGATTAGTGGACAAAATTGTACTTAATATTTTAAAGCTTTATTTTAGCAAGTTTCTTAAAAACATATAATCTAAGACAATCAAAAATTTCTGTTAAAGGCTTGCTCTGGAACTAAGCGTTCATGAGTACAGTTTTATGGCTTAGATATGTTGAGATTTATATTTAAGGACATCTTACATATATTCATAAAAACCTAAATTTTCTTTATTTTTCTAATGCAGAAGATGATGTCTACTTTACTATTTTATGTCAGTTGAAGTGTGCTATTTTTAGAGAATTAATTTCCTGTTACTGCTGCTTATTCTCTCACAGAAATTTTTGATTATTTGATTATTTCATTCTGCTCCCCATCCCTGTCTTCTAGCTCAGGGGGCTGGATACCACATGAAGAATAGGTCTTATTATTAAAAACTGAGACAAATAAGGCATTTATTACCTTATTCATCATCACTATGTTTCATCCCACATGTAATGAAGGATGGAGATTCTCCTTAGGCCTCCTTTTGTTGCTCATGTATTTATAGAAATGTTTTTTAATGCCTTTTGCCACAGTAAGGTATTGACCTAACCCTTAGAACAGATAACTAGAAAGCGAATTTCGAAGCTATCATCTATGCTATTGACTCACAGTTGTGGATGCTGTACAGTCTGAAACATAAGCTATTAATCTAGTGATTTCTGTGTACAAATCATGATATATGATTACTGAAGTCTATCAATGTTACAATAAAACAATTAGCTGTAACAGCCTGTCAGGGAATATCATGGAAATAAAGTGGTAATATAAATAGAAAATTGGTAACAAGGACAAAGAGGAAGCACCTCATTCTCCTGTCTCAGCATGAATGTCCTTCTGGACTAATTCTGAAGAGCATAAAAGCATGCACTTGTGAAGAATCTATAAACAGAAATAGATCAAATCAAACAAGTTAAGAAACAAGTTGATTGCAAGCCTAGGGAGAAACAAAGCGACAGAAAAGCTTTACCCAGGAGAAGCTGACATGGGTGTACCCATTTGTTCTGTTAGAAAATAAAAGCAGGAGAGTTAAAAGTTCAGGGACGAGCCCAGTGGTTAGATCAATATCAATTACAGGGGAGATGGCTTGGCTAAGAGACTCACATCCCATGCTAAGACACCAAAGCAGCAAAGAAAGATCTGTTAAATATAAATCAATAACTGAATTTTAATTTCTTGCTTTTTAGTAGCTTTTTACAACTGAAAATGCCCATGGACCCATGACCCATTTTCAGTCCATCCAGGGCTGTCCATTCCAGCTCTGCAGCAGCACTGATGTCCAACTCCACCCCAGCTCTGCCTTGCCCAGCCACAAAAGGATCTGACTGGATTGGGGTCACATCCACTTGCTGACATCCCAGCATGTCCCCATCCCATCCCCATGGCCCTGCTGTTCTGTCTGACCCCGTTTTCAGTCATTGAGTCTGAACCTGAGCCCTTGTGCTGGTGTAGCCTTGACTTGGCCCCATCCCCAATTCAGTGGACCACAAGAGAGATTAGGAAACTCATGTTCTTCTTATAGTGTAAACGTTAGAAACAAAACAAACAAATGAAAAACAACAACAAAACAAAACAAAAAAAAACCAAAAAACACCACAAGAAACACATGTAGAAAACGATGTAGAAATTATTAAAATATGAGAAATAATCACCACTCCTTCTCCCCATATATCTACCACATTATAATATTTCACTGAAGTAACAGCATATAGTATTTTGATTTAGAAAGTGGAAGACAGTAAAGCCAGCAGAACTTCATATGACAAAATGAGCAATTTCAAATGGGTATTTTTGGAAGCTGTTTACTGTACTGATATGTAAAGATTAAACTTCAGACTTCGCAATGTATCTTAAAGCAAAACATTTTTTTGTATTAGTAATGCTCTAACAACAATAATGAAAACTTACGGTTATTTTCCTCTTAGTAGATTATGAAAACATACAAGAGAGGATATTAATAAATTCTATTATATCAGTAAATCCTTGCATAATTCAAATTAAGTATTCAATAATTACAGTCTAAATTTATATTAAAAGAATGTTACGGTTGCAAAATCAAAATATAGAAGGGCCCAGATTCAATCTTGTGAATAATATTATTTCAGCTCCTTTGTTAGGAAACAGCCTCTAGTCATACTATTTTTACTATAGCATCTTTATCTTATACCAGTTATTCAGTAAGTTAAAAGTATGTAATCAGGTTTCTAGAAAACACCAACTGATTTAAATCAGTTATTGTCAGTAGAATAGTTGTAGATTTCAGAAGATGAATAAAAGGAACAAGAGCAGAACTATTTGTTCTTGAGGCTGTGGAAGGTGACTGTTGTTACAGAGGACTGAAATCTGCTGTCTCCTCTGCCACTAATCTCTTAGAGAGAAATATGGAGCAATTCAGTCTTTGGTGTGTGTGTCGGTTTTTGTGTTTGTTTGGGTTTTTTCCTCTTTTACTTCTTTCTTATGCCTAGGAATAACATATAAGAAATAACCGCTACTATATAAACCTAAATGGCTTTCAAAATCTTAGTAATTATGTAATAATGTGCATGTTCAATTCACAAGAAGTGTTGATATAGGTATTACCATAGTGTTAATTTTACAAAGAGCCAAGCAGTTCCAGAGATTTGTTTTAATGGACTTAAAAGCCATTAATGGTACCAATTACCTCCAAGAAGCACCTTCTTGCTAACACCAGCATTTTGCACTTTGACCCTGAGGTAGTATTTCTTTTTGTTTTTCTTCAAGATTTTGAGTCTCCAAAACTTAAAAAGACAAAACAAATTAAAATTCTTCTTACCTGTTCTGCAAAATGGGATATCTGTTAAGAAAGTAGGCATCACCTTATGCAGTGTAAATGACCTAGTGTCATTGCAAGATTAGTATTGCATACTGGTAATGGATTGATACGATAAATAGTAGTAGAAATTTTATTTTGAAAGTGTCAGTCTATAGAGTATGTAGCATTTTGATTTTTTTTTTCAAAAGGAGTAAATGGATTCTGTTTACACTTAGACTTCCACTTGAGACAGTGTTTTGACTCTGTCCTGTTCCGTCCATAGCTATTTATTTGCACTTGCAAGAGTTTAAGCTGGCTTTAGGGTTTAAACAACTCTTTAAAAGTGTATAAGAAAAACCGTAAACTGAACAAATAACCCTCCCTATCTTTTTCTTTTCTACCTTTGTGTAAAATTTTTTGCTGCCATTTGCCTACAAATCTCTTTTGATTATGATTAACAACTTGATTAAGCTGTGAATTTTGTTCTCAGCTTTTTCAGTCATGACCTCAAAGATGAGAAAGGTTTCCCCCAGGTAAAAACAGACACTCAGAAAGAAACAACCAGACTTAGGGTGTGGTATTTCTAGCATAAAGAAAAATAGATCTAACTTTCTTATCTTCCCACAGCCAAGAACAAAATATGTTTCACAGAAATATATGATTCATATTTCTTGGAATACAACATTTTCTCTGTTGCAAGAATAATGAATTAGTGATTTTGTGCTTCCAGATGGAGGAAGTCCAAGACTGATAGTGAAAAGCCACAGCCAAGAAAAAGAAAGGTGGAAAGGAGGGGAGGAAGGCTGGCCGCATTTACTTGAGATGTGAAAAAATAATGTTTTCTCAGCCTTTGCACAAGAAACCTTGCCAGCGAGGAAGCAGAGAATATTCTTTTCCCTTTGGGGACTGAAGCATACTACAGAAAACATGAAGACAGCTGCTCTTACATATTAAAGAATAAGTGCTTTACTTGCTATGATAATTTATTTGATTATTTTCAAAACAAAATTAAACTAATTAAGAACAACATTAAAACCAGAACTCCACAGAGTTCTTTTCATTGGAAAAAAAAATAGCAATTCTTGACTTAACAATGCCTGACTTATTCCTACAAAATAGAAAATTAGTTGGTTCCATTGGACAAATTATATTCATAATCATGATTTTTTAACTTGATGATATCCTGTTTCATCTTCTGTGAAAACAAGCTGTGTAGTGGCAGAAAATACAACAGGAAGATAATGTGGTTATATTAAGCAAATTATTCCATTTCTGAATATTTTCATAGTCTGGTAATGTTTTATTTGGTGCTTGGCCCCAGGCAGCTATAGCACTCTTGGTACAGCAATATTTTTAACTAACAGCAGTAATATCTTGAAAGAAGAAAAAGTAGAGCCACAGCTTTCTTGCATATGAAAAATTCTATATATTTATATCTGTATTATACATAACATAGGACAGCTCTAGTGCAGCTAAGAATAACAGAGTTTTCCCAGATTTCTTCCAAACTTCTTCAAAAAAGAGAACACTTTTGGTTTGCCAGGTCTTTGAACATTTACATTCCATCATATGTCTCATAATGATTCTTTTCTAGAAAGCTTCATTTGACAGTACTCAGCAGTTGATACAGTTTTAAGAATAGTTTTTCCTTTTTACCATAGAATATTATTGCAACCATTTTGTGGAGTAATACTTATAGACTTGAGATACTGATAGGAGAGAAAACTTTCTAGATAAGTTCAGGAACTGAGAGTCAAAGGGTGAGATTAGGTCTTCTCAGTGGTCTCATCACTCACAAGCAAGAAGCAGCAAGGGGAAAGCAGATTGATTTGCCTATAGTTAAGAGCACTGAGGAACAAGGAAAAGTAGTTTGGCATAGACATGAAGACCTGGGAGGGCTTCAAAACTAAAAATAAAACACTGTGGGGATCGAAAGAGGGATCTTGTGAGACTGATTGAGTAGCAACAGAGAAAATGAAATTCACAAAAGTCATACAAAATTATGAAAATATGGGGAAATTAATCACATAAAGTTATGGGATCTAAACTGATCATTTTCATTCTGAAAAAAGTCTGTGTTAGTTATGACAGGTAGTTCTAAGGAAATATCAGCTCAGTGTTAAGTAGATGTTTAAAACAGAAAAAAATATTAGATATTTTTATGAAAGGAAGTATGAAGGCCACCTTATGAGGTATGATTAAGTAAGCTGTAAGTGAAATTTATAAAAGATGAATGAAACCAAAGATAGAAAAATACTCAGTTATTTGAGAGGATGAATAGGAATTAGTCAATACTATCCAAACAAGAATTAAGACCCCACAGGATCTGCCTCTTTTGCTGTCAAAGTTAGGTGTAGCCTTGGCTTCTGTGGCATGAGAAAGTGAAGAGTTACAGTCCAGAGAGCTCGGGTGGTAGGTTTGGTGGAATATCACCAGTGATTAGGCAAGTTTCAGCAGACCAGTGAAGCTGACACAGTCCTGCCGTGCTGGTCCTGTCCCTTTCACATGTAATCACCAGGAGAAAATGGAAGTAGAGAGTCTAAGACTTTGAAATTTTTTCTTTAATACAATACTGTCTTACACCTGAACAACAGGAAAATAAAAAACCCAACAAACCAAGAAAAATGACCAAACAATACAAAACCAAAATGTCAACTGTTCTGTCTAAAACTCATTTTGCTTTTTATATCTAGTGAATATGTCTAAATAAAATTCAGAGGACTTGAGAAACAGATTTAAAGCACATAGAATTATTTTATTCATTAAGGGAAAAATTGCTTAAACATCACCAGTACATATCCCGAATGAGTTGTGATTTGCACTTGAAAAAAGATGTTTACAAAATATATTGCAAATTCAAGACCACCCTGATTTGTCTCCATTAGTGGATTTCTTCACACCAAACTTTAAAATACTTATTTCAATACCAGTCAAACTATTAATTGACTGATTTTTGAAATGCAGATGGTATCTCTTTGGAAAACTGTCAAGAGACTGATTTTTGAAAAACTATATTAAAAAAGAAATCAGAGGAGAAAAATCTTTTTGAATATCTGAAAGAACTAACCAATTCACCTACATTTTCTCTGTGCAGAGAAGATACTAATTAATTGGGCAAAAAGTCCTGACCATAGAGATTCCCACTCAAATGACACAGTTCAAGTGTGTGATCATGAACTTGAGAGTGAAAAGAAGGTCTTACATTTCAGTCTCAACATGCAACCACACCATGATTGCTCTGCTACCCGTATGTCTGTTCATAGGTATGAGGTAATCATGTAAGTTATACATCACTTTGTAAAAGCACTGTGGAAGCTGCATGTGAGTAGTGCATGGCATACATTTAGGTGAGCAGAGCTTATATGAATGTTGATCACAGAATCACAGGATAGTCTCAGCTGGAAGGGACCTCTTGAGGTCCCTAGGCCAACCTCCTGCTCTAAGGTGACACAGACATTGAGATTGCTCAGGGCCCTAAACATTTGAGTTTTGAATATCTACAAGGATGGATATTCCACAGCCTCTCTAGGAAACTCTCAGGAGCATTTGACTACCCACCTGCAGAATTGTTTCCTTATACAGTCAAATTCTCCTGTGATTCAGCTTGGGTCATTTGCCTCTTGTGCTTCAACTGTGCATATCTGAAAGAGTCTGGCTCTTTCTTTCTCTATACCTCCCTCAAACACTAAATAGTCATAGACAGAAAAAAAAAAGGTCTTTCTGGAGTTGTGTTTTCTGTAGGTTGAACAGACTCATTTCTGTCACACTCTCCTTGTATTTCATTTGCTTCAGTCCTCTGACCAATAGCCCTTCACTAGATTCACTCTAGTATGCCCATGTCTTCCCAAATTGAGAAGAGCAAAACTGGACACAGCACTCTCGGTGCATTCACTCTAGATGCTGGGAATTATCACTTCCCTTGGCCTTGCTACCTTCATCTCTTATAACCAAGAATGTTGCTGGCCTTCTTTGTTATAAGGCCACATTGCTGGCTCATGTTCAACCTTACGTCAGCCCAGACTCCAATTGCTTTTCTGCAAAACTTGTTTCTAGCCACTCTAGTTTCAAACAGTTCTGTTGCTTGGAGGTTATTATGTGCGTTACTCTGACCTTGGTTTAGGTATTTGCCTTTGTCATTGTTGAACATTACAATGCTCCTCAGACCATTTCCACAAACTGCACAAGATCATTCTGAATAGCAGTCCTATGCCTCCATATTGTGTGCTTTTTGTAGTTCAGTATAACTGAAAACTGGCTGAAGATCCATTCAGTCCCATGATCCCACTCTTTAACAAAGCCATTAGAAACCACCAGCCCTGGGATTCATCCCTGAGGGATGTTACTAGCAAGCATCCCATTATTCAGCAATTTAAGCAAAGCTGTGTAAATGAATGACTGTGAATAGATCCTTACCAACTGACTACAGAGTTTTGCTTATGATAAAGTCTAAATGTATGGAACATATTATGATTCTCAGACTCAGTACTAAGATGGATTTAATTTGTATTTTTCTATGTACTGCATGTGCTTGGTTGTTCTAGACTTTAGCATTTGAAAGCACTTTATAGATGGATTTCAGAAGTAAAAAAGAGGAAAAAAATACACCAAATAAACAAAAGAAACCCCACACTGGGTCATAGTAACTAAATGACTGCACTAGATACATCTTCCCATTCTGGATCATATAGAAATATGAAGCAGACAAAGATGCCAAATTAGTCAAGGGTTTGAGGAGATTCATTATAATTTTACATGTGGCATAAGCTAAGTATTTGGAAATAAACAAAGTGATACATTTTTAATGGTCATCCCTAATCCTCTGACGAGCATTATCCACACAGTCTCCATAAGGGAAAATAGTAAGTATTTTTCACTGTCATTGCTAGTTCCATGAATCAAACTCTTAGAAAAGTAGCAAGAAGCTGAGTCCTGTTGGCTTAGATTTCTTCCCCCTAATTGTCTGACTTCATCCTTCAAAGGCAATGGCATAAAAGTACAATGTGACTTATTTCATTATTGCCTTACAGTTTCAGTGACACAAATTGCCAGGTCTCTGGATTTAAAGCTATACACAATCGTGCTAAGTGGCTAAGAACAATTTAGGTCATTTTAGCTGCAAGAAAAAGGAAAATGTTGCGCATTTGAAAACAAATCCCAGAGATAACTTTTAAAAGGTCTATTATTTAAATATGTAAATATTTTTAATGAAAACACTAAATAAAAATAAGTAAGGTACAGCTAAAATATGAAAGTAAAAATTAATTGATTTATCAATTTGTCAAATTTTTATCTTACCATAGATAAATTTGATCATTAAAGTCCTTATCTTAGATTCCATCTCACGCTAGCCACTTGTAAGAGGCAAGCATGGCAGCAGCTCATTAGTCAGAGTTCCATTTCAATCAAAATAAAGTGACTGGCACCTCCAAAGGACAATTAAAAAAAATGAATGAGACAACCTACCCCTTAAAGTTCAAAGGTTTGGCAAACATCAGTCTTAGGGAGATAGCACGTGAGGTTTTTTCCCACTGTTTTCAAAGACCTTTGATACTAATTCCATCTGAAAACAAGGGCATGTTTGTTCCTGGATGAGAAAAAGAAAGAAGAATTAATTCTGAGACACATCTGAGTCCTTAACATAGGGATATTTTTGTCTCTAGAAATGAGACCTTGCTATTTTTTCCTCCTGTAGTTGCAAGTGTTATATGCCAGGTGAAGACAGTGGGAAAATTGCATAAGGATAGTATATGTGATATGCCTAAAAGTCATCGCATTGGATACCAACATAATTTAAGTGCCAACTTGCATTACACAAAGATCATGTCATGTTGAAAATCACTTACTGTACTGCTGTTTATCCAATCATGCTGAAAAAGAACTCCATGCACTAGAATATAGGTAACCACAACAAAAAGGTTGTATACTGGGAAAAGTGTATTTTTTAACAGCCCCAGAATTTCAGGACCCACATACTGTTGTCCCAAATCTCATTCTTCTGAATGTCATCTCCACCTTGACTGTCTTTTTGAGTATTTTCTTTTCCTGCAAACAATGACTTTTTGTTTATTAGTCAGATAGGTTGCATCCTTCATTCCAGAAATTCTAGTCCTTTAAAGCAGCAAATCATCTTCTAGATTTGGCTTTTTTTAAGCTTTCCTAAATTTTGTAGAAATCAAAGGGCTCAAGGTTGAAAACCCCCTTTGAGCCTGCAACTGTATTTGAGATGCACATAATTTGCTAATGCACATATTGCTCTATACAAAGTATGTCTAAGAGGAGCGTATCAGCCATCTACAGTGATCTGCTCTGGAGAGGTCAGGGAAAACCAGGGAACAAGCAAAAGGTAGGCGTGTACCTTCTACTCAATTTCCATATCCTGACATGAAAAGCTACAAAGCTAAAAACAAAAGCAGATCTTTTCAAAGCAGTGTTGAACTGGGTGGAGATTATTTCTGAGAATTCATAATTTCTAGAACCTCACCAAGTTCCAAAAGCTGCAAGGATGCCTAATAAAAATTAATTAAATCTAGGTGTTTTGATGAATTCTGAGGATTGAAGCAGTTTATTGATTTATTAATGACATGTAACTATCTATCCATTATCTATATATTCAGAATCCCTATCCTTAATGTAACACAAAAATCACAGTTATATTTAAACCAGAAAATGCTAGTAAATACCTGCAAATATATAAAAGCCCTGTAGGGCTACTCTGAGTATATACACATTCACATAGACACATACACCCCCTTGATGTAGGGGTTGCCATCAGCCCTTCCCCATTTTTGCATATTGCTGCCGCTTCTGGTGTGCCTGATGGTCTTGAGAGGTGTCCCCATCCCCTGAGGTGTGGGTCCCATGTGCTGCCCCCACTCTGCCAGCCTGATATTGGGTGCTGGCTGCTCCCAGTGCACCATGGAGGGCTGCCCTATATGATCTGGACAGGGGGCAGAGTGCCCCAGGGACACTGTTGGTAGGGACAGACTCCCTGTGGTAGCTGCTGCTTTCTCTTCACTGTCTCTCCCTATGTCACAAATGCCCCTCTTCCCTCATGTTTCTTTTAGGATTGACCTCTTCCAAAGTATCCGCATTTCCCTATTGGATGTTTAATCCTGATGGTTATATTCTTCTCAATCCCCCTCAGACAGTTTTGTGACTCCTGCACACCCCCTTGGTTACACTCACATACTTAGCTGCTGCTAAGTGGACCATTCAACAATGGTGGGACACACGGGTGCCTCCATAACTTCCCCTCTCCTTCCCTCTCAGTCAGGGGAGGTTTTATGGGGGCCAGCAGAACTTAGGTAGCAGTTACACTTAGTTTGAGAATGCTTACAAACAAAATAAAAGTAAAACTGCTTTACCAGAAAAGAAACTCCCTCACCTGACGACACAGCTCCTCAACCACAGCACACCTTCTGTGGAAGAGCAGTTTTTCTGCCCCAATCTCACAGGGAGCCATCAGGCACTCCTGGCAACCTGTGACCTGGAGAGCTCCATCTGCCATCGGCGGGTCAGTGGAGGCCTCTGACATGGCTGGGGAATGAGCTTCACAGCATATCAGCACCATGACTGCAGAGGCTTATGCAGGGTGCTAATGAAACTGGGACAGAAAGGATCTTTCTGTGCTCTTCTACACCAGATACTGAGTCTGTTTGTCTCCCTCTAGTGGGTCCTCCTGGACAGCCAGAGAAGAGCCCTTCTGGCTCATCCTGCCTGGGTGAATTGCCCTGCAAATTGCCCTGCAAACTGCCCTGCCACGCCCTCACTGCTGTGCCATGCCCTCCCTGACACACCACACCCCCTGACATGCCTCGCTGATGTGCCATGACTTTAGACATGTTTATATTGCTTATTTGTGTTTCACCCTAGAGCTCTGGTTCCTAGGTCCTTTGCACTAGGCTTATGCTGGTTTCTTCCTGTACATTTACTTTTAGTAAACCAGAAAGCTTCCTTCAGGAGAAAATCAGAAAGCAGTTATGAAAATTGTTTGCTCTCTACAAAACATATGGACAGTGAAAGAGCTGGTTTAACTAACCTCCCTGTATTCCAGCAGTATAAAGCATCACAGGACACTTCCCTTCTTTCATACAACACCCCACGAACACACCTTACACATTTTATCTGTGAATGCGTCTGTATGCATTCTGTAAAAACACTATTCCTGCAGGCTGAAGAGAATCCTACTTGTTATTCAGCTAGCTGGTTAGTTTGTTGACCTGCTGTTAACATCTATAAAAATGTGATAACGATTGAAAGGCCCAGAGACATGACTAGGACTCTGAAAAAATAGTGTGCTTGGATCACAGTCAGAACCCAGTGGCAAAAGAAATGTTTATTTAACTTTGAAAAATCCCTAATGGGCACATATGAAGGCTCACAATTAAATGTGGTTTTTTGATGCATATCAGCATACATTCACATACTTATCTGAGCTGGACTATTTTCTAGGAGTTTGGGCACTTGACTCCACATGAGGACCCTTACTTTGGCAGATATCCTAAAGTTGCTTAAATTTAGCTGTAAGAATCTATGGATAAATTCCCCTCACTTTATCTCTGTTTTTATCATTCAGACAAAGTCTTTTGGAGAGGGAAGAAGTATTGGCCTGTATTTTTTTGTGTGTTTTGCATTAATAAATATTTATATTTTAAGTAGTATAGTTCATTTTCTCTATAGATATTTATGGAACCCTTTGCACAATTTTCTTTGTCTTGGGGACAAGTATGGGTCATCTTCTAAGGATAGATGTATGAGGACTGAAGGGCTCAAGTCTGAAGAAACAGAAGTCTCAAGAAGGTGCAGGAAAACAACAGATACAAGAAAATTGTCATCTATTTCAAGACAAATTAGTTCTTAGGGGTAAAACAACCTTCCACCATATATATTGACTCTCTGGTGACTAATTAGTCTCATAAAATTATTGAGGTTGAAAGGGATCTCCTTTCTGGAGATCATTTAGTCAAACTGCTCTGGTCAGAAAAGGCTTTGCTAGGGCAGGTTGTTCATGTTGCTGGACATCTACCCTGTACAGCATTTTGACTGTCTCCGAGGATGCAAATTCCACCCAATCTCAGACTAATCTGTTCTCAGGTTTGACTAATTCCATTACAATTTCTTTTATAGTTAATCTGAATTTCATGTAGATATATTTATGACTATTGCCCCTTGTCCTGTCAGAGAATACCTCTGAGAAGAGTTTGAATTTGTCTTCTTTACTCCAACCCATCAGGCATTTATACACACTGATTTAGTCCCACCCCCAGTATTTCTTCAAGTCACCCATGAGAAGTAGGACCTTTGAACATGATGCATCTGTCAGTTGTACAAAGAAAGCCACATCTACCTTTCCTTCTTTGTGCTGGGTCTGGCTGGGATGGAGTTAATTTTCTTCATAGCAGCCTGTTAAGGTGCAGTGCTTTGGCTATATGTGATCAGAACGGTGTCGATAATACACTGTGGTTTAGCTGTTGCGGAGCAGCACTTACACAGCATCAAGCCTTTCTCTGCTTCCCATGCTACCCTCCCAGCAAGACAGCTAAGGGTGTAAGAGAAGAGGTGACATAATCAGGTGTTGTGATTCAGTTTAAACCCAGAAAAGCAAAGAAAGCTAAGTCTCTGTGCATAAACCGGAAAGAACTTAGAAGGTTCAAAATATTCCCAGAAATGAGACTAAAACCAAATGAGGTTAGATGTTGATGCCAAAAAATGGATGTATTTTATTTAATAGTAGAGAGGCAAAGAGAAAAAACCAGGAAAAGAAGTGTGTGGGGGGGTTGGGAGTACAGGGAGAGGTGACAGGAGTTGGATGGAAGCATATCACCCATCTGAGGGTGCCAACGAAGTCTCGTTGCTCCCTTCCATCTGGTCTGCTGGTGGTGAGGGTCCCCCGTTGCCACCATGGCCACACTGCCACACGCCACCACACGGTGCCACACACCACCACACCACGCACCAGAGAGTACAGAATCCCGTGGATTAATATACACTTTGGGCCAGGTGGGAATGCCCACGTGTCTCCCCTTCCACGGGCCAGCTTGACACTGTCCCTTGCAACACTGAGGGTCTGTTGCATCATCTCTGGTGCTCTGGTGCAGGGTCTGGGCACCTCTTTGAGGGGCGCCCTTTGATGGGCCATGTCACCCCCTTCTGCTGTGGATAAGCTTCTCCTCCCCCCGCCCCCGGTGAGGACCCCTCAGCTGGGCTCCTCTGCACAGTGGAGGATGGGCAGTCACTGCGCCTCTGACCAGAGGCTTCTGCAAGATACCCAAAGCCTCTTCCCCCTCCACTGCTTGGTGGGAGCATCTGTGTGAGCCTGGCAGCTGATAGCCCTGGGGCTGTGGTCTCCACCTTGGAGGTGTTAAGCCTGTGCTTTGTGAATGTCCCCATCCCTGAGTTACTTTATCTTATCTTCATCAGCGAGTGGTGTAAGGCCTCAGTCAGGGCCCCATTCAGGGTGTGGTAGTTTTCTCTGGAGCTTTGGTAATACAGTTTTAAAAGTCCTTTAAGAAAATGTTTAAGTCATAGACTATAATATTTCAGTCTCTGACACCAGGACAACTGACCCAAATGACCAAAGGACTACTCCATGCATACAGAGCCATTTTCAGCTATAAAAATCCAAAGGGAGCAGTGTTTTGGATAGGTAGCCATTGCTTAGGGACTGACTGGGCGTTGGTCTTTTGTGGGAGGGATAAGTAATTGTGTTTGCACCACTTCTTTTGTTTGCATTTCTCCTTTCTTTCCTATTCCTCTTTCCTTCATTTGTTAAGCTATTTTTATCTTGTCCACTATTTTTGGGGTCTTTTGCTCTTCCTATTATTTCTCCCCATGCTGTTGGGAAAGCAAAGTAAGTTAGTGAATGGCTGTGTACTGCTTAGCTGCCAGTCAGGGCCAAATCACTACATTCTTGAATTAATTGGTGAAGGAAAATACACTCACAAAGGTTAATGGAACTGCAGAAACTAAGCCAAATATCTAATTTATATGGATGTGGAGAAGAGATTGAATGTATTTGTTTTATTGTGCGTGTGTATGGAAGGGATTCATTTCTGTCAGCAGAATTTGGAAAGATCTTACTTAGCTATACTGCTTCAATTATCTGAGGGAAAAGTGTAAAAAGGGATTTATGAACATCTATACGGTTCTTGTCATTCTCTGACCATGAGGACTCACATATTTTGTGTCATGCTATGTTGTTGTTTGCCTAGAACTAAATGACTGCTAACAATGTTATGCACTTATCTCCCTCTCTGGAAGTGTTAATCGTGATACTGGCAGGCTAGGACTTGATGTATAGGAGCTGAATAATCCTGTCTTGATGGAAATTAATTTGGATAGAATAGCAAGTTAGCCTCATCAAACAAACTGTTCCTGTTAACAGCAAAATTTATACAACAGGGCAACCCATGCCACCACCTAGATTTGGAGTTCAGCCTGTTCAACAAGCTGGCTGAAATAAACATTCAACTTTAACCTTGCAAAAGTTTAGGGTCTATTTAGGAAAAAAAAAAGTGTGATACCCTCTTAAGTGTATATGTCAAGAGACACATAGGATAGTTGTGGGTACATACAGACACTCTTACTCTGGAGATTCTAGATGCTGAGGCCTTGAAGATTCTGTCAGAAGAAGTATCTCCCACCTTGCTTACAGTGCCACCCTACTTCCACAGCAGAAATCAAACTGAAATTTAGGTCATAATATATCATTTACAGAATCACAGAATAGTTAGAAGACACCTCTGGAGACCATCTAGTTCAACCCTAGAGCAAGTTACACAGGAATGCATCCAGGTGGGTTTTGAATATTTCCAGAGAGGGAGACTTCAGGACCCCCCCTTGGCAGCCTGTTCCAGTGCTGTGCCACCCTCAATGTAAAGTTCTTCTTTATGTTGAGGTGGAATTTCTAGTGTCTTAGTTTATGACCATAAACTTAGTTGCCTCTTCACAGTTACTTCTTCTCAGTTACTCCTGTCTCAACAATTTTGCAAAGTATTACAGTATACAAGACTGTCTCTTTTAAGCAATGAAACCATAAACCCATGGAAAATGTTACATTCAGACCCAATCAAATAAATGTCCTCCCAGAACTAAGGAATTACTTTGGGAGAAGGCATTACAATCTTCCAGATCCATTATGACCTAGTAGGAGTCCAAAATTGCCACAGGACTGCCACAGATACTCTCACACGGTAAGCGCACTGAGCTTCAAATAGAGAATTTCAGATATGGCCCATCATATGCCAAAATTTCTAGAGGTACAGATGGAACCAAAGAGTTTTAGGACTTATGTTTTCCTGGCCTGGAATCTCTTTTCCGTGGAAGCATTCAATCCAGGACCCTGAAGTAAATGGCTGTAACACTAAGTACATATTTGAAAAATCTTCTATAAATCAAAATTTATTATTTATATTCCACAAGTATCTTCCAGTACAGACTCATTATGATCTTCTAACAGTGCTAACATTGGACTGGCCAAAGCATCTGATAAGCATGGACACAAATCAATTAACACATGTGTCTGGGGCCACCTGAAACACTCTAAGGCATCCCAAACATCCCTGTGTCACTGTCAGATGTGACACATGATTTATGAGATACTTCTACTGTAGATAGAGGCCAGCATGCATCTAAAATTACTCATCTTCAAATGACACTAGAGAACGATATTTTGGCAATTACATTGAGCTCCATCATTTTACTCTTTTCCAAGGAGTTTTATCCACCTGTGATTCATGGAGTCATCTGATACAGCACAGCTGTGTGACCATGGCTAATTTTAATATGAAAATGAATTATTAATATGTGTGAGCATAAGTGAACTAAAGCCTTTCAGGATAATTAAAAACAAAGAAGTATAGCTGTTCTGATAGTCATAGCTCCAGTAATCAAGATAAAAATCACTGTCATGGAAATGTATAAAACCCCAAGGAGCAAAAAACTAAATTAGAAAAGGATTGCAGAGCCCTGAGAGAGGTGGTAAGGGACTCCAGAACACCGGTAGTTTTTTTAACAAGCCTCCCAGTCAAAGAGAAGTGGTTTGAAAGAGCCAGTCGAATTTGGAGAGTCCACAAATGGCTACAAGATCAGTGCCACCATCAGGGGTTCAGCTACTTAGATGATAAGACTTGCTTTGAGAAACTTGCTCTGCTGAGGGTTCATGGAGGTCAGCTTTATCGAAGGAGCATGGGGACAAGGGAAGTGCAGACATGGACATGCCTGTGAGGCTAGAATCTTATTGCATCATGGAGGTGTGGTGGGATGTCTCCTATGACTGCAATGTTCAAATGGAAGGATACAAGCTCTTTAGGAAGGACAGGCAGCGGAGTTGAGGAGGTGGTGTTGCCCTCCATGTCAGTGAGCAGCTGGAGAACATGATGCTCCACCTGAAGGTGGGTGAGGAGCTGACAGAGAGTTTATGGGTCAGAAATAAAGGGATGGAAGGCACAGGTGAAATTATAGTGGGGATCTGCTACAGATGGCCTATCCAGGAAGACCAAATGTATGAGTCCCCCTATAGACAGATAGGTGCAGCCTCACATTCATGATCTCTGGCTCTCATAGGGTAATTCAATCATCCTGGTACCTGTTGGAGGGACAACACAGTGGGTCATAAGCAATCCTGAGGGTTCCTGGAGTGTGTTGATGATAACGTCCTACTCCAAGTGCTAGAGGCACCAGCAAGGAGAGATGCTATGCTGGACCCTGTTCTCACCAACAAGAAGGAGCTGGTGGGGAATGTGAAGGTCAAGGGAAGCCTAGGCTGCAATGACCAATGCCTTTCCTGCTTGCTCTGCAGCTGTCTTAATGGAACTGTTATTACATTTCCTATATTTTATCATGTTTCCTATATATTTATTTTGTTAAAAGAGAAGTTTGTTACTTCAACACTTCAGTTGTGGTTTAGAGGTATTCTAATGGCTTATACCTATGCTGTATCTGTGATTTGGTTACTCTTGGTTACACTGAAAATAATGCCAAATAATATTAGCACAGGCAAAGCGAAACTCCATCAAGGCCCCGTTTTGTTTAAGAGCCCTATCCCACCGTGGTATTTAATGACATCATGCTAAAGGTTCACATCTCAGCTCAGGATTCCTTTTCTTGACTACGGGCCTGAGATATCTTTGGCTACTCACTACAAAAGAGGCCTGTGAGAGCCAGATTTATAATACCAAATGACCAATCACCAGACTACTTGACAGGATACAAGACTTGGATATAAGGAGTGAATGCTCTTCCATCTGATCGAGGAATCTATGCTCCCTTGGTCTTGATATAGTTTACAATGTGAATTATAACAACCTTTAACAATAAATTATGCTGTCTCCTTTAATCATCAATTCCAGGTCTATCTAACATGTGAAAAGTAATTTATTATGAAAACTTTGAAAGTAGTTGTTATTAATTTTTATCAGTGTATTCTATCAGAAGACCACCCCTTACTCAAACTTTTTATATTCTTCACATGGAAAAAAGAATGTAGGAATTTTACCTAATTTGCAGATGGAAAGAGACATAATTTGATAAATGTTATAGAGAATTAAAACTAGATTAAAGAACCACATGCAGATCTGCAAGTGTATTTGCTCAAAAAAAGAACCACACATTTTTAATAGTACTGAAGGCACTTGGACGTAATCTGTCTCTGGTGGAAAGCCAGTGTGTTTGACCTAATAAGGAATTTATCAGAAAATACAGCAGTACATGGTGACTATCAGCCCCTCAGATTGAAATTTGACAGTGTAGACACAGGTGTAACAGGCACAGGGCTTTGTAAAAGGACAAGATAATAGCAAATTACTAGTGCTACAGCATGGCATACCTGTAGCATCTAAAACTCTGATTTGTTCCGTTTCTACAAAGAAATGATAAATATGCCTGTGAGAACATGATGAATAAATCTTAGGCATTTTTCACTTTCCTGTAGTTTTGTCAAAATTTTCCAGATAATGTTATCAAAGGGGACTACTTTCCCCTGAAATCACAAATCAGGCAGACAGACTAGTTTTGCCTTTTCCCTCAACTTTGTTTAGTTGCATTTCAGAGAACTCTTGGCAATGCATTCTGAATTTGTCCAGGGAGTAACAGTTTTGGGTAGTCTAGTACATCCAATCTCATACATCCATTCCCTTTTCAAGTGTAACTCTTGAGTTGGATGACTTGTCCATGGTTAACATGAAATCCATCCATGCGGTTAAATCTTTCATTTTAAGATTGGTGTGACTTAAGTACTTCTGAGATGTTACACAAGCTTAAGTCTCTGAGTACCTAACCACTTGTAATATAGTAAAGGAGAAGCAAGTACTGTGTAAAAAGAAAAGCAATATATTAATGCTTCTATCAGAGTCCAGTTATATCAGAAAGAATTGTGGATAACCAAGTATGCCAGAACTCTATTAATGATGATCAAAAGTCAGGAATGTCCTTCATTTCCTCATGACAGTTTCAACTATCCACTTCAGTTTTGCTTTGATTTGTAAGAAATTAGTTTTGTTTGTTTGTTTTTGTCTTCTTCTGTTTTTAATGCTTAAAATATTTTAAATTACGCTTATGATTATGCTGAATGAGTAGGAAAAAAAAAAAGAATTTAACTCAGGCATTTGACATGAAGAGAGGAATTCACATCTCAGTGCCTACAGCTCCAGTAATTTGTAATGGTATAGAAAATGTCTCAACATCCATTTCATGCTAATCATGTAACTTAGTGAAAGATGAGAGGTGTTCACAGTAGTATTGGATCCTGAGTTTAGAGATTTAAAAATAAGATCTTTAGCTGGGACTTTTTTTTTGGCAATATATTAATGTTTGAAATATTCTACAAAAGATAATATTTTTCTATGTTTGTTTCCAAAATGAAATCCCATGTATTTAAGTATATCAAATATAGTACTATTCTGTGGATTAACTTTTAACCCATTTATATCAATTTTTTCTATATATTGCACATACTTATATTTATCTGTGGTAGGATTACAGTTTTCATATACTGCTTTCAGAGTTCTTTATGATTTTTCAGACATATATGGGATTTAAATTGTTCCCTGACATTACTAAAGTACAAGCTGGTATTTTTTTTTTTCGTTTAACATTGGATTGGTAACTTTTTTTTGTCTGCATTAAAAAAATTCTCTTGCCTCTAAATGTTATGTTTTCTAGTTTATTTTAAGTCAAGTATGTCAGAAAGCATATATGAACCTTTACAAGGTCATAATTTTTTATAAACTACTCTAAATATGACATCTTTGGAAGCACAATCCATATGAAATGGGACTTGTTGATCTCAGGCTGAATACTACCAAGCTTGCTCCAACAAACCAGATGGAATTTTGACCTCGTAGGCTGTGTTGTCTCTGATTCACTGCATCCTTTCACTATTGGAAACAATTGTGAATCGTTCTGTGCTTTTGCTAATTAGGAGCTGTTGTCTTAATTAAAAGACACAATTCTGCAAATTCTAAAGGTACCCTTTAAAAAAGTACACTATAGTCAGAGTTGTATTACTTTGCACCAACCATCTATGTGGCAAGTAAGATAAGGTATTGCCACACACAAGCTAGACAGAGTTGGAAAAAGACGTTTCTTTTGAGAGCAGCAGGAGAAAATCTTGAATACCATCTGCCTTCTAAGACATGTGAAGGGAATTTCACATGATAGAACGTGAAATACTTCCCCTACAAAGTGAGGAAACAGACTGTCAACATTTTTTTCACCTAATAACCTGTTGTTAAGTCACTGGGTTCTAAAAGCCCCTGGTAACTTCTCTGACACATAAGATTTATTTATTTATTTGCTTATTTATTTTGGCAAAGGAAATGTTCTGCCCTTATCTTCCAGAATAAATCTTAAAATATAAAACCCAAAACAAAATAAGACACAAATTTACCAATCAATGAAAAATACTTTAAATTTGAAGGCAGTAAAAAACTTGCTTAACCCAGCTGCGATACTTAACTGACGTGCTGAGTTTCTGCTGACTTCTGAAGGACTGCAAATGACTGTGGGACATAATATGCATCCTGCACTTGCAATTCTTAGAATAATAAGCTCAGTATATGAGAATTTTTTGTGCAACTCATTCTATAGTACCCAAATAATTAATGTTATTTCACAAATTTTCCCATCGATTTGGAAAATGTACAACTAAGAGTTCTATGAATATTTTCATTAAAATCTTGGAATGTCAAAATGTTAAAGAGAAAAAGAGAAAAAAATGGTTTTCATTAGTCTTGGCAGTTGCTTTAAGCATAAGTATTCCAATTATGGAATGATGGCAAAAAAATAGTTTTATCATTTGATCTTTTTCTTTTTTGGAATGTTTTGATGTTGTAATTGCTGGTAATAACACAAGTTGGAAACATTTTCCATGAAAGCAAAAGAGTTTAACTTATATAATGACTCACATAAGAACTCCATTTACAGACACTTTAACACTGTGAATCATTAATCTCTTTGACAAATTACAGCATAACTCTATTAGATTTCCTGTTACGGATTTTAACAGATGTCTAATTAGAAACTGAAAGTGAATTCAGATTAACCAGTACTTGGCATATGTATGGCATAAAATCGTTATTTATTGAGAGAAACATTTACTCTGGGGTAAGACAAAATATTATTTTTTTTTCTCCATTTACAAAAAAAGAAAGAACATTTAAATATTGCATACCCACAACCTTAGTTACTACGCAATATTTTAGAGATATAAGATAAATATTCTACAGCATTCTTGACAAAATTATTTTGCAGGGATAATTATTTGCCAGAATTTTCAAACTGTTAAATGTATTAATTAAGATTAAACAATAAGAAAGCTGATGAAACAAAACCTCAAATCTTCCATTACACAACTATCAAACAATTATACCAATGTATGAAGCCCTACATCCTTGTAAGTCAGTGACCATAGAAACATAATTTCTCTAACTTTTGATTCAATATCTTCTTTTTGTCAACTATTGAAATATTTTGTTTGCAAGTAAAAATATTCCTGCAATCGTATATTACTATAATGCAGAAAAACTTCTAACACTGTAATTGATTTAATTCATCATTTCTGGGCATGGAAAACTTAACATAGCCATGGTTAGTACACATAACCTTTTTTCATTATCAGATGTAGCATATTTTTGAGCTTGATCTTGCCACATGAAAGGCAAGAACAGGTTTATCAGTGGATACAGAAATCATGTCTAGGATTTGGCACCTGTGCTACTGGAATTTTTAACTGCTTAAATAGAATAATAAAACAAATTATTTAAGAAAAAAGAGGAAAAAAGGCTAGTTCTTAGGGCCAGACTCAAAAAGTAATCATGAACTCAAGTCCCATAGCAACTTTATTTCGTAACAGTTTTGAATTGAATTTCAGGAAATAACTTCTCCAAAACACTTGCCTTTGTTGCTTATAGCTTTAGCCAAAGATAAGTTGCCTTAGGCCACATCTACTTTAAACTGCAGTTTGGAACATAAATATGTTTATAAATATGTTATGTTTTAAATATCTGATATATAAATATATCGTAAATTTTTCTGATCATCCCATGCCCATCATTGCCACTTTTTGGACACACTTTTAAAGAGGATTGATGACAGTGAACTATTATTTTCTACTTTTTTCCCCTCAAAAAAGCCAAATCCTTTCTATAGAGAGAACTTAATTGGAAATTCATTCCAAGTGCTCATCAAATGCTCTCCAGTACCTAATGCAGAAGTCCTTGATCTACCATATCTCTTCAAACAGCATGCCTGATGTTCTTTCTAAGCCATCAACCAAATCTATTCCAAAGGAAAAGCAAGAAAGCAACCAGAGGCCTTATAAAAATGGTTTTGATTTACTGATCAGTTCCTGCTGAATAACAGGGATTTTTATGAAAAATATGTTGATACTGTAGATATAACCTTAATCTTATCTGCAGGATATTCATAATCTCAGTATTTTGTTTTGCTTAAGGTGAGAAATTCAGTGTGCTCATCCTCATTCAACCCACTTTTGAGCATATTATTCATCCACTAGATCACTTGGGTCGAAGTACAACTTAGATGTGTAGACATACTTCTAAATATTTCAACACTCAGTACCAACATAACCATTTTTAAGTATCTGATTACCACTGCAAAATCCAAAACCCTTGCAATCACATTCTGGGTGTAGTGTGTGACAATATGCTCTTGCAGTCCAGGAACATAGTTGTATCATGTACTGCATAAAAAGAAGTGCAACCAGCACTTCTCATGAGACCCCACCTGGAGTACCACATCCAGCTTTGGGGGGCTAATAAGAAAGGTGTAGAGGTCTTGTAGTGGGTCCAGAGGAACATGAATATGGTCAGATGATGGGAGCACCTCTCATATGAAGAAGGGCTCAGACAATTGGGATTGCTTAACCTGGAGAGGGCTCTGGGGACACTTTCGTGAAGGCTTCTAATACTTTAAAGAAAGTTAATAAGAAAGACAGAGTAAAAAATTTTACCAGGCTGTGTAATGACAGGGCAAGTGGCAATGCCTTTTAACTGAAAGAGGATAGATTGAAATTGGACTTGAGCAAGAAATTCTTTACTCTGAGGGTGGTGAGGCACTGGAACAGATTGTCCAGAGAAGTTGTGGATGCCCACAACCCTGGAAGTGTTCAAGGCCACATTAGATGGAGCTTTGAGCAACCTGGTCTGTAGTGAAAGGTATCCCTGCCCATGGCAGGGCTGGTTGGAACTAGATGACCTTTAAGGTCCCTTCCAACCCAAAACATTCTATGATTCTGTGAAATGGCTAAACATGCAGGAAAGGGACTTTCAGTAATCAGTAACATAAATACAAATATTCCTAGTATGATCAGCAAGACACTCCAAAACCAGAAATACATATACTAAAAATTTATTATCCAGAATTTATGCATCCTAGTCTTAAAAATTACTAGATACTTTTGTCCAGAATTTATATCACATAATTGTTTTGCTATTCTACCTCATTCTGTTAAAAAGCACACCACCCCCTCAAAAAAAAAAAAAAATTACAATCAACCCAGACAAAAAAAAAATCAACCTGTAACAAAAGCCAACCAAATATTTATTTTACTTAATATGTATTTAAGTTATTGTATTATCTCTCCTCTTTTCTGTAAGCAAAGTCAAACCTGCGTTCTCTCAAGTTTTTGGAAGGTTATTCTTTTTTTGTGGACATATTCTTATGCGTCTGTTCCTCACTATATTATAGACCAAAGGATTAATTCTTTAAGAGAAAAATAATGAAGAAGATTAGCTATGAGCTTTCTGATCTGGTGGCTAGGGGATAATTCTTGCACAGAATGAGATGACATTTTCATCTATGCCTCTATATTGCTTTTATGTTTTATCCAGTGATTATTTAATACAAGTTCATAGAGGCTAGACCTGTAGACATACTGGCATCTTTTTGATAGCTGTGGGTGAAAACTACACTAGCAACTGAGACTGCTGAAATGTACGTTTAGCAGTCTGTTGGATAATGATGCCATAAAACTTCCAGTGAATATCTTGAGTCTCTAGTCAAGTGAGAAGTTACAGCCAAGCATTTCAAAAGTTTAGCATTTACCTAATCCCTAATGGGGTTTAATTACCTTATGCAGTTGTATAACATCCATTACTTTGCTTATGTCAAACCTTTTCTCCTGAAAATAATGATGTCACTCTGTAAAAATTCAGAAAATCCTGCTTACCTGGCGGTCTTGCAGAAAAAAACACAACACCAAAGCTCCCTTCACTAAAGACCAAGGTCAGAAGGGTAATCTATTTCTCATTTAGTTCTTCATATTAATATTTAACATATTAATATTAATATTTCAACAAACACTGATTATATTTATATTTTAATTTATTATCTATTTAAAAATCCTGTTTTAAATACCTTTTCTTGGTCTCCATTTTGTTTCTTCTTATTCCTCATGAGAGGTCATTAACGGTCACAAGCCTCTCTCAGAGTTGTGATTATATCAGAATACATCTCAACCTGTTCGAAGCCCAAAGACGTTCTGTTATTGGACTATAATTTTGGTAATCCTCTTCTAGTGTTATTTTTCTATTTATGTGTGGGTACAAAAATGCTGTTAGGAAGGAATTTTCCTGCTTCTTCTAAACCGTGGGATACTTTTCTCTCTCACAGAAGATAATAGCAGAAGTTCTGTAAACTAAGAACATCTACAACCTTGTAGAACTTTGTTTATGGTACAGTAGAAAAATATTTTGACAATGGATGTTTTAGGATTTTGGCCAATCACCCCCAAGGGGTGGCTGATCCTTTGTCCAATTAGACTATGAAGAAAAAAGTCTATAAAAGAGTTTGTAAAATAATTAAATAAATCAATCTTGCTGCACAGTTCCTGCCTGCTGGATCTTCTCTCCTCCTCCCTACGACTGCGGGGCACGGTAATATTTTACGGCATTAATATTTATGTACATTACCAACTATTTTTTTCTTAGTTATCCCTCTCAATTAATTTGAATGTACTTGCTCTCTGTCATTCTTGTCCCTCCTTTTCCTGCTGTTTTCATGTTGTTCGGAACAAGAATTTTTCTGTGATGCTGCCTTGGTTGGAAATGACAAACATTTAAAGCAGGTATTTAAATTAAATAATGAATTAACATTTTACTTTCTTTATTTGTGGAAGATAAGATATTGGTAAGTTGGAGAAAGAGATAACCACATTATCTGTAGTTTCTTCCCCATTTGTGTGAGTTATTTTTTATTTTAGCATCATCTAGATTCCAACACCTAAGCTTGAATATTAATAATGTCATGCCAGTGGCCTTTGTTATCCTTTGGACATATAATCATACTGACTGCTTAGAAGACACCATAGCTTCTGAGAGAGGTAGACATTTTCAAAGGTTTTCAAGCTCAGCCTGATGTTCCTTACACAGGAACAGGCACACACAGACTATCTGCTTTTGAAAAGCTTTCCTTGAATGCTTACCTTTGATCAACTTTCACTTCTTCTTTTTATTAAGGAATCTTCCAGATTCCAAAACAGACTTAAAAGTGAAGAGGAAGTGATTGCAACTAAGACTGTCAAAGAGTCCACTGATTCAACACTCTCCCTAGGCAGCTTATTAATGTCAGAACTCTTGGAAAGTCATGTGTAATGTTAAATGTTGTTATAAGTAAGAAACCTCCCTAAGGTACTTGGTCATGGAGAAACTTCTACCACCTTTTCCTGGGGTAAATCTTTCCTGAACACAGGTGGCCACAGTCGGGAAGACGTAACTTATATTTATTTGCATTATCCTGAGCTAATATAGATAACAGAGTTCATGTGTTTGTTCTTAGTCACGTAACTTTTTTTTTAATAGATTTTTGTGTTAGTATGATTATCATAACAACCATAACCTATTTCCCATGACTGTCACATGTTCTACTGTTTACCATTATTAATGATACAATGTTCACTGCCTGTCCAAAAACATCCAATAATGCTGACAGCTTTGTCTGGGAATCAGTAGAATGTCACAAATATTCATGAATGATTCCCATCGAAAGCCTTTTCTAAATCCTCAGGACTTTGCAGCAGTATAAAACTGAAATTCCTGAATTGTTGAGCCTTCACTGATTAAGGCTTTAATCAAAAGATGTAGAAAAGGAAAGGATCAGAAAAAAGCATGGTGCAGTAAAGGATTTTTTTCCTACACAAAAATGAGATGTCACAGAAAAGCTGATGTGGCCAAAACTACTTCTTTTACTTTTTTTTTAGCCTTGACCCATCTGCCATATGTACAATGCCACCTATTTAAGTATAAAAATAAGACACTTAAAACAAGCAGCAGGGTTGCCCTAAGCTCCCTGTAAATTCAGTAGAGAGAAAATACATTAAATATCTGACTTTTCTTGTGGAGATTTTCTCTGCACTTGCCATATAGAAAGCTGCTTTTCCATAAAGCTCCAGTAGGTATCTTCCTTACTTCCTTAAGGTAAGGTGCAATATATATTAGTATGTCTTCACATGAGGCACATATTTGTTAGCCTATTTAAATTATGCAGCAAGTAAACACAGATATATATGCACATACCCATATTAACATCTTCTGTTTATAATATTAAACTTAGCCATCTGAAAGTACAGCAAAGGGGAGTATGTGGCAGGAATTATCACATAACAGACCATATCCTCCCACCTTTTTCATCCTGTTCTTCTCTTTCAAAAGCAATTCTATCAATGTTAATGCTGTAAAATTAAATATATATGAAGAATTATTGCTTCATTTTTTAAATAATAAGGTAATTGCATCATGACTGGTTTCTTCTGAAAAACTTGAAGGTAAAATTATGACTCTGCAGGATTCAGAGATACCTGAAATGTTTGAGTAATTTTTATATTAACCAATAAGAAAAAAAATTAGAAATGCCTTAACAAATACTATTGAAGATCTTTCTATGATAGCCATATTATGTATTAAAGCAAATACCTGTCATCCAAGGTCAAACTATAGGGTAGGATAAAGTAGAAATATTTTAGTTGTATATGTCTGTCTCCGTTGATAGGCAGACTGCCATCCTATTAAGCTGAAAGGTCCCAGAAGGAAAAAAAAAACCAGAATATAGCGAGTAGTGAATATTCTTATTATCTTCTTTTAAGCTTTATAAGATTTCATCATGAATAGTAATTGGTCTGAAGAACACAGCTCTGTCAGAGAACAGAGTGGTAACTACATCAGACACAATTGTGTAGGCTCAACACCCAATCTTAGCCAGACCAAATGGACTTCTTGTGAAACTGGAACTCAGGAATTACCCTCTTTTGGGTACAAACAATAGGTTTAATTTCTACTATGAACATATAATCAATACGCTCTATTTTAAGTTATTTATCATTTGAGGCAGCCTGAGCTGCAGTGATCATACATTGATCATGAAGAATATGAGTCAGGTGAAGAGTGAAGTCAGGAGCCTGAATTTCAGGATGCAGAATTCCAACTTTCCCAAGAGTTAGTCAGTTGGACCCCTGGGATACTACCCTTAGGACAAGGGAGCAAAAGACAAGGAAATGTGCAGCACTGGTACAGTATTTATTCTCTGCCTATAGGGGTTTCTATGTTTTCACTAGTGTTTTAGTATTTTTTTAAAAAAACTGCAACCATTCCTTTCATGAGCCATTTATTCAGTCACTCCACTAAAACAATATGCATTTGAATTCTGAAAATAATTTAAAAAATAATATTCACCTTTGCACACTATTCTCTAATCATATATTTGTTGTATTAACAAGAAACCCCCATTGTCACAAGAATATTTTTCACGCTTAAAAAAAAGGTTACTAATAGAATTCCACTAAGAAGAGCATCTGAGGTAGTTTATCAGTTTTTCCCTGTCCTAACTCTCCAAGTGCACTATAAATGTGGGTTTTCGATTAGGATAGTGTTTATTCAACTTGTCTTCAGACAATTTCTTTTGCAAGATATATTAGCAACATTCAGAAACACTCTCATAGTAGAGGAAATCTGGATTTTCAGTAAGGTATATTTTTAATGTGTTGCACAATCTACATGATCACAGTCATTTACACTTATGGATAGTACAGATGGAGTAAATATGTAAACAGGGATTCTAGTGGTTGTGGCTGTATGATCACTATTCCATGCCTATTTGAAATCACCTCACAGATTATGTCCATTTTTAATGTTAAAAATCTTGCTTCAGACCATAATAGTTAAATTGCTTTTATTTGTATTTTACTTTTTTTTTTTTTTAACAGAAACAATAAACTCAGCAGACTTCTCTCCTGCAGGACCTGCAAAAGACATAAGAGTAACTTAAAATTTTGTGTTGTAGCATCATCTTAATATCTTCACCAAGAGTAGTTTGATGCCATAAGATAAACCCAGTGCAACAAAGAAATTACTATATGTATAAATAGAATCTGTAGACCTTTAGTTTTCACTTGCTTTTTACCTCATACTTTTTTGAAATAGAAAGCATGGGACTGCAGTTGCACCTTGAATAAATGTGATGACACCCAATAATGTTCAGATGTTCAAAAGAAAAAATTAATGGAATCTCATGGATAAGATTCTGCCTGACCTCCACAGGCTGATATGTTAACATGTTAGTAGTCTGACTTATTTTATTTGTTGTGACAGTACTCCATAAAGAATTATAATTTATTAAGCCTAGTAGGACTGGTTGCTGTAATCATTTTCGTTAGAAGGTGTTCAGAGCCAATTACAAAAAAAACCCCAACATTTGAAGGAATCAGAGATGCCATAATCAGTCTTTTATAAGTAGGTCCTCTATCTTACTTGCTTTCTCAATTTTATTCTGATTTTAATTTTAAAAATTCATAGAAACTGGTATTTGTATTAGAGGGCACTCTAGTATATGTCAGCAAAAGTAATGAATTGTCTTACAATTTAGTATAATTTACTTACTGTACTGTTGGAATATAAACAGATATAAATATAAAGGTTATTTTCTTAATCTGTTATAATTTAGAAATAACTTTTTTTCCATTAGTCTAAGCTAACTGATGGAAGAGATGAACTGCGTCTGGGTCACTTTATAGTAATTTGATTATAACTATTGATTTGAGGAAAGTGATGGCATATTTTCCAAGCAAATTTTTTCTTTACCTGTGAGTTTTTCTGACACTCAACAAAAATACTCAGCAGTTTTACTTAAAAAACTGTTCTGTCACTCATTAAGAAATGTCAGTGATTACAAAAACAGTTGTAAGAATTAATTAATTTCCAGTAGCTCAATGAAATATTACTGACAACTGTTTTGAGAGAAAAAGCCTTATTTCTTCTTAGTCTTCAGGAAAACAACTGCTGTACAAGTATGAAAGATGGGTTACCAACAGTAGGGAAACGGAAATTTTGACTGAATAAATTTCGTATTATATCAGGCACTTAAGCTTGAGACAGAGGGTTTCAGAGATATCTGTCATTAAAAAATTTTGCTGTGTAAGAGAAGAAAGTGTTTCTTAAAGTTATGTTTGCAGCTAAGAGGATCATCCTTTCCTTGTGGATAAATACATCCATCCCATCTATAACTCCCTAGAATAATGCTCTCCTGCAGACATTTAAGTTCAAAAGTGTCTGCTAGACATTTAAAAAAAAATTCTGTATTTAAAAGCAACAATAGGAAATTTTTGTGAGCTGCATGCTCGTTAATAATGGAAGGTGTTAGTGATGCTGTTCTGGTTTAGTATTGTACGGTGGTTTTAAAAACATAGATCATGCACTTTCAGTAGTTATTCTCTTGCATTTGTGTTTTCTTTTGCTTTGATAATAAATGCTGCTGTGGCATCTCTGTGATATTCTCTAAATACTGTCTGGCATACTCTGCTGGTTTTTTACATTTGCATTACATCTTTTTTCTTGTATACTCTGCATTGTCATCAAAGATCACTTAAATGATCAGATGAAAAAGATACGGTGGGATTTTCTTAAAAGTGGCTCTGGGATTCATGGCAATAAATCCATCTTTCTGAAGAGTTGTCTGCTTCTTCAGAAGTCTCTGAAGGTTAAGAAGATGCCTCAGAAAGGAAAAGAAAATTGAACTTTTGCATGTATTAAACAACAGTTCTTCAGAGAAGTCTATCAGTTCAGCAGTTTGTTTCTTCTGCTAGCATAAAAAAGTTGTATATTAGTCTTTATCTTGTTGCATTAACTGCTGAACTAACTTGTCAGCTTAAATTATACCTAACTTTTTTTTTTCAGAAATGTAAACAAAACTAAAATACTTTAAATTAAATGCATTTTGTTAAACTTTTAAGTTTTCATTCAAAGAAGTGATATCAAAACTACTTTCAAAGATTGGTTGTTCATCACCTCCATACATGAAGAAGACCACTGGAGGTATTCTTGAGGAGTTATACAATCTTTCTAATTATATTGAATCACTATTAAGTAGAACAAGTAAATTGCTCCCTCATGGTTGTACCACTTCAATTATTACATGTGCTGTTCTACACAAATTGATTTTGTACACGATTGTTCCATAATAGGAATACCTTATAACACCATAAAACTCTATCATTTTCACCCTCAAACATTACCCATACATTTTAAGTTAGTTTTGCTGAATGAAATTGATTTTAAACATAATCATAAATATTTTTTTAATTTAGATTAAATAAACATTTTCAACACAATTTCCAGTAAAACATGTATTTAAAACTTGATTCATAACTGTAAAATGACTTGCATTTTGTGGTGATTATAAATGAGAAGCACAGTGTTAATATATGGCCTTATGTGCACTGCTTTGTGTCAAACATAAACCTGGAGATTTGATGTGTTACTACATATATATACATATATGTATATTAATACTTTCCCGATAATGCTAAAAATCAAGAAATAAGCCCTCCTCACAGGGAATAATGACAGAAAATATTCCATAAAGCTGAAGACATCCTAACAACCATTTGGATATCTTTTTATGTCAGATTTTGATATTACACTGAGGAGCAGTTTGCTTTACAATCTTCTGGTAATGAGACATGAAGGTATTACAAACCATTAACAAATATCTAAAGCTTGACCTTGTATACATTACTTACCTTTCTTATTTTCATTATAACAGGCAAGACACGTGGAAAGCATAGTCTTTGAAAAAACCCTAACTCTAAGGACTTGCCTTTAGACCTGCAAATAAAATGCTGACTTAATTGTGATTTTCCTGTTTCTTCTTGTGTTTCCATTAAAATATGATTAACATAAAACTAAAGTAAGTTACTAATACTGATTTAATTATATTTTCATGTGAATTTTAAATGAAATGCAGCAGAAGTGTAGCACAAATACAATATTACTTATAACTTCCTGCAGTAGTTTATTCAGATTGCAATTTCAATTTAGTTTTAATTTTAATTTAATTGAATAATATAGTTGCACTGAATAATGAGTATAGTAATTGAACTGATGCATCCAGCATTTATTTGTCTAGTTGAAATTATATGAAACTTTGGAGAGAAAAAATGAAAGAGAAATCGGTTTGGTTTTAATCTTTCAAACTTGATATTATAAATTTTATTAAGTGTTTTCTTTATTTTCTGGATGAGAGACATAAGCTCCCTGATTATATGCACTGGAAGCAACTATATTCTAACTGTACATTTGAATTTAGATCCATCGTCTGAGTTCCCCCAGAATTCTGTTTCACAGATAAGCTACATATAGCTGCAACAAATACTCAGTTCTCTGGAAATACATACAAATATATACAAACTGTGGAACAAGCAGCTGGAGAGCAGCCCCATGGAAAGATATCTAGGGGTTTGCTGACAATATGTCAATAGTGTTCCTCAGCAGCCAAAAGGGCCAGATGTGCCCTGGGGTGCATCAGACACAGAATCTCCAGCCAGTCAAGTAAGGTGATTGTCCTGCCCTACACTACGCTGGTGTGGCCTGACCTCACAGAATCACAGTATGGGTCAGGTTGAAAGGGACCACAGTGGTTCACCTGGCACTACCTCCCTTCTCAGGCAAGGTCAATCTAGAGCACATGGCACAAGATTGTATTCAGACAGTTCTTAAATATCTCCAGTGAGGCAGACTCCACAGCCTCTCTGGGCAATCTGTTCCACCGCACAGTCACTCCCACAGTAATGAATTTCAACACATTCAGATCAAAGTTTCTGTATGTGAGTTTCTGCCCATTGCCTCTTGTCCTAATGCTCGCCACCACCTAGAAGATCCTGGATCTCTCTTCTTGGCACCTTCCCTTCAGATACTGATAGACATTGATGATGTCCCCCCTCAGACATCTCTTCTCGAGGCTGAACAGGTTCAGCTCCCTCACCCTTTCCTCATAAGAGAGTTGCTCAGTCTGTTGATCATCTTTATTGCCATCCACTGGACCTATTCTAGGAGCTCCATGTCTCTCTGGTACTGAGGATCCCAGAACTGGACATAGCACTCCAGATGTGGCCTCAATAGGGCTGAGTAGAGGGGCAGGATCACCCCCTTCAAACTGCTGGCAATGATCTTCCTAATCCACCCTAGTGTTCTCTTGGACTTCTTGGCCACAAGGGCACGCTGCTGACTCATGGACAACCTTTATCTCCCAAGACCCCCGGGTCTTTATCTGCAGAGCTCCTTTCCAGCAGACTTTCCCCAGGTGCTTTCCCCAGCCTGTACTGGTGCACGGGGTTATTCCTCCCCAAGTGCAGGACCCTGGATTTGCCCTCATCGAATTTTCAGAGTACTTAAGTACTGTGTGCAGTTTTGGGCACCTCAGTTTAAGAAGAATGTAAATCTTTTGGAGTGTGTCCAGAGGAAGGCAGTCAAAATAGTGAAAGGCCTCAGGAGCAAGACTTACGAAGAGTGGCTGAAGTCATTTGGTACAGCCTGAAGAAGAGAAGTCAGAGGGTGACCTCATAGCGATCTACATCGTCCTCAACGGGGAAAGTGGAGAGAAGGTGCTGATCTCTCTCTGGTGACCAGTGATAGCACAGGAGGAAATGGAAGGAACTGCATTGGGGAAGTTCAACCAAACTAGCCGCTCAAATTAATTGATAATGGTATGTTCAATATGGAAATGTTTATTTCAGTAAATTTTTCTAATCAACATTTTCTTATCAAATAGGACACCAAAGGAAAGGGAGAGATGATAAACAAAACATTTGGAGGTGTAGATCTGACAGAAACACATAATAGAGACAAAGTCTGGAAACAAACACTTGTTAGGCACACAAATTTAAGTGTCTAAATTGATATTGTGATCACAAAACTGGAAGTAAACCATGACTTTGAAACTGGTAAGGATGAAAACCTGAGGGTTCAAATTGGGAATGTGCCAACTAATGAGGCATTGTGCATGGGAAGAGGAAACAGAAGGGAGAAAAGGATGAACAAACAGAATGGGGTATAAAAGTGTCTGGTTGTAAATTGTAGCTGGTCAGTACACTTGCCTGAGCAAGCCCTGTGCCTGATGACTGCAATCTGCCCTATTTTCTTCTTATATCCTTACTTTTCATTTATTTCATAGCAGGGGCAAATATAGTTCTGTGATTTGGAGAACAGATCATGTAAGAAAAGGAAGGAGACAAGATGGGCCAACACAGTTGCAGAACAGTGCTTCACCAACAAACTCAAGTTTATATACTTATGTTTCCAAACTGCTATACCTAAAACTGGAGAGCAACATTCATTTTCTGGTGTTTAAAACAGTGTTATGATTTTGAAGGACTAACCTAACCGATTTGAGCAATATTACATGGACTTCTTTTTCCTATTCTACACACAAACTCATCAGTGATAAATTGTAACAGCCAATGATGCCTTGGCATTTTTATCTGAATTTCTTGACAGTAAGAGATGTACAGGATGGTTCAGGATGGTTTTCAAGTTCAGTAGGATCTTTTTTTTTTTTTTTCCAAAAAAGCTGTTCTGTGACAACCCCAGGGGGCAGACACATCACATGAAAAACATTTATGAAATTGCTCATTGATTTCTTTCTCAGAGGTAAAATGTTCTGTACTCACTTCCCTGCACTCTTCAATTCAAAGCTTTATGCAGAAGTTAGGAGTAAGAGGACTTTTTTCTCTTCTCACCCATCAAGAATTAATTTGAATGACTATAACTACTGTTTCCAGTAGGCACCTTGCTATTACCAATCCACTTTAATTCTTTCTTTTTTATTATGAAAGGATTAGCATTGTTCCTCAAGATATTTCCCACATGATTCAAATTCCTTTGAGTCTACCACTTATGTCCTCCCATTTCACCTTCTTTCATTTCTCTTCATCCTGGAGCACACTCCAAGTCAGCTTGTTTCATCATGTGAAAGAAATATCATCCACCCCATTGTAAGCAGACTCTAAAATGATGTGAACCGATTTGGTTAGTTCCTCAGAAAAGACTGCAACAACTCCCCTAAAATAAAACTCACTCTGCTTTAATGTCTTCTAGACCCAATGGAAGTTCCCATGATCCTGTTCCCATTTCTCATAGCCAAAGACAGACAAAAGGTTGCTTTACCTTTGAAACATGAGCAGCTAGAATATCAATTTTTTTTTTTTTAATAAACCTTTACATTGTTTTGTTGACTTCCAAAGGTATTTGGAATAAACTACAAAGCAACTGTCCCATGATAAAGCAGATTATATCCTTTAAGTAACATGATCTAAACCCTCTATAGGATGAAAAATTCCATAACCTCACAAATTATTGGATGCTTCTTCCTCATTGCCATTCTGACTTCTTCAAATACATGCCTTCCCAGTTTCCTCTATATGTCATTTTTCTTGTGATGATCATTAACTACTTTCTTTGCAATTTGATAATTTTCTTTGTGATTTTCCTTTGAATGACTGCAGCTTTAATATAATGCTCAGTCTCACTGCAGCTGCCCTTCACAATTTCTCACCCTGAAGAGGGAGGACACACCAGATACCTGTCATCAGATATAATGCTGATTTGGGGATTGGTGTTGCTATGATGACCTCACAATGCACAGCTGGACATTTTCCTTATAGTTTCTCTGCTTTTCTATGAGTTAACCATGGCCTAATCTTGTTCTGTGTAGCCTTCTAAAAGCAAGACAACACAAAGAATTCATTTGCACAAAATCTGCTTGTCTGGACAGAAAATATAGGAAACTTTTTCTGTTTCAATCTCACGTCGTTTCAGTTTACTGTATTTCATCATTTCCAAAATGTTTTATGACCCCCATTTTCTTCAAAACAAGGGTTGTTAATTCCGTATTTTATGTAATTCATCTTTGCTTTCCATATCACATTGTTGAGGAAAGCTATAAACATGATATTTCTATTAGGGACTTACAGCATGTCAATTTCTGCTGTGTCATGATTAACATATTTTTGTGCCTTTAGAATTTTAATTAACACTTTAATTATGTTTTTCATTTAAGCAATACTGGTTTAATAGCTGCTGACTATTGAACCAGTATTGCTTCTTTACAAGTATTGCTGAAAAGCACCACTTGGTTATGCCATCTGACTTTGTGGGTATGACAAACTGTTATGATTCGATTATAAGAGATGCCTCTGCCTCATTTAAGGTGTAAACAAGACCATATGCCTAAGCCAATAGTATGGCTTTTATTTAACAGTAATGTGACCTAGAGAGATAGAAACAGGAAGGCAGGCAGAGCCCAAGAAGAAGGGATGGGTGCAGAGAAGGTGGTTTAAGATTTGGATTTATTTCTCATTATCCTACTCAAATTCTGATGGGCAATTAATTAGATTATTTCTCCAAGTGGAGTCTTTTTTGCCTGTGGTGGTACTTGCTGAGTGATCTCTCCCTGCCTTTATCTGAAGCCTTTCATCATATTTTCTCATTCCTATCCAGTTGAGGGGAGAAGTGATAGAGTGGCTTGGTGGGCACTTGGTGTCCAGCCAAGGTCAACCCACCACAAATGGAAACATTTTCTACGGCAGAGATTTCTCCAGATTATTTCTCCTCTCCCTGACATACTTTTCTAGTCATCCCTAGTCAAATATTCAGCAAGGAAAAGTGCCTTGCTATGCCTCATAGTTATCTATTAGAACTGTTTGTCCTTTCTTCCTATAATGATTCTCTAATGACTTTGAATAGTATTATTTCAGTTTTATCTCCTTGTGCCATTTTTCTTTATGTGTTTAAGTGTCCATGATGCTGCAAATAGCTTTGCTGCTCCTGACATGAATATTGAAGAGTGTTCCATAAAAGCTATTAGATCATATCTTTTCTGAGGCACAGAGCTGATCTGGAATTCTACGTTGATATTTTTTAGCATGACTAGACAGGAGTTTATGTTGCTTTCCAAGCACTGAAGACCTCAGGGTTTAAGATATGTTTTGATAATGTCTTTTCTGTCTTCTCTGGTCTGTAATTTCCATAGCTATGAATGCCTGCTGAAATGAAAGCAAATATTATATGCTGTCTGAAGTCAATTGCATCTTCTTTCTATGAATTCATGCAGCAGAATATAGATATGCTGCAGAAGTAAAAATGTGCTGTAATTAGAAGCCCTCTTTACCATCTCTGAAATGTAGAGCAGAATTCAGAGTAACTAGAACTTATCCTCATTAAAACTTATGATAATTGATTAAAGAAGCAATTCAGTTTTTTCTCTTGAAATGTGACAGTATTTTGCTTTTGGATTATTGTGCTGTTGACCTAATTTACTTGGGATGACAAGTCTAAAATTTGTGATGTCCAGCAGTCAGCAATAAATTATCTAGTAATTTCTTCAGGTATTTGGAGGGACTGGAAAATTAAAAGTCCTCAGTAGTGAAATAAATATCCAGTGGATATAATGGATAGAACCCATCTACAATAAAATATAATAAAATAACTTAAAACCTCTCCTCCATCTGCATATTCTCTCCTGATTTTTGAAGTTCTGTCCTCAAGCATAACCAAGAAAACTTGCTTCTGATTTACAGAAGCTTGATGAGCATAGGTTGCTATGCAGGGGTAAAATATGTGCTATTCCTCTGTTTCTTAAACAATTTAGTGGAAACTCATATAAATTTATGTTAAAGACTACAAGAACCACTTAAATTTATGTCAGATTCAGGTCATCACTTCAAGGATTTCACAGTTAATTCACAATCTCTCTCTGACATGAATACAGAAAGTAAAAATCTCTCCGAATCAGATGATAACAAAAACACATTATGGTATAACTGATGCAATCATCTTGCATGCTCTTGGAATAAAATACACATTAGAGGGAAGAACTGAAAGTATTTTGATTATCTGTAGGAAAAATACAAACTGTTGGAAACCCAAATAATTATAGCACCTTCTTGCTTGTATCAAAATGTTTCATCACCAGTTGTTAGGATGTTGATGACATGAATATGTGGTATACAGGTATTGCTATTGCATATGCAAGGCTGATATAAAAATATGTTTAGCCTATGATCTTGAACTTCTCTTTATGTTCTTTACATAGTAAATAACAGAAATTTATTTTATGTTACAAAATAAATATTTGCAAATATTTTGTAATAAATTATTTGCAGAGTAAATAATGTGAAGTTTAAAGCACAGCATACTTATCATCTTCAATGTTAATGGCAAATGAGCACTTAATGAAACTTGCAGAATTCAGTTGTCTCTACAGTGTGCAATGGAAAAAATATTTTGGTAATCATATGCATATTTTAAAAAACCTTATACTGTGTAGAGATTACTATGTTGAGTCAATACAGAGAAACTCATTAATATATGAATTACTGAAGCTACACATTTTACAGATTTCTTTAAACAACTCTCTCTCTTCTATAACTTCCTTACAAATATTACATCAGAATCACATTATTCTAAAATATTTTCTTAACACTTAATTTCAAGTACTTCTTATAGCAAAGCCAGATGATCATTTGAGAAAAACCATTTAATATCATCCTTTGAATTTACCTCAGTTATAGGTAAGGTAATAGGTTATAGGTTAAGGCTGTAGGTATAGGTAAGGCCCAATATCTGAGGGTATTAAAATAAATAAATAACAAGGTACAAGATATACTCACAAAGTGCATGCATTGAATATAGATAATAATTTATCTGTATATGCGTTCTGGAGTGTATGTTATGTCAAGACTGTAGGCATGACTGTTTTAAACATTTTCACCTCTCTGAAGCAAACACAGTTTGACATCCTCCAATAGAGAAAGAGTGATCTTTGTAAGAGAACTAGAGTTAAGATAACAAATTATACCTGCAGGAGAGTGTTTTGCTACTTTTTTTCATCAATGTGCTGCTGCCCTTCAGTTGTTGGTACAGAAATCCAGCAGACAGGGAGACTATCAGGGCTTTATAGATAGGAAGTTTGCTTAAGCCGATCTGTGCTCTGCCCATTTAGACTTATCATGGTTGCCTCCATGTCATTAATAAAAAGAGACAACAATGGAAGTGCTGCCACATGAAAGTTTAAGAACCCATTGCTTTCCTTCACCTCTACAAGGCAGCTTGCCTACTGTCCAGACACAATAGAATTTCTAATCAAACTTTTAAGTAGATTATATAGCTCACTGAACCTGACTGTGCTATGGTATCCTTTTCTTCCTCTGAATCTCTAAATCCCCACTGCTTTCTTAACAGCCACGTAGCATAAACTAGTTGTCTCTGAAACTTACCCATTTTATTTCATTCAAAGACCTGCTATCTCTCTCTCTCATGCACTCTCCTATTTTTCTTCCTCCCTTTTTTTTTTTTTGTTAACAGTCAAGTTTTCCCTACATGAAGAAATTTCCCAAATAAATTAGGAAAATGTAAGATCCATCTTAATTTGATCCTTTAGATATAGGAGGGGGGAAAAACTGCATAAAAAAAGTTTTTCTTCATCTAGCATCTAGAGAGCCATTTTTATTTCAACATATAAAGTTAGAGGGTATGCATGTTTGCAGTAATCTTTCCTACATAGAATGTCAATTTATTGATACAGAAAATCTAGGAGTTATATAAAAAAAAATAGAGATAAATAGCTGAGAAAAATACATATTCTTTTGACATAATGATAATACAGCATTCTTATTGATTGCTGGCTGGATTATCATTCACATTTATTTGTATCTGTAATATATTCATACGTATTTAGATCCCTCAATTTTATTTATATCAGCATAGTCTCCTATAGAGAAACACTTAAAGGTTAGTTGTGAAGCTATGTCACAGAAAACACAAATGTATTCCACCTCTGACTTGTGACATAGTTAAAACCTTCAGACCTGAGGCTTAAGTCAGTGTCTGTTGATGCAATTGGAAAGATTTACACCAATTTTAATAGAAACAGTACTTTGCTTACAAAACCAAACATGCACAAAACTTGATGCAAAGCCATAGTTCCTGTCTCTGATTTATCAATTGACATTTACTACTTTTCTCTGGCCATTTTGTGCATCATAACACAGAGTTATTGCTTCAATGTTTCATATCAGCTTCATACTTACATATAAACTTTACCATTCACAATATAATATTATGGTTTCAAAAGTAAACTACATAGTATTTTTAGGAAAATGGTGTGTGTAATGTCAAAAAAGTATCTTCTTTCAGGAGTCCTTCTTATTTCTTTAAGGAAAAAAAAAAAGATAATATCTTGTTACTTTCCAGGAGATTTTCAGTAAATGGTCTAATTATGCATCAGTAAGGATTTTTTTTCCTTTTTTGATAGAAATTCTCTTTGTTGAAGGAGCTTCTCTTTTCTTTTGGCAGGAGGAGCTGTGGCAAGCATCAAAGATTTGCATGTTTATGCTTCTTTCTTTGAAATAGATTTTATTGCACAATCTGATCCTGGAAAATATAAATGGGCTAGGAACCCCCTTCCCATTGGAAATATTAGCAAAAAAAAAGTGTGCGAAAAGTAACATAATTCAGGGGAAAAAAAGGATATGCTTAATATCAATACATCCGTTAATCGCTGTAAAAAATACACGTCAAGTTATTAACTTAATTTCCATAGGTCTACAGGTCTAATTTATGCTATTTCTTATATTGGATCTGTCGAGCAGGATTATGCCAAGCACTGAACACTAAATGGGAAGAAATAATCTTTTCAGGGGATGGGGAGGAGGTTGTAGGTTTTTTTGGGTTTTGGGATTTTTTTTTTTTAAGCTAGTGTATCATTTGTGTGATCAGTGGGAGAGAAGCAGCAGTATTTGAAAGACCCTGGAGCATTTTTAAATTCTTCAAATTTTTCTGACACCACTCAGTGGCAGATGTTTAATTTAATAATATAGGAAATATGACATGTACTATATAAATCTTCCATGGGTTACCATCCCAAAGCCAGCCTATGACTAAATTTTGTCAAGTTAAATGTGTACCCAAGCCATATTCCTATGATAAATAATCACAGCTAATTATACACAGAAGTACTTCTATGTTCATGCTTAAACCAGTTTATCAGTTGCTGGATAATTTCATTAGGTATTAGCTATTTTTTGGATAATGAGAAATGGTGAATATCCACTTGCTCCATTAAATCATAATTTTAACTCTTTCTACTAAAGTGTCCCTGATCTAGCTTATTTTCATAAGTTGAAATGCTAGCATCCCCATGCCCCAAAGTAGGAAATACTTTTGAAGGGAAAATGTCTTCTGTTTCTTTTAAAGTCTTTTTTAATAATGAAGATACAGGTCAAAAGAACTGCACATAGCACTGAAACTACCTGCAAACCATACAATAATTAATATCTATAATATATATAATGTATATAATATAATTATGATTCTTAATTATGTATCATCTACTAAATTATTTACTGTATTGTTCGTCTCTTTGATGCTGAACACTGAGTTGAAATTTTCAGAGAACTGTCAACAGTAGCTTCAGGATCACTTTCACGAGAAGTAGCAACTAACTTCCCATCATATTTTCCCTCAGGCGTATTACCTTGCACTTATCAACACTGAATTTCATCTGCTGATCCATCAGCAGATGTTACTCGTATAACATTTTAAAATCCTTCTGCAAGTCTGTACCATCAGCTTCAGATTTGTCCAACTGGAAAAATTACAAGTTTTTTCCCTTCTCCAAATCATTTTGGTTAAAAAAAGAACAACTAACACTGTTTCTTGGGCAAGGCTGTCATATACCTTGTTTGCCCTTTTTGTTCTTGGATCTCAGTTTCTGTGCTGTTGCTTGCATCCAGGTGGATTTTGGCAAGTATCTTGTTAGGGTAAATCCCTCCCACAGCAGCCAAGTCTGTGTTCCTGACCACGTAGGGTGTACGGAAGATGGGGAAGAAAAGCAAGCTTCCATGATCAGTGGGAGAGCAACAGCAGAAGTCATAAGACCATGAAGCATTTTTAAATTATGTAGAAAGTGTGGGAGTTGACTGTGTTAGTCTTGGAGGGCAAGAAAGATGAGGTTTGTGAACACATAAACTTCAGGGCAGGATACATAGATGGGGCGGCACAGTGGTACTGTGTAGTTAAGGATGGCGTCCAGAGGGTTGGAGAGTTGAAAGGGAGCTTAGAGTGGTAGCAAAACTAAGACACTACTTAGAACAGAAAAGAGTGGACATGCTTGAAAGGTTATGAATGAAGTACTTGGGAAATTAGATTTTGATGACTAGGAGGGGAGATCAGCCATTCAGAACCTTTCTGAGGGTGGTAGGAAGAAAAAAAATGGAGCTGTGAGATTAGTCAGAGAAGCTTTAGAATGAATACCTTGTTGTAAATCTCTTCATACTCTGATTTTTTGGCTGAAATAGCACAGATAACACTGCTGGAAACCACCCTGAATTACTAACCACAACCTTTATTTATTTTATACTTTTCAACTGGTGTTTAACTTATTCACAGAACTCACAGAATGTCTGGGTTGGAAGAGACCTTCAAGATCATCGAGTCCAACCCATGTCCTAGCACCTCAACTAGATCATGGCATCGAGTGCCATATCCAGTCTTTTTTAAACACATCCAGGGATGGTGATTCCACCACCTCCCCAGGCATTCCATTCCAGCACTTTATCACCCTTTCTATCTATATTTTTCCTAATATCCAACCTATATTTCCCTTGATGCAGCTTGAGACTGTGCCCTCTTGTTCTGTCAGTTGCTGCCTGGTGAAAGAGGTCAACCCCCACCTGACTACAACCACCCTTCGGAAAGTTGTACAGAGTGATAAGGTCACCTCTGAGTCTTCTTTTGTCCAGGCTAAACAACCCCAGCTCCCTCAGTCGTTCCTCATAGGGTTTGTGTTCCAAGCCCTTCACCAGCCTCTTTGCCCTTCTCTGAACACGCTCAAGCGCCTCAACGTCCTTCCTGAACTGAGGGGCCCAGAGCTGGACACAGCACTCGAGGTGTGGCCTCACCAGTGCTGAGTACAGGGGAAGAATGACCTCCCTGCTCCTGCTGGCCACACTATTCCTGATACAGGCCAGGATGCCATTGGCCTTCTTGGCCACCAGGGCACACTGCTGGCTCATGTTCAGTCAGCTATCGACCAGTAACCCCAGTTCTCTTTCCGCCTGGGCACTGTCCAGCCACACCATCCCCAGCCTATAATGCTGCAGGGGATTATTGTGGCCAAAATGCAGTACCTGGCACTTGGACTTGTTAAACTTCACCTTATCGTACTCTGCCCATCTATCCAACTGTTCCAGGTCTCTTTGCAGAGCCCTCCTACCTTCCAACAGATCAACACATGCTCCCAGCTTAGTGTCATCTGAAAATTTACTAATGAAGGACTCAATTCCCTCATCCATGTCATCAATAAAAATATTGAACAGAACTGGCCCCAGGACACACCCCTGTGGGACACCACTGGTGGCTGGCTGCCAACTGGATGCTGCTCCGTTCACCACCACTCTCTGGGCCTGGCCATCCAGCTAGTTCCTAACCCAGCGAAGAATGCTCCTATGCAAGCCATGTGCTGCCAGCTTTTCCAGGAGTATGCTGTGGGAGTCAGTGTCAAAGGCCTTGCTGAAGTCCAAATAGACAACATCGACAGCCCTTCCTGCATCTACCAGGCGGGTCACCTGGCCATAAAAGTAGGTCAGGTTGGTCAAACTAGCGTCTTTTTTACACATCATTCATCACCCTAAACTCCCATGACTTCAAAAACCCTTATACAGATAATTTATGAAACTGTCTGTGTTGGATTGACCCTGACTGGATGCCAAGTATACACCAAAGCCTATTACTCCCTTCCACAAGAGGACAGAGAAGAAAAAATATGATTAAAGGCTTATTTGTTAAGGACAGAGAGAGCTCACTCATCAATTACTATTACAGGCTAAACAGACTTGACTTGGGGATATCAATTTAATTTATTATGAAACAGAATCAGAGCAGGATAATGAGAAGTGAAACAAACCTTAGAAATACCTTCCCTGAACCCCTCCCTCCTTCCCAGCCATTTTCTCTCCCCTTCTGTCTCCCCCCCCCCCCCCCGAGGTACAGGGAGATGAGGGAATGGTGGTTACAGTCACTTCACCACGTTGTCCTGGCTGCTGCTCAAGAAGTCAGGAAGAGGAGTTCTTGCCCTGCTCCAGCATGTGGTCCATCCCACAGACTACAGCTCTTCATGAACTACTCCAGTGTGAGTTGCTCCCAGGGTCAAAAGTCTCACCAGGAAACCTGCTCTGGCATGGGTTCCTCTCTCTACAGGTCTTCAGGTCCTTTCCAGGAGCCTGCTACAGCATGGGCTTCCCACTGGTTCCCAGTCTTGTTTTGGGCATCCACATGCTCTGGCATGGATCTCCTCGACAGGCTGAGGGTGGACCTCTGCATCTCTGTGACCCTCCATGGGCTGCAGGGGCACAGCTGCCTCACCATGGTCTGCACCACAGGCTGCAGGGAATCTCAGATCTGGCACCTGGAGCACCTCCTGCGCTCCTTCACTGACCTTGGTGTCTGCAGAGTTTTCTTTTAACACATTATCACTTTTCTCTTCTCTGGACACAATTAGTTCAGGTATTATCTCTGATGGGCTCAGCCTTGGACAGTGGCAGTTCTGTCCTGGAGCCGGCATTGGGTCTGCCTGACATGAAGGAAGCTTCTGGCCTCTTCTCACAGAAGTCACTCCTGTAGCCCCACCACTACGAAAACCTGGCCATGCAAGCCCAATACAGTCTTTAATTAGGTAAACTTTGATTTTATCTCTCCATTTAACAAATTGGTAAATGAGGGAAGTGAAATTATTTGCTTGGGGTCACAAACTTAAGTCTATCAGTCTAAGACTTACCAAGATGTTTTATTTCTCAGTTTCACTCACCAAACAGAATAATTAAAGCAAATGTATAGGTCAGCAAAGCAAAATTAAATTAGACTGAAAATAATTGAGTGACAAGCTCTTAAACCAATCCAGGAATGCTAAGTCGCTCTTACTGTTCAAAAACATACATGAAAATTAAATGTATGCTTATGTCAGAGAATCTCAATAGAGTGTAAGATTACCCACTGAACTAGAAAGATCTACTGTCTTATATTTTTTTTTAGTAATATTCTTAGGAAAATGCAAAACTTTCATCAAACCAACAGAAAAAAAAAAGGTAGAATTTTTTATTCTTATCAATTATTTTTAGTTTCAGGACCCTTAGATTTCTAATAAGTATTTTAAAAACACATTCCAAGGGTTTCCTTAATTGTAACAATATTATCATTTAATTTACTTTCTGTGAATGCAGGTGTATGGAGTTAAATCCAGCTGGTGGATGGTCATAAGTGCTGTTTCCCAGGACTCAGTTAGAGGGCAAATTCTGTTTAATATCTTTATTGAATGTCTGGATGAGGGGATTGAGTGCACCCTCAGAGAGTTTGAAGATGACCTCAAGTTCGACAGGATCTTCTGGAGGGTAGGAAGTCTCTGCAGAGGGATCTGAACAGTTTGGATTAATGGCCAAGGCCCACTGTAGGTGGTTCAACAATCACCATCCCTGAAAATGTTCAAAAGGCTTGTGGATGCAGCACATGGATACATGGTTTAGTTGGAAACATTGTGATGCTGAGTTAATGATTGAACTCAATGATCTTAGAGGCCTTTTCCAGTCCTAATGATTCTAAGATTCTATGATTTTATTTTTTGCTGCAGTACTGAAGTCTTAAATTATCAATTTGTTTTATTAGTAACATCCTTTAGAAAAATAAATTAAAATCTGTTTTATGAACTAAAAAATTATCTTATTTTTTCTTTCCTAATGAGGGTAGACTTAAGTAAATTACTGTTTTACATTCCTTTTTCTTTCCCAGAAAATTACTAGGAGCTTGGAGTTTGGGATTTACATTATAAAAAATATAGCACCAAGCCTCAGACAGCTGAAACAGAAGAAAATGTCCATGGAAGCTAAACTCTGAAAATTTCGAAAGTTTCAGAAGACTGTTCTGTCAAAAAGACAGATAGATCTGCAGACTTGGGGATGAGGATGAAGAGCTGTATTTAATGAAAGAGAGAGACAAAGAGCCTGAGCAAGAAAGATCACTTTTTTACAAATGATAAGCTTCTGAGTTTTCATGAACCAACAAGATGGGGTTTTCATATATTTTTACAGTAGTTTTGTCTTGGAGATTAGAAAACTGAAACATGGCTTGACCCTGAAAACAATATTGGCTGGCATTGTTAATGAAGTCCCACAACCCTGAGGGAGAATAATACGTACTGTTATCACTATGTTTGCTTGTATGTCACTGTGGCTAAAACTGTTGAGGACCCTGAACCAAAGGACAGAAGATAAGTCAAGTGTCCCCGACAAATTTCTCTCATTCTCTTAACTGGCATAATCCCACTGACTTGGTTTACATCAGCCAAAAATCTGAATTTTAAAAATGTGCTGTCAAGGGTATCCATTTTAAACCATAAATGTGAAAAACTTTGGAAATTATATTTAAAGCCTTAGTCCCACAAACAACTCACCTGAGCTACATTTTCCTAGTTTTGAAAAGATTTGGTTTGGATTTGATTGGCTTCAGATCTTCTAATGGTCTTTTGTGGGGAAAAATAAGGAAACTTAGGGTGTATTTAATTTGTTTTCACCAACACTACTCACTATACTGTGGAATATAGAGCACTGAATGAGTGGAAAATTTTGCCAGAAAGTATCTGAGTGTACAGTCAGAGTAATTTGACATCTGTGGTTTAGCATTTTTATGAGTCATTTATTAAGTGCATTTAAAAATATGCTTTCCTTCTAATCTACCTTGTTTGTGTCATTATCTGTTCTCTGTAATTCACTCACTAGAAAGGGATCTAAATAAAAGCAAAGCAAAACACCTGAGTTCAGCACCCCTGTGTTGATCAAGAAGCAAGAGCAACGCGCATCCTGAAACAGTGATGTCTGATTAGGATTACTGCCTTTGTGACTTACTTCCAAATTTATTTGTGCAAGACGCCACAATAAAAATCTCTGAAATCCAGGAGTAGTGAGATTCCATTGAGGGACTTTTGCTCTGACCTCTTCATCATTACTAGACATGACAGCATGATTTTCTTAAAAATTAATTAGGATGAAAGGCAGAATGATTCCACAATGAAATGGGGAGCTAAACCAAAGATTTTGCAGCATATGAATGATGTAAACACCATTCAAGCATGACAAAATAATATCAGTAAAAATAATAAATACTTCCTTTAGTTTCTATAGTCATTCTATAGTCATCATTTCTATAGGTCATCTGTAGTTTTATAACTGGCATATCAATTATAGGTGGGGGAATTTAGTTGCTAGATATAAAATATATCTAAGTTGAACCAAACATTTACTTTGAAGACTTTTCAACTTTTTTCAGTTCTTCCTTTTTTTTTGCAGGTAGACAATATGAACATATTACAAAAGCCTTTGTTCTACCAAAATAGACAAACTTGGCATTTTTTTACCAGAGAAGGGGACAATTACTGGGAAGGTATTTACTGTATAACTGCTTGAAATGTATTATTATTAAGACTTTTCTGTATTAACTAGTTGATTGGGACCCTAAGACTGAAAAATATTAATTCCACTAATATTTAATGGAATTGAATTCCATTAATAATTTAATATTAATTAACAGTGAATAATTTGCTTTGTATATCTGTTTTTTTCCTTTTTGTTTATTAGAAGATTTTGATGCAAGAGTGGCAACATAAAAAGTGTATGTGTAAAGTCTGTGTAAGGTTTGCAAGAATCATTTTGGCAAAAAATGCCTTACAAAAATTAGACTTTTTCACTATCCTTCCTTATGAACTAAGCAGTCTTCCCAGTGTTTCATTCAGCTTAGTTGTGGAAATAGAAATTCTGTTAGTTTTCCTGAGTAACTAAGTAAGATGACGAAAATCTTCCAAGAAGAAACTTTTTCAGAAGCTCATTTTGAGCTGAAAATTGACAGACAGATGTATACTTTGTTACTGAAGAGAATTCTGATTCTTCAGGTGCATGAGCAGTCACACTGAAATCACTCTTAGAAGAGCTGAAGTGCAGGGAAGAAATCAGTGAACCCTCTGTACACAGTGTAGAGTTACCAAGTTTGAAAGAGTGTGCAGAAATACCAGAGTCTAGGAGAAAGAATAAGATTGGGCTGGTTCTTTTCAGGAATTCAGTCTTAAAAGAGAAGCTGTCTGTAGCTAAGTTTGGTAAACTAAAAAGCTATTCTAAAATGTTAACAATTCTTAGGCTAGGTGTGTGGTGATAATAACTTTGTGTAAGTCTTGCTGTAGTGCCTTCCTTAGAGTAGCAGAATTTTATCCTGAAGTTCCCAAGAAACCAAGAGACCTTTTCTCCTAAACTGTTGTGTTTCCTGATGCAAATTGTCTACCGTACTTCTACGGTAGTAAAATATACAAGAAAATCTCATATATAACAGTAATTTATTTTCTTCACAAGCTTGCTTACCTGTTTTCTTTCCTATGTCACAAGGCTATTTCTTACTGAACAGAACATTAGCAGTTCCATTTATTTCAAAGGATGGGACACTATGTACATGGATAAAGGTTTTAAAAATGGATCCAGATTAATGTGTAGTGCTTCTCTTATCATTACCACACATGACTCAGAGTCCATGACTCACTGGAGTAGGAAGCACAAAATCCATAAGCTAAAGTTGCTCTGGTTTTTATCTCCTCAAACCTTAGTGTTCATGATGAGTAGTAATAGACAGGGGCATGAACATTTCTATTCAATGCTAGCATGGCATCAAAATATGTCTAGAAAGATATTGAGGCTGCCTGTACCTTTTCCTTACCACCCTCTGAAGTGTTAGACCTCACGGAAAAGTTATGGATTCATTGCATTCTACTGCCAAGTATAGGGTTTTACATATTGTCCTGACATATCATGGTAAAAGTTGATACAGATACATTGCTGCTGATAAAGTAGCAATTATGTTGCATATATTTGTCTGCTAAAAAAGAAAACAGTATTCAGCCTGCCAAGATTTCTCACTAAAAGTTTAAAAAATTAGAAATACTTGTTACTAATTAGATAATTAGGAAGTAGATTAGAAACCTCAAAAGAGACATGCACTTAAGCCTACTAGTATGTTACAATATATCTGTTTGAATTAATTTCTGTGGTATCATTAGCATTACGTATTAACTTCACAGTTTTGATTAAAATGTGCAATCTGAGGTACCATTAAGTCTAACACTTTGCATCTCACTGGATTTTTCATATAACTAATTAGCACAGGGTTCATGTTCACGTTTTTTCAATATGAACACAGCATTAAAGAAACATATCACTGACTATTTTAATATACATGGCAGAACACCACAGAGATGAATTTTTCCATTTTCTAAAGGGTAAACAAAATAACAAATTTAGCAAAGCAAAAAAAATCTGTGATTTAGTACATTACCTTTGGACAATTGTGTCAATAAGAAAGAATTTTGATTGTTACACAAATTAAAAACCCTGCTCTGATGCAAGAATTAAAATAAAAGTCTCTTTACATGTCATTTATGAATAGTTTAAGAAGTTCAGTAATCAGCTATTACTGAATATTACTTATTAACATTTTCAGTAAGCAAGAATAAAGTAAGTGGATACTTAGAAGGACAATGCAAAATGAAATGATACTTTTGTGGTTTTAAAGAGGTGAAAACCCCCAAATTTGATGACACAAAACCTGAAAATTAATATGAATAAAAATGTTGAATCCAGTCTAATATTTTTTCCTCCTCCCCATCTTCTTATGTATGTTACATTTCTTTTAATCCCAGCGTTTCCTGATTCCTAGCCCTCTGAACCTTGTGACATCCTACCATTTATCCCCATCATTCTGCCTTCTCCCATCTTGTACTTAATTTGATTTTCTGTCTATCCACTTATACGTATATCTGAATATGACTTACTCTACTGATTCCATCTGTTTTCTCTTCAAAAGTTGTAAATGAAGGTCATTTTTAAGTTAACATATCCATAAGGAAATAATAAAAAGAATTTACCTCCATTATTCATCTGTTATAGACACATGATGGTTAGTTAACAAATAGCATTTTTCCCTCTAAATCCTATGAAATTGAACTTATAAAATGAAATTGGTTTCCCCAGCAGTCAGTCACACAGCAACCATGCTCTTTTCTGGAGAAAATGAACTGTTTCCTGAGAGCAAACCTCAGAAATCAATTACAGTTTATGAGTTAAACACCTAAATGTTTTCTCGATTCTTTTAGTTTGAAATGCAGAAGACAGCTTTTTCTTAAACAGTTATTGACCTCAGAAGGAGCTAAGTCTCCTAAATACAAGTTAGACACCCAACAGTCATTATAGAAATGGCCACAAGGGCCATTTTCTAAGACAATAATGTTTCAGATTTTATGTTCCTAATTAGGAAAGCTTGAAAAATTAACTAATTCCCCTTTCCCAACAAAAGGAGACAAAAAAATAATAGAAAGCTGGAAGCTAGAAACATCTTGGGATGGGATTAATTTATCTGGGAGGGACAGCAGCATTTGGAACTGATCTCCAGAGGGATGGAAGATAGACTAATGAGCACTAAATATTCATAAATTTGTGAATATAGCCAATGTAGTCAATGAGTGTCCATGTATTTTACATATAATTAAGCTCGCATGTAAACAGATGCTAGGAAAACATCCCAGATTTAGTGTTCCTCTACTATCCAGGATGTATAGAAAAAAAGCCGAGCCTTATGAAAGAACACAAGCTGTTAGAGCTTGTGTAGTTAGAAATTACCTTTGCGTAACAGCAGGTTCTATTTCTGGGGCAGGAACTTCAAACCATGGAGAGATAGGATGTTGGTTTTCTTTTTGTTTTACATATGCATTGTTTGCTTCCCTGTCCTTAGGTACCCATCCATTTCAACCGCTATTGTTTGTCTAGATTTGGAACTCCCTCCTTAGCCTACAAATAGGTAGGAAAAGATGTGAGAAAGTAACATTCTGAAGGGAATGTCTGTTGGGTTGCTTCCATTTTTGTTTTACTTACACTGTATTAGGGCAGTTTCCTGTCCTGAAATACTGATGTATTTGGAACACTTCTGTTTATTCTTAAAGGGACACTGAAGATATTCAGTGCCCTTTAGGATACATTCTTACTAGTGGTCTAAATTGCTTACTAAATGTTATATATATAAATTCAAATCATAAGTGCATTCTGAATTCTGTTCTTTTTGACATTGACTGAATCTGTTCCAGTTCTTCTTGGCAACTGACTGGATTATGTTGTTTAAATGTGGTTTTCTTCCTATCCCTGTATCAAAACCTTGTTCATCCTGGCCCTCATTTGTGCTTCTTTGTGCCACAGCACATCTTTCATCATTTCACTTACAAAAAAAGATTAAACTATTCCAGGAAGTGGGAGAGTAATGCAATTGAATGGATATTTAGGAGGCCTGGATGTGCATGAATTGGCCCTCAGTAAATAGTTTGGCCCTACGCCTTTAGTCTTTAAAGCAAATTAAATCCTGAATGGCATTTGTCCAGGAAGCATGCTTGATGGAATCCAAATCCCAAATATTAAACATAGGCTGAATCTCTGAAGCAATTTTTTCCCTTCATAAATAATTTTAGGAGGTATAACCATTCTTTTCAATAGACAACTAAGGTTTCAGTGCTCTCCTAGCCCAGAAATCTAAAATGCTAAAAAGCTAAACTAAAAATTGATGATACAGAACTGTAAGGAATTAGTTACTATGTTCATCACTGGCTGGTGACGGTATTAGGCTTCTCTAGTTGAAACACAAACAAGCAGAATAGACAGAAAATATGAAACAAAATATGTTCTTGTAAATGAATCCATACCTTTAAATCATCTTAAAATTTATCACGGATTTCTCAGCACATATGGGTTTAAATGTTCTAAACAATTTTTTAGAGAAGCAGGAGTCAAGAGCTTTTATGTAAGAGACCTGCTGTAAGACACCTGCCCTAACATCATTTTGTCATAGGGTTGAAATTACTTGCTAAAGGGCTCAAAATATTCGATGTCTTTTATGAACTTGAGTGGTGAACAAACCCTGTTGTTATTTGACTTTCCTCTATTGAATATGTAACCTTTTAAATACGAGGGGTTGGTTGGCCCACATCTTAGTTGGAGCCGTTTTCAGGAAATTTGTGTAATATTTTGACTTTATAATAATGCTGAGTGTTTATATAGGTATAAGTCAGGCAGGAGCTCTGGACTAGGAAAAAATCATAAGTACCTAAGGACATATTAAATATCAGAAAATAATTTGACAGTTAATTTCATTTAGTCAGTACACTTGAAAACAGTAGACTAAAGGTTAAATTAACATATAATTTCTTAGACAAGCAAAGTAATATTTCCTAATATTACTGACTAGTTTGTAAGTGGAGCTTATTTTTTTTCTGAGACCAAAAGACTAAGATTCAGAGACATAAATGGAAAAACAAATATACATTTTAAAGTTTATAAGACCAGCACCTCAAAAGAAGTAATGGAATTGTTTTGATTTTTTTTCTCTAAAACATTTTACCTATAGATGCAATTCAGCAGAGCAAGCAAACACTTCTCTTACCTCTTAAAATAGTACAGTCTTCCACAAAATTTACAAGAAAAATAATGATTTGTTTTTTCTGCCATGTAAAACTCAGATGACAGCTTTGTTTAGGCTTGGGACACTCATTAGAAATCTGTTCCTTATCCCACTGTTGTTAGTGGAATAGAAGTGTAGCTGAACAAACTAAACTAAGAGTAGAGTGTTCCCAAAGATGACAGAATCAAAAACTTGGAGATGGAGGAAATGGAGAATGTGAAACACCTTTTTTGGGGGCATTCAGCAATTACATCAGGTCAATATAAAGGTATCTGCACCCTGAATTAAGGTGCTTATTGTACGAGTAAGGAGAGTGCCTGCTCCTCTAACAGCACCTGGTCAAAGGAACCATAAAACAAGAACATACAGAGAGAAACCTGGATAAAACACAGTAATGGAGATGGTGAAGAGACCAAACCTGATCAATCCCACAAATTGGGAAGGATATGTAGGTTGTGAAGGTGTTTATTTTTTTCACTTGGGAGGATAAAGAAAGGGAGGGAGACAAAACACAGAGAGACATAAACCCTGGCCAATTAGTGTCAACAAAGAGTCAGGAACAAGCTTGGTCTGTCACTCTAATTGATGGACTATCAAGAAACAGCAGACAAACCAGGAACTTGCAAAGAGGCTAAGCCACTATCCTTCATGTGTGATAAGTTGTGGCAGAAAAGGGGAAACATAACTCTTGTTTTTAGAAGAGGAAAACAGGAATACCTGAGGAACTGTAGTCCAGTCAGTCTCACCTCTGCAACCAGCAAGATCATGGTGCAGATTCTCAAGAAAATTGTGCTGACACATGGAAAATGAGGAGGGGACAGCCAACATGGCTTCACTAAGTACAAATCACACCTGACAAATTTGGTGGCCTTCTATAATAGGGTTATGGCATTAGACCATAAAGGAAGAATAACTGAAGTCATCTACCTGGAGTCATGCAAAGCATTTGACACTGTCCCAGATGACATCCTTGTCTCTAACCTGAAGAGACATGGATTTGATGGATGGATCACTCAGTATATAGAGAATTGGCTGGATTGTGTCACTCAAAATGTTGCAGTCAACAACACAATATATGAATGGAGAGCAATGAGTGCTGACCCTCGGGGGTCCACAATGGGACCAGTGTTACTGGAAGCTTTCCAGTACCTAAAGGTGGCCTATGAGAAAGCTGGAGAGGGACTTTTACGAGGACATCTAGTGACAGGACAAGACGTAATGGCTTTAGACTGAAAGAGGGTAGACTTAGATTAGATATTAGGAAAAAATTCTTTACTGTGAAGGTAATGGGATACTGGAATGGGTTGCCCAGAGAGGTAGTAGTAGGTACCCTGTCCCAGGAAGCATTTAAGGCCAGTTTGGAGGGGACTTTGAGCAACCTGGCCTCATGAGAAGAATTCTTGCCCATGGCAGTGGGGGTTGAAACTAGATTATCCTTAAAGGTCCCTTCCAGTGCAGAACATTCTATGATTCTATGCAGTCTATGGCTTTACGACTGAAACAGACAATGTCTGGGGCTGTTTTCTTCTTTCTTTCTTTGTCGTATTACCATCGTTACAGGAAACCAGTGTAAATTTACCCATTGTGCAGGTTCTTAGGTTGGTTTTCTGCTTTTCACTTCAATTCCTGAAGAAAAGAACATCTGGGGAGTTACAGACCCAGGTGTCTCATCTCAGTGCTAGTACAAAATTGATTTAGAGTGTAATTAAATTAAGGTTGGCATAATATCTGACTCAGTATCACATAGGTACAAATTCATACATGTGAAATTTATGCCTTTTTAACCCATAAGAGGTTACTAAAAAATTAATAAACAATAGATTTATGTCACCCTAATTGATGTAATTTATGCATTTTTTTCTGACAACGAGGTACATAAAGGTTCATTACAATTAAGGAATATCTAGAAGATAAAAGGCTAAGTCTTGTCACAGATTTTTAAACTGGTTAATCAGTAAGAAAGGAATCACAATGAAGTACTGTTCCCAGGGCTATCAGGTACAATATTTGATCCTGATCAAGCAAGAAACTAACGATTTATATTTAACACATTCTTTAAAGTTAGTAAGTGTTCTTATTCATATTTCACAATCAAGAAACTGAAATAGAGTGCTATGTCAAATTCAGCTCTTGATAGCTATGAAAGATGTGACAAGTCACACTTTTACAGTTTTCTCTCTCTGACAATAGAGATCGAGCTGAGACAGAGAAAATTTGTGAAATCATCCCACCATAAGATTATTTTGATAATGAAAAGGGAAATATGCATCTTTTCTCTCATCGTGCTACAAATCTAAGTAAATAAAAGAAATACATTGAGATTCTTTTAACCAAGAGTAGGAAAAAAGCTGAAATATTTCAGAAACAATCTGAAAATTACATCAAAATTGAACAATGGTGTGATATTAATATGTGTTTTATTTTATTAGAAATATGGTCTGCCCAGAAAAAAAAACCAAACAGAAATATTTTTAGTGATTAAAAGTCAATAACAAAATGTATGTCTGATTTAGATTCAAAGCTCAGCATTTTTTATTGGAGTTAGAATATTACACAAAATGAACCAATCTGAGCCACACATGCCAACTTAGAAATTTGCTGTGTCCAGTATGCCTTTGGAGTTAAACCTATGGGATTCCTTTTGTATATAGTTTCTTGGTAAATCCCAATTATAGTTCTGCCACATAATCTTTATTTGGCAAATAATTATAATTTTTATTAGTGCAAAGCACTAGCCTCCAAGCTTACATCTGGCCATAACAGGTCACGCTGGAGCCTTTGCTGATTTGAAATTATCCTGGAAAGCACTTTGCAGATGAAGAGGAAAGGCTCAGCTGCTAGCACTCTAGTTATACAACCTTCATCAGGTCTGGTATTTGAAAAATATAGAGTAGTTATTTTCATTTTTTTTTATGATGGACTTTGCTATTATCCAGAAATGCTGCTAGCATTTTCTGTAGTAGTATATCTACTGTCAGCTCATGATCTGTGAAAATATTTTTTACAGACTTTATAGGGGGTGATAAATGGCTTCCAAAAGGTTTGAAACTCTACAATATTTGTCCACCTTTTGATCCCAGGTTTCTTTAACAGTTTATTGCCAAATATTAATCTGTAAATAAAAAAGACTTTGATTAGTTCTCTCAAATATAAATCCGTCACTTCTTCTTGATTCCAACAAAGAAAAATGTCATAATGCATTTCTGAAATGAGTGTTCTTCGGTGCTGTGATTTTTCTGATTGCGATTTTTATTTCAGCAGGCTGTGTCCTTAAAAAGGCTAGCATAGGTAACAAATACCTTCTTGGTCCCTTGTGCTGAGTTATTTGAATTTCATGGATTAAATAGGTCTGAATACTTTAGTACTTGAAAGCAGTTCACACAAATGTATTCTGTCTGCTGAAAAAAAAAGGACTATGATTGCCTTGGACGTTTACAATTTGATTTTACTGCCAGGGAATTTGTGGAGGGTACTACTCATTAAGACACCTGTTACTGGACATAAATAAAAATTATTCACAGTAAATGAGAAAGGTTATGCTGGAAAATTCTCATTGTATAAGAATATTTTATCTGTATCTCTATAGTCAGGATATTTGATGCTAGATGGGAAGGTCAGCTCTTCTGTTGTTACTGGTCCTGAATTTGCTATGTTGTTTCTTCATATGGTGTATTGTTGCAATGGGGATACTGCAACACACATATATCAAACCAGGAGTCCCGTGGAAAGGAAATATGTATGGACAGACAGATTCTTGATAGCTGTTTCAGAGAGATGTTTATTTCTCCAGCCGCATGGCCGGGGCTCTGCCAAGGAACTGTTCCAGTCACGGGACCAAGGGTCCTTCTGCCCGCGCAGGGAACACAAACCAACCAATGGGAACGAGGCTGAGCAGGGGCAGGGAAACCCCGTGTCTGTGCCCTCAGGGCCCCTCTCCCAGGGCTACACGGCGGGGGAGGGACCCCAACACCTCACCCGTTTTATTTTAATAAAAGGAGAATGAAAACAACTGGATAAACATAACAAGAACAGTTTCAAAACAAAACAAGCCACCCTCCTGAGTCTTTAAATGTCCAAACAGATTCTGTGGAACATCTTAGGGCTGACAGAAGGGAGACAGGACTCTCTGAGCATGCTTTGTGGGGAAACTGAGGCAGGAGAGGGTTTAACTTCTTCCCTCCCCCTTTTCATCCCCCACTCGGCATTGGAAAGGGATTTTTGGGGAAACAATTGGCAAAAGCATGGTTTTGTGAGGGAAATCATGGATGAAAAAACGGATTGGGAATACACTGGGGGTAATAGGACATAGGGTAAAAGGGAAAGGTGGGATTAGGAAAGGGAAACTGTAGGGGGGGCTTACAATGGAGATATTGTCTAACATGACTACGATTTTTTGCATATATACTGCCTTTTACAGAAACACCATCAGGCCCAGTGACCTGCGATGCTTGTAACCCTTTTCTACCTCGTATAATTTTGAATTCCATGACTTCTCCATCTCCCAAGCTTGGGATGCATTTTTCAGGGTTATTCTTTTTAATAGCAGTTCTATGCACGAATATGTCTTGCTGGTTGTCACACCTTGTTATAAAACCATAATTTTGCTTAACATTATACCATTTTACTATCCCTAAGGTCTTAGTTACTATGATCTTTTCCTTTTTCCGAGTGGCTGCTGTTTTCTGTCTCGCTGCGTCTTTGCTCTCTCCTTCGGTCGCTCCCGTGTTGGAATTCTCGGGGCTGCTCGTGCCTGTGCGCTCTTTCCGGGGTCGCGTTCGGGGCTGCGTGGGCCGGGCCGGGCCGCGCCGCTCAGTTTTCCGTGCATCGCCTCCTCTGGTCGCAGCTTCGCTGCCGCTGCCGGGCGCTGCACCCACATCTCGGCCGGGCCCCCGAGCGATGACCCCCCTGCGCCCTGCTCCAGCGCGCGTCTCGGCTGGGCGTGGCTCCGCTCCATCGCCACCGCCGCCAGCCGCCGCCCGCGCGCCGCCCCTCTCGGCCAGGCGTTAACGGGGCTCGCTCCACCACGCACTGCACAGGACCGGGCGGGCACCGCTGGGTCCTGCCGCGCCTCGCTCTGCCACCGACACTGCGGCTCGCGTGGCTCCGCCCGCATGCGGGAACTGCCTCGCTGCTGCTCGCAGAGCGCTCGGTGCACGTGGCCTGGGCCGCACGGTCCCTGCGCCAGGCTTCCCTTCGCCAAGACACAGCTGACATTGCTCAACAGTCTCGGTAACTAAATAATATTCACGAAAATATTCTTCCATCAGCATATATTTTGACTCCAGTATTAACTGTGTCCAAACGGTTTTCCAAAAGCCCTTCGTAAGAATTAAATCCCAAGAAACATAGAAAAAGTTCTTAAACAACCATGCCAGGAAGTGTTTCAGTTCTTTTTGAGCTTGAATCAAGCTAAAATTCACAAATCGTTGTTCAAGAATCATTTTAAGTTTAAGATAAATGTCCATATGCGGCTCTGAGAGCCAAGAGTCTTCCCACGGTTCCTCCATAGTTTAGATATGGAATAGCAAAGCAAAACCAAGAAGAGGAATCCAAAGTTTCCAGGGTTTACTCACACAAATCAGTCGCTTAGGGATCGGGGATCGTTCTGCTCTCAATTCTCTACCATTATGTTGCAGTGGGGATCCTGCAACACGCATATATCAAACCAGGAGTCCCGTGGAAAGGAAATATATATGGACAGACAGATTCTTGCTAGATGTTTCAGAGATGTTTATTTCTCCAGCTGCATGGCCGGGGCTGTGCTGAGGAACTGCTACAGTCACGGGACCAAGGGTCCTTCTGCCCGCGCAGGGAACACAAACCAACCAATGGGAACGAGGCTGAGCAGGGGCAGGGAAACCCCATGTCTGTGCCCTCAGGGCCCCTCTCCCAGGGCTACACGGCAGGGGAGGGACCCCAACAGTGTATGTTTGTTTCATTCACAAATTGTTTATAGTCCTGGGGTCTCCAGTGTAATCCTGTGACGTTTTTGTTATTGTCTCATACCATTACTTTTTACTCTGCATCCCAGGGCTCCATTTTCAAGGCCCTTTCTAGCATACCAGACCTATTTACATCTAAACCACACTTTTAAGTCAACAGTGAATGTTTCTGTCCACATAAATCATCAATATATTACTACTACTATTCATATAAAAATTGGGGTTATGCCACAAAATTATACAAAGCTGACCAAAGTGAAACAAATGAGGTAATAACAACTTGGTCATTAGAAAACTGTCATTAGAGTTCAACAAGCTAAAAAATACTCCAGGCAAGCCAAGAGAAGCTCAGATGCAGACTGATGAGCCTCAGCCCAGTTGGTGCAAAGTTCTTGGCTTGTAATTAGCAATGGCAGTGCTGTATCTATGTAGCTAAATGGCTCCAAGGCAAGGTGACATCCTCTGGTTTTCTTCCTCTCTACACAAGGGCTAGCTTGTTGGCTAGTTCTGAATGCATAACACTTGATTCTGAGTCTAATCATGGTGCCCAGTGGTAATGTACTGGAAGAACACATTGCCATTGTGCTTGAGTGTAACTTTCAACTCAAATGATGCAAAAGAAATTGAGACAGTTGTGTGAAGGTCCAACAGAGACGTCACTTCTTTAGTTCACAATTCAGTGTGCATATTGCTCTGTGCCATGGGGTGTGACCTTGAGGGAGAACACTTTGAAGACTTGCTTGTGCAAAGCCTAAGTATGGGAGGACAGAAGAGAATGAAGGGAGTTCATGGACTCTCCATTAATGTATTCATGTTGTAACCGCTGGACTCTGCCTTGCAGGCTGCTGCAGCCTGAAAGCTCAGCGAGGGTTTCCTAGGGCCATGCGGTTGATCGCATCCCGGAGCCCATTTCGGACAGCCCTGCGATTTGGCTCGGGCAGCCAGCAGCATTACAATGCAGTGGATGGTGAAGAAGGTAGAGAAGGGTCTCTCATGAGGGTTTGAGGTGGCTTTAATCACATCTTGTCCCCGTGATGTTCAGAGGTAGAGATACAGTGTGATCTGGGTGTGGGGTGGTTTTGTCAGGGGCCCAGGGGCAGTCCCTGGGCGGGTTGGGGTCCAGGAGCAAATAGGGAGTAACCAAGGGAGTGGCCAAGGCTAGGGCAGGGAACAGGGGGAACATACAAAATCATGGGGTTAACAGGCCACCACATATTCATGCTTGATTCGTGAAAGAATTATTTTGAGAAGGGGTGGTTAGCTAAGAAATCAGGAAGCAAATTAATGTTCAATCAGTGTTGATGATAAGGGGATGAATGCTCAAGCTTGTTTGACTGTGTAGATGTATCCATAGGTCTCAATATAAGTCTGTGTCTTTTCACATCATCAAGAACTCTGAAGTTTTGAAAGTGTCTGAGACACATAGTCAACACTTTGCTGCTCTTTCCACCTTTTAACGCCTTTGTCAGACAAGCAGTGCCAGACATTTTATATATTTAGTGTATCAAATGTAACAGCGTTATTAAAATTATCCATACATTCCTATCCAGAGGTCCATAAATAATTTCAATTATTGATTTTAATGGTATACCTGCTCCAACTGCTGCATTTCCATTAATGATTCATTAATGTTCTTGGATTTCCTGCTGATACCAGCTGAATGAAGAATATTTCCTGTAACATTGCAAAATAATCAGGAAGACAGAAAAAAGTGTGTATATTTTTTTCTATTTTAATGAATGTAGTCTTGTTAAATACATTTTATTAGAGGAACTGAAAGGACTATCAAATGTGTATGTGCATTGTCTTTCACTATTTCATTAATTTTAATTGTGGTAAGACGATCTGCTTTAAAGGAATGGCATTGGTGAGCACTTCGAAAGAAAGATCATTTGTTTAGAATTGCTTGATTAAGAACATTTGAAAGAGCACAGAGGCTTAGTGATTAAAAAAAAAATTAAATGAGGGAGAGTCCTGAGGTGTATATCTTGAAGAATTTGAAAGATAAAAATTTCTTAGCAGTTAAGGACAATAGCACTGCAGGAAATGCTAGGATAAATATCCACAAACAACTATTCTAAGGAAACACTAAGAACTGGGTTACCTTTTGCAGTATCCTAATTCTCCCACCACCCAGGTTTAATCATGTTTGCCAGCTCTCCCACATCTTTTGTAGATATGTAATTATGAATTTTCCACCAAGAGCAGGAAAGGATGGTCTAGATGTACAAGATAGCTCTTGGGTAGCGTGCAATAGTCATTATGAGGCACTAGGAAGGAATACATTCCCTCTCATCTGCCCCTGCTTCTAAAAAGGCAAGTGAGATAAAAATTACACTAGCATATGGAGGTAAAAACAAGACCATGAATCTGTCATGTGCTTGGAAGCCAGTTGAAATCTGAAGATTTGAAAGCCAAGAGAGGGGAACTGAGGAATTTGGGAATAGATTTGACACAATCATTTTAATTGGGATGCCTTAAGACCAACATTTCTGAAGTATACGCGGAATAGCTGTCTTACATCATCATTCAGTATTAAATCAAACTACTCACAAATCCCTAATGACATTTGTCATTTTTGTAGTGTGGACAGTTAGTTATCATCACAAAGAATGTCAATCTACACAGGAAAAGCAATTTCCTTATTGAAGGAATCAATGTTTAAAACTTATTGGCCTATTTTATATAGGAATTTCAGTTAGATTAACAAAATGGTTTGACATGTAAGGCTATCAAACTATCTTCCAGAAAATTATTTCAGGAGTTGCTTTTCCTCTTTATTGAACCAAATAGTATGTACAAACTGGCTGCTTTTCTGTACTCTACTACAAATATTGATGCCAGAATGATTTTTGCTTTTATATTTTCTTCACATATATTTGTAGCTCTGTGGACTATTGTTGTACAGTTACATAGTTCCTAGGTAACTTCAGTATTTTTCCTTCCCTGATAGACAGAAAGACAAAACACATTCCAAAAGGCTGCTATCCCATCTTGCCGCTTCTAGGAACCAAGGTTAAAACAGCTTCTCGAGATACTTTCTCATAAAGAAATTTCAACTAGTACAGCTAGTAGCAAGAAAGGGGGGTTCCAGAAGAGGTAGAATCAAGGGGAGAATTACCTTATTACTTGTGCTTCTAATTGGGAATTCCTGCCAATTATGCTAATTTGCTAAACTTATAAAACTGTATTCTCCCTGTGTGGGGTGGGGATTTCTCAGTATATGCTCCTGGAGGCCTCCAATTAAAGACCAGCTTTTATATTACCTCCTATACTAATATTGTCTTGAAAGTGTGTTGTTTTACTTCTAGATCTTTAAGGAAACAGTATGATTGTTCATCCCATGAAGTAGAATTAAAATACAATTCATTTGTGAAATTTATTTTTTATATTTCAGAAAACAAAGGCACTTTAAATCTGGAATTCATTATTTTCAATAAATTCTATGGTATGGTTTTTGGTATAATTATTTATCATGTACACCATATAGAACACAACAGCCATCAATCTTTTCCCTAATACTTTAGCACATTTACCCAAAAGTCATGCCCAAAATAGTAAGGCTAATTTTAGGATACAGGAAATTAATTTACATAAAATCTAACAGTACAAGAAGCATAGTGTAATATACTACCAACAGAGATCTTATTGATTTACTATTTTGGTAATATATTTTTAAGATTTAAATTCTGACAGTTCTTCCTCTCATATATTTCCTATGAAGTAGTGAGTTTGCCACTGATGAATGATCTTACAAAGATACTTTTCCCCTAAGCTGGTCATTCATACAAGTAAAAATTCTTATTTAGTAGACGCAGTATTTCTTTTCCCACTATAGCTTGTTATTTAAAACAATGCAGATTCTAGTGATTTCTATTGCAATGCGGTACAGGTAGCTGTATGTGAGGACATTTGAGTAATGAACATCATGAAGACCTTTCACTGAAAGAAAGGAGACTATCAGGAAGCTGTCTCTGACCATCATTAGACTGAATCAAGTTTGCATTTAGTGTCAAGAAAAAATGTATTTAATCCACTAATTCAGCATAAAGATTTCTATTAACTAATCCTCTCAAACTGTAGCAAATGCCATGTTCTACGACTTCATAACATCATGCATTCCATTGTCAGGATAATACTTCTGATTTGGAGAAAGCTTTAGCCTCTATCCCTACCATTCACTGGAGTGTCTTGCAATGCTTTTGGAGGTACTAAAATATACCTGGTTTTTTTTGGTTGTTGGAGTTTGGGAGGGACAGTTGTTGGTGGGTTTTTTTGAGGTGCTAGGTCCCCTTCCTCCCTATAACTTGGTACAATTTTGCTTGATTTATCTAAACCCTATCTCATTATTTTTCATGTGACTTAGATCCTGGAAAATTCTAAATATTGATCAATCTGAACTTGTTGAAATATATGCAAGACATTTGGAAGTCGTTGCACTTCTCAGTATTTCCACAACTCTGTAAATGACGTTATTTTATATATTGTTTTTCATAATGCATGTATTGAAATGATTCACAGTTTTATATCTTATGGTCAATAAAGGTAGTATTCTATGAAAAATTTAGTTAATATGTGACATGAGCAACAGTATTTATATAAACCCAGTTGGTGCCGGTGTTGCAGTTCCAAGTCATTGCTGTGTTGCAGAGAGGAAGAAACAGTCCTGCTGAGCACTGCAAAGATGTCACCCCACATGAGGTGGTCCCAAAGGGACCCCAGGCCCCTCCTTTCCTTGAACCAGGGTAAAACACTCTAATTCTGTTTCCTGGGTTGCAGACGATGTACAGAAAATACGGAATATAATACACACATTTTTTGGGTCATCTAGGTCTCCTAAGACAAGGGCAAACTATGTCCTGGGGTGCATCAGGCACAGCATCACGAGCTGGACAAAGGAGGTAGCTGTGCTGATCTACTCTGCACTGGTGTGACCTCACCTCAAGTCCTGTGGCAGTTGTGGGCACCACAACATAAGAAGGACGTCAAAGTATTAGAGTGTGTCCAGAGGAAAATTATCAAGGTGTTGAAAGGCCTCGAGGGAAAGAATTATGAGCAGCAACTGAAGTCCCTAGTCTTGTTCAGCTTAGGGGAGAGAAGGCTGAGGGCTGACCTCATCACAGACTACAGTTTCCTGAAGGAGGGCAGTGGAGAGTAAGGTGCTGATCTACTTTCTTTGGTCATTGGTCATAGGACACAAAGAAATTAAATGAAGCTGCCTCAGAGGAAGTTCAGATTTGACATTAAGAAAAGATTCCTCCTTGAGAGGGTGGTCAGTCATTATAACAGGCTTCCCTGGGAAGAGATTGGTCATGGTACCAACAATGTCAGAGCCCAAGGAGCATCTGGACAATGCTCTGAGTCATAAGATTTATTTTTAGGTAGCCCTGTGATGAGCTGGGAGCTAGGCTAGAAGATCCTTGTAGTCTTTCCAACTTAAGATCTTCTATGATTTTATGAAACTTATCATGAACTAAGGACCATTCTAAACAGATATTCTTCATACACATCCCTTGCTCTGGAGACAGTTTAGTAGCCTGTGTGCAGACCAGTCCATGGTGAAAGAGAGAAAGATCTGTTCTGAACAAATTTAATTTATTATCAGAGACTCAGCCCTTCACTTAGCTTGTCTATTACACACATTCTAGCTGAGACAATTCTATCCATACACAGACTACATAATTATAACAGTTAAAAGTCTTCTCAGCTAATATTAGTCAGCCAAAATTCAGTTTTATAGGATGGGATTTCTATACCTAAAGATAAATATGTAGTGCAATTTGAGAAGGCCTACCACGTCCTGTGTGGTCTTCCACTGTCACTTTAGAAAGATGTAGTTCTTCTGTTTTGTGTCTCATCTCTCCCGTACGGATGTCTCAGATGATCACAACTTCTAAGTTTTTTCTAGCATAGTGTGGGAAGGAATTATGTACAAAATCCAATTGGTAGTCTTGGTAATTACCTTTTATGTTCTTTACATAAACCAAAAGTATTTTCATTTTTGAATTTGATTTAATTCTATTTATTAATTAGTAACAGAAAATTCTTTTGTGATTAGTTATGACATTTCTCATTATCCTCTTCCTTGTTACCTCCCTCCTTCCCTCCCTCCCTCACCCTTTCCTCCTTCCTTTCTTTCTTCCCTCCCTTCTTCAAAGATCTGTCCTTAAACGTTCTAGTGACATGACATAAGAACAGAGCTGTGACTCTTTTGCCAATTTTCTTTTTATTTGAAATAAAAGAAAGTGGTCTCTTTTTCCTTTTTTCCTCTTTTTTTTTTTTTTTTTTTTAGTTAGAGAAAATAATCATTGCAGAAATGTCCCTTCATCTAACATGGGGGCATGTGTAATACCACAAACAGCTAATAAAGGCTGTCAAGGCAACAGGAATAAAAGCAATAGAAAAATCAATTGAGATTGCTTCTGCATCTTTACACAGAACCTGCAGGACAGAACATTATTTTTAAAAATAGCTTGGTGAAGTTAACTTTCAGGTTTACTTAAAAAGCCTTAACAACTCTTTCCATAAAAGTTTTAATGCTATTCCTTTTAGAGCAGGAAAATAAGCATTATATTCTATTATCTGCACTATGGATTCATTTCAGTATACAAATTCTTGTATATCTATGTTTTATCCAAACATAGACACATGCAAAAAAAACAGTGAACATGGAAATTCCCCCATTATGACTGTTTTCTATACTCTGTAAACAGTTCAAAAGTAGCACCTTACTCCTTTCATGCATTATTCTCACAATGTTCCTTTCTAAATATTATTCTGGAATGTTTTGAAGTGTATAGAACCTCTATCCATCCATCTATCTATCTATCTAAAAATACATGCAAGATAAGTGGGAATATTGTAATACTGCTTAGCCTGTCTTTGAATATAGCACTCTATTTACTTCCATAAACTTCCTTCTCTCTTAATCATGAACTGCTGATGTCAACTGAAGTGCCACAAGAACAGCTGACACAAGGATTGAACATGGAATAGATTTCCAAACTGTTGTGTTTTATGATTCAGGATACAATATTGCACATATAGCAGCCCACGAGTGATCATTCCTAAGAAAATTTGGCCTTTTTAATTAGTCAGTCATTTCAGGTTAATGCAGTGATAAGAAGTTTTTTCAGTTTACCATAGACATTATGATCACTCTTAAAGAATTTGGAAATATGAGGCCACTTTTTAAATTTTGGCATGGAAATATAGCAGAACTAGTGATGCCTCTAAGACTACTAGGATAATATAGCTCAGGATTGTCTAGCTGTGTTCCGTATTTTTATTTTTGTTCTCCCCTCAAATCATCAAAACATTATTTATATTTTCTATACTACAGAGTAGTCATTTGTTAAAACAGATAATAGCTCATGTCATTTTCAGCTAATTTTTCTGGTGAAAGTGTTATAGCAGAAGCACTATGGCAAAATTTGCATAGGTTTTTCTCTCCTCCTAGAACAGGAAAATAATGTTTTTTATGCATGAAATTTCAGAAGGGCTACCTTACAAAATTTACTAATAATGACATATCAAGCTCTCTTTTCCAGTCATCAGACCAAAGAACAGAACTGTGTAGCACAGTGAGACACAAACACTGTGAATAAGCTCTTTTTTGGCTGTTTTTCAAACTGACAATTGCCTAAAAACTGGAAACATGTTCTACATTTGACTCATTCATCACACAAGAGTGAATTCTTGTAAAATTGTACCTAATAGACAAGAATACCACAGCTCACAGTCAGAAGCCTGTTACAAACAAGGCTTTTTAAGCGATATCAAACACTTGTTTGTAACAATTCCTTACAGAATTCACTCTGGTTTTAGACATTTATGTAGGAGGCCATATTGAGAAAATATAATATTTTTATAATTTGTATCAAAACTACTTCAAAGCTCTTGTTTCTGCAATTTATCCTCTACATTAGGCTACATAAAGATGAACACTTCCTAGGCCTGTAAGATTTAACTATCCTAGGCTCAGGAGATAACTGACCTCACAGAGATGAACTCTAATTGATATTTGTTGCATGCAGGAGACACATAATTTTCTAAACTCTGCATACCTTTTATCAGCCAAAAGCAGTCAAAAGTAAGTATATAATTTCTTTGTATATTAACATACAGTGGGCAGACCCACCACACTTTTTCTCAAAAATGCAATTTTAGTAATCCAAAGTGCATCATTACATCTTAGTTATTTGTATGGAAGACCTATATTACCACTAAGATTTTGAGAATTCATAGTTCCCTTCTGATTTATTTCTTTTGTGTGTTTGTACAGAGAACAGTTTATCCGTGACATTCAGATCTTGATTCACTAGAGATTTTGTCTGTGCTAGTCTCTGGTTTTGTAGACAGCGACAGAATAAGAAAGTACATGTTTCAGTGCAAAAATGATGAGCTTGAGTTTTGCCATCGTTTTACAAGTTGGTAAGAAGTTATGAAATATAAATTGACAAATTCAGATGATCACAGCCAAACAACTCTGCCTCTGAGTTTCAGTGTGTACAAGTTCCTCATGCAAACAAATCCTCACTTTGTGAAGAAAGCAAGTTTCATAAGGTACTTACTGTCAGATAGGTCAATCAAGGCACAATTAGCTCTAATTAGCAATCCCACAGGCTATTAAAATTGTTTACCTTCTGTTGAGATAGGCACAAAAAGGTACATAATTTTTTCCACTTGTGAAAACATCAAAGAAAAATATTTCCGATCTGAACCATGAAACCAATTATAAATGAAGACAAGCACAGCAGTGATATCAACAGAATTTAGGAAACCATTTGTATTGCTAATTGCAGCATTTGGGCTAGCTGAGGGAGTATATAATGCTCTTCCTATGAGGCTCAAAATAAAGGGTCCCGAATAATTTCTGGGTCTTTACATATAAAATTTCACAAGGACAGAGGAATCAAATGACAAATCTCAGGACTTTTTACAAGTTCTATAACTCTTTCAATTCTTATCTCAATGCCTGAGTAAAGAGGTAGAATGGTAAAAATTTTTTGCTCTTATTCAAGTACATAAATTAATACCCTTGTTTTCAAAAGGAAAGGAGTCTAGAATAGATCAATGCCTAGATCGTGTTCATTTTTAAAAAAGCTAACATATAATAGAAAATTCAAATAGGAAATGAAAAGGCTAGAGAAATCCATAGTTTTCTCATCTCAGTTTTTTGAAATTATATTGCCTATAGAGCTTCATGAAAAGCAATTAGCATGGATTTTACAAGTTAAAAGCTTACACAATATGTTGCATTCGAATTGAATTTAGGGAGAAAAAAAGTTTTAGCTTCTTTACTGAATGAGGAAGAAATTGTTGCACTAAAACCTGCTTTAAGTGAAGTTCCTGCTCTGATAGACCTTTCTTAGTTAAGGACAAACAAGAATGTACTTTGTAACAAGGTCTTTGCCCAAAAATGAGGCAGCATGCCACAGAAATTTTTTTGTTTATCTGACCTGCTAAATGTGCTTAGATGCTACTGGCAAGAAAGAATTATTTAAGCAATGATTTTAAACATATCCATGAAACCACTTAAATTATACTTAAACAGAAAACCATATAAGTAGCATTCCTCTGGATGCATTTAATGTACTTGAGTATGTTCAGAGGAGGATAAGAAATCTGGTGAAATAGCGGGAAGGCATGTCCAGTGAGGAGCATCTGCAAACTCTGGCTTTATCTAGTTTGGAGAAAAGGACACTGAGGGATAGAAGTGGAATTAGAGGTGCTGATCTCCCCTCTCCAGAAACCAGTGATAGGAAATCTAGGAAAGGCTCAAAGCTGCACCAGGAGAGGTTCAGACCAGGTATTAAAAGCATTTCTTTATCAAACTCTGCAACAGGCTTCCTAGAGGGGTGATAGGTGCTCCAAACCTGCCAGTGTTTAAGAGGCATTTGGACAATGCCCTTAACAATATGCTTTAAATTTTGGTCATCTCTGAATTGTTCAGGCAGTTGGGCTAGACGACCATTGTACGTTTCTTTCAACTGAAATATTCTATTTTATTCTAGTCTAGTCTAGTCTATTGTAATTTTAATATTTTTTTCAGGTAAGTTTGCAATCACCTACTCCATGTTCATGATAATAGATTAGATTAACCAGGAAGTTTATTATTGTTTATAATTATTTTAATTCAAATAAATGCAATGAAAACTGCTAGCAATCCATTATAGCTACAATGGGAAACTGTAATTTTAATTAAGTTCATAATTTGGCTTTCAATATTCAAATAAGGTAAAGAAATATATTTGTTTTTTCATTACATGTTGCTCTCGAAGAATGAAAACTATGAATGGCATCTCTAGTTATCATACAAAAGTTATTGATTTGAGTTTTTAAATTATTATTATTTGAGAAATAAATATGCATAAAATTTCACCAATATTTAGATCACCCCAGTATACATGTAGAAAACATTATTGAAGCCACTACATTTCATCCTTTGCATAACAATATCTTGGCTGGTTGGCACTTGCTAACAGAATTGTTAGGCTTCATCTAACATGATGTATGACTGATTATTTCTTTTTAATTAAAATAATATAATCCAAAGGATTCTAATCCCTTATACCCCTGACAGAAATGAGATTACCCATACATTTGCCACACAGTGGATTAACCTGCCTTTCTAAATGTATGCTCACCAAAAAAGAGCAATCTTGTTAATATATTTCATCCAACCTCTCTAAAGCTGCACAGGAAAAGATGGAGCTTATAATGAGACCATGAGATTTACAGATATGAGCTACAGCAGACCAAGGAGGTGGTAAAAAAAAAAAAAAGGAAATCCTGAATCCAGTATTTCTAAATCAAGTAGCCTGACAGATGATTACATAGAGGAAGCTGTAGGTCAAGAATTTCTGGTTATCACAGCTCAGGCAATATGGTACAAGAAAAGAAATAGCCTAGACAGAACAGTTTAGGCTTTTGAAGACAAACTCCTAATCCATTAATTCTACACAGAAGCTCATGGGAAGTTAATGAAACTCAAAGGCATCCACTCCTGGCATAAAAGTGCAAATCCTGCTGTTTAGACTGCTGACTGAAGTGGAATGCAACACTGTTATTTTCATCTATATGTAGGTTTTGTGTTGGTGAAGACTTAAAAGCTTGGAGTAGACCTAACCCCAAATAATTTTGTTTTCAAAATTATCATCAAAACAACTATGTTTAGCTTACTGTCCTCTGAAGTTATATTTTTGGGGTATGAACAGTAAGAACATTAAATAATCTTCTCCTTCTCTCAAGAAAAAACAGTTCTGGAAAGAATTTACAATGTGTTTATTTAATACATGTTCTAGAATTCTTTGTAAAAAAATCCTGTATGTGTCATACAACCAGACTGAATTGCACAAAATTTCTTCCTGCCTTGTATCAAAGCACTATATTTAAAGATGCTGTAAAAAGCACTTGCTGGACACAGTCAACATTTCTGTAATACAAGTAGGAAAGTTATCATTATTCTCCTTCTGTAATTCTAAGAAAAATAAAGAAAACACAACTATTCAAATCTCTGGCTATTGTCATGGTCAAATGATGTTCAAGCTTCACAAATGTTGAATCCTTCCTTAATTCTGACTTATTCAAGTTAAAATTAGTCTAAATAAAATCTGTATAATTACCACAAAGAGGGGAGTAGAGGGGCTTTTTTTTTTTTTTTTTTTAGCTGAAAGACCTGTTTGAAGAAATAAGGCAAAGAAAAGACAAAGGAAAAGCTTCAGACTTCTCACCTTATTTATTTTCAAAAGTAATTTTTTTTTTTTTTCCCACCTTCTCCTTACTTCAGTAGAGACTGTTATGCTGAGTTTACTTCTGGTACTAATGTACTTTGCACCAGGCTCTCTTAGTATGGTCAATAAATAGTTCAAATCTTGTAATCCAATTCAAAAATATTAATATATACATGTATATTAACATTTATATGTTATATAATTAAAACATAATTAGAACTATTACCTATTCTCTGTAGTCTAATACTGAATTCCAAATATAAATCTTAGTTTCATACCCTATAATGAGCCGTTGTGGTAACCTTGATTTATGACTTTCAAAAAGAACTCTCAAAATATAATTGTAAAATATAATAAAAATCAATTCCATATGAAATTAGCAGATCTAGGAGCTTCAGCTGAACTGTCTTATAATTAAGTTGAGAAACTGGTTAATCTAATGAAAAAATTCTTACTCATTGTAGGAGTATGGAAATGAGGCTTGCTGGGTGGAAAAGACAAAAGCTGGAGCAGTTGCAAGATTTCCATCAAAACTGTCTTGAGAGTAATAGGCAGGGGGAATCTATGTAAGTCATCATAGTAATAAAAAACATTCTTAGAAACAGTATTTATTTTTTCATTTTGATCTAGAAAGGTATTTTTTTGCAATTTTTTGAAAGAAGAATTTCATATCACATGGGATGACTAAGGTGTTAAATCACAAAAAAGGACAAAAAATTGAAACACTGAAAGATTTGGGAGCTCCAGCATTACAACTGAGACTAGTTACTGCATAATTAATCTGAAAATGACATAATGCAGCTAGCATCACTATTTTTCTTTTTACTGTCAGTTTATCAAGTTTTATCTTAAATGGAAATTGCATGTACTGTATAATTCCACTACACAGTTTAGATGGTAACATTGCAATACAAAAGTATACAGTAAAATTCATTAAAGTTATCTTTACAGCGAATAAATTTTTACTACTCATTGTTTCCAGATATTTAATTTATTTCATTTAGATTTAGTTTCTTTTCTTAAGTTGTTACTATGACATACCTTTTTTTCTATTACAGTAAAAAATAGTAGTCATTAACTCTTCTAAATGGAAGACACTGTTTTTGTGGAATACAACCATGATTTACTTCTGTGTTAAGAAAAGTAGACTTCCTTCCACCCATGAGATTCCTTCATTCTTCAGCTGAAGAAAGCTGATGCATTTATAATCCTTAATTATAGTTTTATGGTAGGTACATCCATGGATTATAGCCACAGGTAAGAAAATTTGTTTCTCTTGGTAAAAACAGTTTTATCTGAACACTTAATGAATGCAGCTTTCAATCCCCAGAGCAGGAAAATTCTGGTGGTGTTACTAAGAAAATGCAAAAATTATTAATTGGTTTAAACAACTCCTTTTTATCAGCTAATGTTACTCCAGGGAGAAGACAAACCAAGAAATGTGCTATTTGTATTTAATTCCATAAACACGTTTGTAATCTATGTTCTTTGGAGAGAGTTAACAAAATATTGTGGTGGATATTGAGAAGAAGAGGATAAAATTCAAAGAACAGTTATTCAATATCTGGTTTAGTTGCCTAAAATTAGACTGCAGCCAAGGAGAAGGTAGATTTGTACTGCTACCCACACTATCAATGAAGTATTCCCTCCCTGTGTTGAAAAAGGAAACAAGATCATCACTGCAACGTGTTTCCATGTCTTGTTTGAACATTCAGGTTTGTTCAACTTTAAGTGACTCATCATAGTCATTAATGAATAAGCAGCTCCATAATTTGCTATCCAGATCTAGCACATACTTATATTTTGGGGCAGTTGGGAAGAGAGAAGGGAGGCTTTCAAGTTTTAAATGCTACTGTTTAGTTATGTTGTCACTTGGGGACATGTTTTAGTGGCAAACATGGCAGTGGGAGGCTAAAGGCTGGACTCAACGATCTTAGTGTACTAAGTAAGGCTTTTCCAAGCTTAAAAATTCTATGATTTTATCTTTCTGCTCTCAAGTGTTTGTCATAATAATATTTTTCATACATTGAACCAGGAAGAGTAAGAACTCTTATGACAGAACATCCTTTGTCCATATAGACACAAAATATCCCATCAAATTTTATTCTATTAATCTACTTATCCAAAATAAGTAAAATTTCTTAAACTGACTTCCTAATGCTGTACATAATAAATAGTGCTTCAAAATGCATTGAGTGTTTGAGGAAATAAATCATTTATTTGAACATCAGCTATGCACTTAAAAGTAGTTGCAGAAATCTCCTTAGTCAAATGTTTGTCAAAAATAGGAAATTGTTCCATTTTACAAGATTGATGGATAATTGAACTATAAAAGTCTGCCTATTGCAATGTATCATTATTTTTGCATTGAAACTAATCTTTAATCTCTAGAAACAAAACTCTCTTAATCATTCCATTTAAATCTAAATAATCTTGCCTTAAGAAGATATTCCGCTTAAAAAAAGGCATGGGTTATACTGTCACTAACTTCAGTATTCAATAATCAAATTTTGGCATTAAAACATCACTATTGCTATTTAATATACATTAAATATACATGAGACATAACATATTTAGCTTTTTTACATCTTTGCAGTTCTCACACCTCAAGATTTGTGGTTGATGACTTACATTTCCTTAGTTGATACCATCCAGCTTTATTTTCCTACTATAGGAGTTTATTCTTAAGCATCAGTTTCTTTATGAACATTTTATTTTCAGGCTGTTTCCCCCACCTTCTCCAAAATGTCATGTTTTGCAAGTGAATGTACTTACAAGTTTTGACTTTTGCACAGAACTACAAGTCTTCAGTGTCCTTTGAATGTAATTACTGGGTGGGTTGGTAGCATAAGATAATACATCCCTTTTACTAACATGAATTGTAGATGATAAAAAAATTCCTCCTCAGAGAATTTCTTTCTAAATTACTTTCAGTTCATTCATTACATAGGATCTTTGTTCAGGAGATGTGTATGAGAGCTGATTAAAAAAAACCCCTCCCAATTCCTTCTTATTTAATTTCAATAACATTAGATTCAGAAAGGGGCAATAATTATTTCAGCTGAACATGAACAGATTTCAAATCTTAATTACAGACTGTAGTACACATCCTTGTCTCTCAGACAAATGAGGAACACGACTATTTTGAAAACCCATTGCCAATCTATTTTTTTCTATTTACTGACATAGTAGATACTGTGACCACCTTTCTGAATATTTAAGTTATAATTTATCCAATGTTTATAACGTAAAGCATGCATGCCATCTGGGTGTTTTCATGCCATCCTTGAAGCTGAATCAATATTATTTGCTTAGAGCAGTTGCCTCAGCATACAGATCACTTGAAATGTGAATGGTAGAAGTGTAGGAAATTACAGCTTTGCATCATGTAGCTCAGCTGCTCCAGACTTCGAGCGCATCCTGTCTGATTTTTTTCGTTCCAAATTTTTTTTTTTTTAAGTAAAAATAAAATGTTTTCTGAATTCAATGGGAAGGAATATTGTTACCCATTTACTGTTTGAAAAGAAAAGAGAAATAAGGTCACATGCCCTAACAATTTGGGTCTGGGGTTAGGCCAATCTCCTAATTGTTGTAATGCAAGTTTGCCTGAGTGGGAAACTCTGAATTTAGCATTAATAATTTACTTATTTCTCCATTACAGATCTTTGTAAAATGACTTAAATGTAGAGAATTCCTCTTGGACTTTTCAGAAGAATCCACAAATCTGTGCAGTATTCAAGAACTTAAGGTATTTTACTAGGCCTACCACTTAGTAGCAAGGGCAATTCTTTGAAAATAATAATTCAATCTCACTTCTAACTAATAGGCCCATAAACTAATCAGCTGGTCTGCATCTGTGAATATCATATTACTGGTTTGCCTTTGAGAAGAGTAGAGGATATTTGAAAAATCAATCATCTGGAGTGCTGTATTTGTCCATTAATAACAGTATCACATTTTGATGAGGTTACAGACTTTTTGTACTAACTGAAAATGATCATAAGTGAGGCCATTCAAAGGAGATAATTCTTGAGTTTCATTTAGGGAAGTGGTACTCAGCTTTTAACAGCTGAGGAGCATGCAGCTGCTTAGGCAGGTTTCTCTATGAATTCTTTCACACTTTTAAGCTCCTATGCCAAATTGATTCCTTTGTGGTTTTGTTTCCTCTTCACTCATTAATTGATAATATTTTTCTCAGCAGATAACACTCTTTCTGATGTTTAACACCAGAGGCACTGAATGTACTGCAAATGATTTTTCCAGAGATCTTATGTGGCACTAGGAGAGTTGCAACAACACAAGTCTTCTTTTCATTTTACCTTTTTTTTTTTTCTTTTTGATGCTTATCTAGCCCTAAAACTCTGTTATAAACAAAAAACTGTTTCCTGAGTTATCTTATGTTTATGAAGCAGATAGCTGAGACCATGGCTGGAGTACTGCATCCAGGTCTGAGCTCCGCAGTACAAGACAGACATGCACATACTGGAGAGAGTCCAACAAAGGGCCATAAAGACTATGAAGAAAGTGAAGAAAGGCTGAAGGAGCTGAGACTTTTCAGCCTAGAAAAGGAAAGGCTCAGGGAGAGCTCATCAATGAATGTATATAAATACCTGAAGGAAAGTTGCAAAGAAGATCATGGAATCATATAATGGTTTTAGTTGGAAGGGATTTTAGAGGTCATCTAGTCCAATTCCCCTGCAATGAGCAGGGACATCTTCAACTAGATTAGGTTGCTCAGAGCCCCGTCCAACCTGACCTTCAGTGTTTCCAGGGATAGAGCATCTACTGTCTCTCTTGTCAACTTGTTCCAGTGACTCACCACCCTCATTCATCCCCATGTCTACTCTTGTTTAGTTTAAAATCGGAATCTTTTATCTTATTGCTACAAGTCCCATTAAAAATTCTGACCCACTCTTTCTTATAAGCCCCCTTTAAGTATTGAAAGGCCACAGTAAGGTCTTCCCAGGGCCTTCTCTTCTCCAGTATCCAGTTGAGAACAACCCCAACTCAGTCTGTCTTCATAGGAGACATTTTCCATCTCTCTGATCATTTTTGTGACCTGCTCCAATAGGTCCTCATCTTGCCTGTACTGAGGGCTCCAGAGCTGGATGCAGGGTGGGGTCTCATGAGAGAGGCATAGTGGGGGAGAATCACCTCCCCTGACATCTTGGCCAGCCTTCTTTTGCTGCAGTCCACAATACGGCTGGCTTTTTGAGATGAAAGCACACATTGCTGGCTCACATCCAGCTTTTCATCCACAAGTAGCCTCAAGTCTTTCTCCACAGTACTGCTCTCAAACCCTTCATCCTCTGGACCCTACTGATACCAGGGGTTGTCTGAACCCAGGTGCAGGACCTTGCACTTGGTCTCATGAGGTTCACATAAGCCAATCTCTGAAGCTTATCCAGGTCCCCTGGATGGCATTCTTTCCCTCAGATGTGTCAATGACACAAATCAGCTTGATGTCATCTGCAAACTTGCTGAGGATGCATAGATTCCAGTGTCTCTGCTGTTGATGAAGGTAGTAAACTGTACTGATCCCAAAGATGGAGCCAGTCTCTGATGCTTAGTGACAAGACCACAGGTAGTGGCAATAAACCAAAACAGTAGACGTTCCCTCTGAACATCAGGAAATAGTTTTTTTGCTGTGAGGGTGACTGAGGTCTAGTGCAGGTTGCCCAGAGAGGTCGTGGAATTTCCATTCTTGGAGATATCTAAAAGCTGTATAGACATGGTCCTGAGTAATTGGCTGTAAGTGGCCTTGCTGGGGTTGGACCAGATTATCTCCAGAGGTCCTTTCCAACGTCAACCACTCTGTGACTCTATGATTCTGGAACTCAGTGATAGTCCTTTCTTCCCTCTGAAATGCTGTTAATTGCAAATGTTCGTGTGTAACATTCCTACTGGCCTCTGGTCCTTTCTAAAACTCTTCCATTCATTTTCAGACCTGGCAAAAACTCAGTGTTCCAACACAACTATTATTTGTCAAATCTATACATGTCCTCAAATCTTCAGAGCACAAGTTTTGCCTTTTGATGATATCCAGTTCTTTATTTAATCTGTTTTGAGGGTAGTACTGCTTCTGCATTTCTTTCCTTCCCTGCTCTATTAACAAGGAAAAGGAACAGTGTTGTATGTCTCAGAACTGGTTCTTGAATTTTCTTAAAGCCTGGTTTTCTTCAGGCATCAGCCCCATGCAGACCTCATGTCACCTGTACAGCAATGGGCAAAGGCTTCCCAATAGAAGTCAAGATTCCAGGCAGGCAGGCCTGTACTGTAGTGGAAGTTTTCACAGAAAGTTATGTAGGATGAACTGTATTTGGAATAATGATCTAGAGAGATGCTTTTGTGTGGGATATGCCCAGCCACTGCCCTGGAGGGATGTCTGCTGAGATAAGACATTTCGCAATCGACCAGCAGGACTCCCTGGAAAGGACTTTTGAGTCATGGTGAGGAAAAGTAGACCCACAATCCTTTGGGAGACCCTATGCAGATCGTTCTGTAACCCATTGGTCTATCCCAGACCCTCTGTAATCCATTGGTCCCCTTGCTGATCCCCTGTATCCCTATAAAAGACCAATTCGCTTCTGTAGAAGGAGAGAGCTCTCGTCCCTGGCCTTCCCTTCGCCGGAGGGAACCCACAATAAAGCTACCTTCGTGCGGAACCAGCCATACGGGTCCTCTCGTCTCTCTCTCCGGTCTGGTTTGGCCTAGAGGCTGCCCTGCAGAGCTGAGCTGAAATCACGAGCTGATATCACTAAAGAGCTGATAGCTTCTGCAAGGGCTCCTCTGCCAGCAGCTGAGAGGAAGACACCGGACCCTGGGCAGGCGATTCCTTTCGGGACCATCTCCCCGGACCGGTCACCTCTTCCTGGGTCACAGCCTCAGACCCCACCACCAGCTGTAATACTTTTGTGTGACAGCTGGATCATAAAACTTTACATAGGAAATCTGACCACAGAAAAGAATTTAAGTATCTATTACCTTAATAACTGTCTTCCATTCTGTTCCATAGGTCATCAGGTAATCAGGAGGATTCTATAGAAATTTACATATGACTGTCACATAAATTCCCTCCAAGGCAGCCATTTAAACACATTCTGTTAAAAAAAGTTTCTAACAAGTATTCTGCACGGTAACAATAGTTGCTAGAGCTGTCATGGATTGCCATGGGTTTCGCACCCAGACTGCATCCCCTTTTATTCTCATTTCCTGCTTCACAGAAGGAATGAGCAGGAGGTCAAGAACACGGATGGAGACAGAACTGTAGCTATTATCAGTCAGATCTGTGTTAAAATTGCAGGGTAAGGTATTTGCAATGTACGGTCAGAGTTATTCCCAGCACTACTTTTAAGTGTGAATGTGAATATATAGGAAGGAAGTGCTGTCAAATATGTTAGGGTTTCTATCTTACTATTGCCAGTTATATTCTATCTAGAGAGAGTTATATACAGTGTTCACACACACAAGATACTATATAAATATATAACATATTTTTGTCTATTATATACACAGAAGACAAAACCTACAAGCTATGGCTTGTAGGCTTTGTTTAAGAATAAAATAGGTTTAAATGCTCTGCAGGTTTAAAGGGGAAGGTCCCTCTATCTCTAACATTTTGGAATCCAGTGAGTACTACTTTAATCTTACTTTTATTTCTCCATTAACTGCTTGAAGAGTTTAAAACAATGATGTATTCTGATCCCCTTTCTATTTTATTATCAAAAGAATGAATTTTTTCTTGAGATGCCAAAGAAAACAATCCACTCTTTACAAGTTCCATCACTTGATAGAGAGTGTAAATATTTGAAAGCAAATATTTTAATTTACTTTTGAATCTTAGCCAAACAAATTTCTTAATTTCCTCTGGGGACCTTTTCATTACTCTGAAATCTCAATTATAATATGCTTCCTTTCTTTCTTACTTTTTTCCTTTCTTCCTTCATTTCTTTATCTTTTTCTGTAGTTCAAAGTGCCTGGAATAACATGCAGTGGTGTAACAGCTCAGCAGAATGATTTTTAGAAGACAAGGAGCATCCACATTGTATACCCTGGGACGTAGCATAAAAGCATGTGGGAATGTTTAAGGGTGAAAAGCCTGCCAGAAGAGTGGAGGGGACTGCAGAGGGTAGAGAAAACTAAAGTTGGTGTAATCACATTAATAACTACCCTTCTGCTGCAGTGCTTGAACCAAATTATTCTTGTGACCATATTAAAACAAACTTGGACTTTCAAAGTCCCAAACAGAGGCAAGGAGAGCAAAAAGAACCATTACAGATGGGTTAGAGCCTAGAATTTAAGGTTTCATTGATTTTCTAAAAGATAGTAGTGTAACTGTGCCACAAAATCTTTTCTTTATTGTCTTGGTTTAAGACAATTTAAGTGGTGGACACTCCAAAATGAGTTACCTCCCCTTTAGTTTTAATCAATCCGTTTCCACCAATAATGAGAAAAAAATATAAGTAGATATGAGTGAAAAATTAACAGTTTACTAAAAAAGCCCTGAAATAGCAACAGAAAAGAAAAACAACAGTAATAATCACAAGTTACAAAGTTGCTGAAATGTCCATGACTCCTCTGGAACAAAGAGAAACTCAAAATGGCGGAGAAACCCCTCACCCAAGATGGCGCCCCCCGCAGAAAACTGTGTGTGGGGAGACAAAGACAAAGATGGTGGAGGCCTTCCTGCCTCTCGTCCCTCAGCAGGGGCAGCTCGGATGGCAAAGACAGCTGGCACACTGCAGCAGCTGGAATTCAGTCAACGGCTGAAACACATGGAGGGACTTCATCTTGTCCCTAGCAGAAGCAGCAGGCAGCCAGCTTGGGCCACTCAGACTCTGTCCTTTCCAGTTCCACTGGGCACTGCTGGCGGGATGGGGTGACCATATGGAGCAGAGCTGTTCCCCACAATGCTGCAGCTGTAGACAAGCACTCGCGGAATTCGCTGTCCAGCAGTCCAGGACTGCAAAACGCAACCTCTTGGAAAAACCTGCCCAAAGCAGCCACCTCAAAAAAAACCCAAAAAAAACCCCAAAACAAAAGAAAGCCAAAGGGAAGCCTCTACCCACACTGCCTCAGCTTTCTCTCCCTACAGAATGAAAGGGAAAGAGCAAGAGCCAAGGCAAAAGAGAGACTCTGCCTTGAGTGCCCAAGCCTTAAAAGGAGTTGTATCACCCAGCCCCACAGTTCTGTTCATGTCTTCACTGCCACATCTTAACAAGATACTAACGGAGGGCACAGATAATAATAATTTTGGGCACAAATAGAAATGGAATAGAATAACATTTTGGGTTACCCAGGACATTTATAATGTTTTTAATTAAAAGATAAGATTTTTTACCTTTGAAACGAAAATGTTATTCCAAATAGAATTAACCACAGATGGTGCATTACTTTAATTCTTCTACCTTCTGAAAATACAGCAGTAACACATGTGTCTTTTCTTTATAACCAATGGAAAGGAAAATTCCTGTCACTTCACTTCCTGAGCAATCTTAGAAACCTCTCAGTGGAAAAGCTTTTTTTTTTCCCTACTCAGTGAAAATGCAGCATGGACTTCTGAATTCCTTGTAAAAGCCAAGGTAAGATGTAAGCAAACTCATCCTTACCGGGTGGTAGGACTGACCAAAAATGTAGAATAACTTAGTACCAGTAGAGTAGTAAGGGTGTGCCTACCTGCCCTCTCATGAAGTGGTCTGTGCAGTTATGTGTAAAAATCAGATCCTTTATTTAAAGCTGTTACTAAGATGGCATATATTAATTGATGCCAACTGAATTAAAGAATTGCAAATATCACAGAACAAAAGTTTCCAGTTGCTAATGCACTTTTGGCTAATATTGCCTTAATAAAGAAAATTATTTAATTAGAATTATGCATATTCTTTCAAAAATATCATGCCATTCAATTCATATCACAAGTTTCAGCAAAAGCAAGGCTTGATTATGAAGCTAATTAAAGTCTCACTGGGTACATGGAGAGACTATCTTTGACTACAGACCTGTATTAGAGCAACTGCTTATATTGCTGTCTAGTGTACTTGAAACATCATGTCATCTTTGCCTTATCTTGCATGGCTTTAGCACTTAAACATCTGAGTATGGTACCTTTAAACATTATATTTTGAAAAGAAAAAAAATCTTAACAATTCTGTGATCAAATTACTGCAAAATCCAGTTATTTTACCTTAAATATTTATTAGGATATCTGAGCTTTCTCATTATTTTTTGGGGGGAGTTTAAGATGTGAAAAAAGGGGAAAGCTAATTTGATAAGACAGAACCCAATAACTCTAAGAATTAAGTACCTTATTGGAGTTCAAGCATTTCCTCATTTTCAGAGGTAACATTCCAATATAACTGTATTTTATGCACTCTTTTATGGAAAACACACAGAAAAGAGGAGGTATATAAAAATATGCAGATCCAATCTCTCAGTGACATTAACAGAGTGGGTCAGATAGTTACGTTCAAAGGGCTGATTTATTGTTCTGTCCATTCAGATTGACTTTTTGCAAGAAACAAACTTTGTTAAAAAGTATGCGTCTAATTTTTTTTAAACTAATCAACATTAGAAATGTCAATTTATGAAGACTTCAAGTTAGAAAAAGTATAGCTGGCAAACTGGTGAATGTACTCTTTAGACATTAATAAATCTCAGATAAAAAAATCAGTGGATTGACAGTGTTTACCATGAGTAGTGCAGGTGCAAAGTTGAGCTATGTCAGCTTAGGCTCATGATCCTTCCACGACTCTCTAGTTTGAAAAGAGCACAATGGGGCCTCGCTGTGTTTTTTTACCCACAGAGCTGTGGTGAGTTAGACAACTTTTGAGCGACTTCTGTTTCAGGGCAAAAGCCCACCATAAACTTACATTACTGAATGTTTAGCTGCCATTAAAGTGAAATTGTGAATTCAAGCAGTGGTTTCCTACCCAGCAAGGGCTACAATAAAATGTAGTGCGTGATCTGAACCATTCTACAACCTTAGGGAGTCAGTGACATTTGTACAGGCACAGGAGTCATGGAGAGAGACTATAAATACCATCCAATAGCAAAGGTGAGTTTGACTGAACTTTGTAAATTAGATATTATTGCCTTTGTTAAGTTCAGTAGGTGAAGGGAAGGAAGAACAATAATGTTTTTATTAAATTTTACTTACCCTGTCCCTTGCACAGAATAATGTCATTGAATTAATCTTTCTTAACAGAAGCCTGATAAGACATTATATCCCTTTTAGGAAACATAAATCCCTTCCAAACTTTAGATCTTTGCTTTTCCTAAAATAACTCTTATTCCTTGTTTGTTTGTTTGTTCCACTTCATTTCTCAGAACATCAATTAATTTAAAATCTATTTTTTTCTTATAACTTGGCTAAATTTTAATATGGCTGGGTACTCTGTGGATCTAGATTGCATCATAACAAATGAACAAGAGCACCATGAGAGAAGCATTTTAAATATAACTGCAAATTCATAAAATTCATAAATAGCTGTGTTCAAATGCCTTCTCTTTCTCTTTTTTTTTTTTGTATTATTTTTTTAGCAGCTTCTGAAGATCCAAGAGGTCGAACAGGTATGCTGTTTTTCCAGTCTTTTACACAGCTGAATAGCTGGGATTCATTAATCAATAGCTCATTCTTTTTTCCTTGTTTATTTTAATTTCTGACACTATAATCCAGTATCGTTGCACATTTGCTGCTGGATAAATTATGGAACTTATCTAAATTACTAAACTATATTTGCAATAAAATAAATCACATAATGAAATTATATTTACAATCATGAAATTATGTTTGCAAACTCACCACATCACTAAATTATAAAAACAGTAGGTACCAGAATGAATATCCTGATTTGTAATAGATGATATTATTCCAGGATTTGTACTAAAATTTTCTTATTCTCCTTCTTTCAATCTTTTCTTCTAGGAATTGCTTGAAGTGGAAGTTTTATATTGTTAAGTTTAGATTATGTAACAAGTTACAATATTTAAAAATGTATGCCTTATGATATATCTATTGATTTTTTTCCCTATGCTACAATCTGTTCCTCTCCTTCTTGGGCTCCAAGTCTTTGTGCTTAGATCTAATCTCTATAGGCACTGTGGTGACATAACATTTATTTAGGATTATTTATAGACTTGCACTATTGGAATTCTACAGAAAATATGATTTAAAATTCTCTGGTAAGTTCTGGTTAGGCAGCTGATAATAGAACAGCTGCAAAGTAGCCAAAAGATTGAGAAAAATGCCAACTTGGAAACTAAGTCTCAGATAACCTAGAGCCCTTCAAATATTTAATTATTTGAACCGCACTCACAGAATCAAGGCATGCTTTAGCAGCTGAGTTGTTGCTCAGAGAGCATGAGTAGTATCAGTGCTGCAGCAGGAAAGCTGGGTGTGAGGGATAACATGTTGGCTAAAATTTCTTCCTTCTTCCTTTCTCCTCCATCAATCTCACACATAGTTCTTCATTCTACTATTTCTATATTACACACAATGCTAAGAACATATATATTTAATTTTAATGCTAAACATGTCAAAATACTATAAAATACTACAAACCCAGTAAGCTGAATGACATGGATATGTCTTGGTTTCACAGATGACATGGAAATGCAGACCCTTTTCTAAAATCTGAGAGGAAGTGAAAGACAGAAACAAGTGACTATGAAGCAATCGGTGTTTGGCATGTGCTAATTCTGAAAAGAGAGCATAAAGAGCTTATATTAGAATGAGGCCAAAATGTAGGAGGTAATTAAAAAATAGAGAAATTATCTGGCATCATATCTGGTATGTGAAAATCTCTGACGGGCTCTATTAAAATTATTTTTGAGAATACTTATTTATAATTAGATGGATATTTTATTTCAGAGGAGGTCTATTATGTTGCCTGAAGACAGCTGAATGGGTTCATATTTATTATACATGACCATATGAAATAAAATATATCCAATAAAAAGAAGTACAGTGAGAAAGAGTGAAATTGTGCATTTAAAAAGTAATTAATTAATTCTAACCATGTTTGCAATGTTTTTGTTTCACTTGCTTTGAATATTTCAGCAAAAGAACTTCACTAGCAATACAGAGCACAAAAACAGACTGCAAATGTTGATGCTGGGCAAATAAAGACTGATAGGAAGAGTTTGTAGAACTGCATACAAACCCAGTGAATAGGATTTTGAGATTACAATACAGCTGCTGCCAACTGGTTAGCTGAGTTGACAAATCAAGGAACACAGTCTGCACTACCTAGTATGTGTGGCAGATTGCAAATTTTAAATATACTCAATGAGTCGTTCAGAAGTAATTTCAGGCTATTCCATAAATTTGATCTGTTTCTGCAGATTAAATGTCTACATGGTAAATTCTTTAACTTTCATGAAAGACTTGATTAACTAAGTATTAGGAATTATTCTCCCAGTTCAGATTTCTGTGTCCTTTGAAGTATTTTATCTAGACTATTTGTCCTGGTTTGAGACAAATTTGGAGGAAAACATCTTCTGATAAAAGGCAGGTTTAAGCAGCCCCTCCCCCACCAGGTTTGGAAAGAAATTCCTCAGAGGAAAGTGAAAAAACCTATTTATTTAACAAGAGAAGAGCATGCAGGCACAGAAAAAAGAATGAATAATGTTAAATAATGAAACCTCTTGCTGTAAAGAAAACCTGGGTTTCCCCAAGATAGTTATATAACTATTGATGGTATTGATCAACCGCCTTTTGACTCTCTCTTGAATTCTTTGAAAATGAAGAGGATATATGGGTGGTCAAGGAGCACCACATCTAGGAGATGTTTTAGTCTTTTACTGCATCATTTTATTGATTTATTTCAGTAGGACCTGTAAATCCTGTGGGTAACTTTCCTAACATGGGAAAAAAGAGGGGAAAAACCACACAGGTTCTTGTCATAAATAATAATTTATTTTATCCTACATCTTGACAATTTCACCACAAGAAGGACTATCCAAGAAGACAAATGGGGTAGTCCAGTGGTTTGATCTTGGCTTGATGCTAGGTGCCCACCAAAGCTGTCCTATCACTTCTCTCCTGAGCTGGACAGGGAAGAGAAAATATAATGGAAAGATTGTGAGTCAAGATAAGAACAGGGAAGGATCAGTCATCAATTACTGTAACAGGCAAAACAGACTCAGCTTGGGAAAATAGGTTTAATTTATAGCCAATAAAATCAGAGTAGGCTAATGTGAAGTAAACCCAAATATGCAAACATCTTCCTCTCTGCTTCTTAGGCTTAATTTTATTACCAATTGCCTATCTCTTCCCCCCCAGTGGCACAAGGAAACAGGGAGTGGGGCTGCAGTCAATTCTTCACCTGTTGCTTCTGCTGATCCTTCTTGCAAATTTATACAACATAAACCAGCTAACATCTTTGCTTCAGAGTCCCACATGTCAATAAAATTAATGTGAATTATGCAAACTCCTAAACACAAAAACCTTTGTTATTTCAGTGACTTACAGAATACAAAATTGTTGTTGGTACTAAGAAAAGCTGCATACATTGTCTTGATTTTTTTTGAATTTGGATCTTACGATCAATCATGATCATAAGTTTCATATAGAATTATTTTTCAAATATAATTTCTAAATAAGATAATTGTGAAGAAAAGTTATGCAATTATGTATAACCTTGATCTTTTGTGCTTTACATTTAAACTCTTGAAATTAAATATAAATTGTTTTAAGGTACTGAACACATTATTTTAGTCTTATAATTCAGAAAAAAAGAGAAAAAAAACCAGAAAGTAACAAATGCAGAGTTATTAGATATCACTGTGAAGTTCCTGAGCTTAATTCAGGGAAAATTAAATTTCTTCAGAAACTACAGATGGAGATAAGAATCACTGGTTAATGCATACCTTGAAAAGCTTTAATTTATAAAGAATGTAATAGACATTACTGTACACATGAAAAGTATAGTGGGTATAGAGGTTAGTTTAAAACACAGCTTTCAGTGGCTTAAAAACAGTCTCATATCTCTGAGATTTCAATTTACTAGGGTAGACTTCAATCTACAAGAAGCACTGGTGTTGCTGGATCAAAATTTCAGAACTCTATCACTGTGAAAGCAGGATGGATGATTGCCAAATAACGTCAAGCATATTTACTGGAGCGGTTGGCACTGATTGTCTGTGATATAAATATTTACCTAAAGTACAGAACCATAAAGGAATCTCCCAATTATTCTTTAACTAATCTAGAAAATATATAATCATTTTTAAATTTTATTTTTCCTCAGGCTCAACCTACTTCTTAATTAATACTTCTGTTTACCAAGCAGCACTATTGACACAGTAGGATCAGAAAAAAAAGTATATTTCCATGGAGTATTTTAGAGTACTTTATGTACAAACTGAGCAACGTTAGCAGAATTTTGTCTAGACTGCACTGATTTGTTTTTTAAATGGGTATACACATTTATTTAAATTGGTTTTCATACCACGAAAAAAAGATTCTTTGAACATTCAGGTTGAAATCAGACTAGTTAATAGTTTTTCTTGGCCCTGTAAAAGGCACAGCACAAAGTTCTGGTCACTTCATAAAATGTTATTGTCATAGGTTAGCAAGCATAGTCCCCGAAGGGACGTCCTTGCTAAGGGGTGCTTACAGTTTCCTCTGGGAACTGATAGAACCTATCAGTGGCCAGTTTGAATATGGACAATTCTCTAAGCCACTTAAAGTTGTGACCACCTCTGTGATCCACATTTAAGAATAGGCAAACTCCCCCCCCCCAAGCTCTCTCTCGTTTCCGGCGCTGGCACAGGTGGCTGCAGGCCCTGTGTGGGGGCCAGCGGGCCCGGCCAGGCCCTGCTTGGGCCAGGCCGGGCCGGGCCACGGCCATCCTGGGTCGATGGACCTGTTCCAGTCGTGGAACCCCCCCACTGCCTTGCCGTGGGCAGCCGGAGCGGCTCAGCTCTCCCCCCTCTCCACTGCGATAAGAAAAAATTCAACATTCCAGCTGCAAAGCTGCAAGGCCGAGGTGAGAGTAACCCTTTTTATTGCTGTGAAGAGCTGAAAACCTGAAGGAAGAGAGAGAGGAGATGCTTAAAGCTGAAATTCTTTTGTGAAGCTATGATATATCAGAGTATCCTGTTGTAATTTCATGAAGATATGGGGGGTGGAGTGTTCAACTCGTGAGCAGAAGCACCTGTGCTGAGATAGGCAGATGCTGACGCAGCTGTAATTTCATGAGAAGTTTGGACAGGGAGAGATGAACCAGATGAGGACTTTTGCTCCAAACGGGAAAGGAGAAAACCTCAGTTCCTAGAGATGCTCCCAGAGATAGTCCTAAAGATGAAGATGATGAAGACCCTTTGCTCCCAGGGAAGGAGAAGGGCCTCTGTTTTTGTTTCTGAATGGCTCAACCTTAAAATTGTACCCCAGAAAACTTCAAGAGTGGACCCTCGAAAGCAGTTGCGGGAAAAGCTGCAAGTCGGGGGAAAGGACTCACACGCAGGCAGAGAGACTCCTCTTCCTAAATGGACTGAACAATATTTGGAAGTGGGCAGCTGTCTCGTTGTGATAATGTTTTCATAGCATGAGCAAGAAGAGACTTCTCTTTCTAAATGGACTGAACAAGGTTATTATGGAAGTGGTAAACAGACTGAACATCTTAAGGGTTGTCTTTGAACATTGTCAGTGGGAGAAGGGAGGAAGGTGGGGGGAGGAGGAGAGTTCTGAAGGTGGTATAATTTTTTTTTTCCTCTTCTTTTAGGTCTGTTAATAAACTTCTTTATATTCTTTCAAGTTTGGTGCCTGTTTTGCATTTCTCCTAATTCTTATCTCACGGCAGATAAACAGTAATGAGTATTTTGGACCAAACCACTACACTAAATTGGTGTTTCTGCCCGGTTACAAACCGAACCCGCGACAGTTATTCATGCAGTTTCCCTGTGGCTTAAATGAAAGACCAAAAAAAACATGTGCAGAGACAAGAATCTGAGACTCCCTTATCCTAATATACCCCTAAACTACAGATAAATCTGACTTGCTTTTTCTCTGCTAAACCAAATCCTAGCTAAACAGTTGTTCAGCTTGGTGGCTAGGGAAAGGAAATCATTCCATCCTGATTTCAGCCTTTATCAGCTGTATGTCTTGCAATGTCACTACCTAATGCACAAGGCAGCAGACTCCATCAAAAAAAGTCTCAGATGCAGGTCCTGAAAGGAACACTCTAACTAGCTGGCGATAATACAGAAGGGTATAATGAGTGCCAGTGTTTGCCATGGCAACAATGAAGGACTGTTATCTTACTTAGCAAAGAATATTTTTTCTATGAACCTAAAATTTTTTGCAGTTTACCATTAATAAACATTTTGATTCTACAGATGTACAAGATCAATTAGTATTCTAAATTTCTTAAATTCTAAATTCTTAAATTTCTGTTCCAGGTATTTGGTTTTCTTTATTCTCAGAATTACCTCTTTTTACAACAGCAATCTTTTTAATAGTATTCTCATATGCACTGTTCTTAAATGATTGTTGTTTTTCTTCAAAAAAAGGTTATATGAAAACATATCATTTGCACTACACAAATTTATTGATTTGTTCTTTTTTATTACATAACGCTATCATGAAAATTATTTTTATTCATGGGGATATTTACTTTTGGACCACAATTGCTGTATCAACTTTGCTGTTTTGTTTGTCTTGGTTTTTGGTGGAAAGTTTTTTTATTTGCTTGTTTGTTCTAAAAAAGCAGCTGGATTTCACTTAGGCTACATAATACATTTTACCATCCATAGTTGTTGTTCTTCTTCTTAATATTATTATCATCATTATTTAAAACTCATTACATTGTTAACTACTTTATTCTCCATGTCAGACATCAGCAGGGAAGGAATTTTGCTCACATATGTACTTCAAGATCTGTCCCTACTGCCAAATACCAACAAAAACCAGTCCATATTACACTATTCTAATTCTCATTTTTGCCCTTCCAGTTCTCCCCCAATCCTGCTGTGAGTCAGTGGGTAAGCAGCATTAGCTGTCTATTGGTGTTTACCCGCTACAACTTTCCAATACTTAAGATCTTTTGGCAACTGCCTCTAGAGACTTTCTTGTGTCTATAAAGATTTAACCTCAGATAATTCATGTACTTTTAATGGAATAACTATATGGTTGAGCTAATTTTTTTGGATGACCTATTCGATTATGAACACAGCTATTTTTGTTCAAAGTACTTCTGCTATGATAAATTATGCCAATTCTCTGATTGAAATAACATATGAATACAAATGAGAGCAAATATTTCTACAGTACTTTACACACAGATATGCCTTTTAAGAGTGTCAGGGTGTCATGGGTTAGCAAACGTAGTCCTGGAAGTGATGTTCTTGCTACGGGGTGCTTACAGCTTCCTCTGTGACCTGATAGAACCTATCAGCTGGCCAGTTTGAATATGGACAATTCTTTAAGCCACTTGAAGTTGTGACCGCCTCTGTGATCCACACTTAAGAATAGAACCCCTCCCCCCCCAGCTCTCTCTCATTTCTGGTGCTGGGACAGGTGGCTGCGGGCCCCATGCAGGGGCCAGTGGGCCTGCTCAGGCCCTGCTCAGGCCAGGCTGGGCTGGGCCACGGCCATCCTGGAGCCGATGGGCCCTGTTCCACCCGCGGAACAAGCCCCCCCTTCTCCCTCCCCCAGCTCTGCTGTGGGCAGCCAGAGTGGCTTGGCTCTCCCCCCCACCCCCCCAGTGCTGCCAAGATTCAGCTAAAGCTGCACCGATGCCCGGCAAAGATCATGTGACCAACAGCGATAAGCTTCATTCCAGCTGCAAGGCCGAGGTGAGATTAACCCTTTTACTGCTGTGAAGAGCTGAAAACCTGAGGGAAGAGAGAGAGGAGATGTTTAAAGCTGAAATTCTGTTGTAAAGCTATGACATATCAGAGTACCCGTTGTAATTTCATGAAGATATGGGGGGTGGAGCGTTCAACTTGTACTTGTGAGCAAAAGCACCTGCACTGAGATAGGCAGATGCTGATGCAGCTGTAATTTCATGAGAAATTTGAACAGGGAGAGATGGAAGCGATGAGGACTTCTGCTCCAAATGGAAAAGGAGAAAACCTCAGTTCCTAGAGATGCTCCCAGAGATAGTCCTAAAGATGAAGATGAGGAAGACCCTTTGTTCCAAGGGAAGGAGAAGTGCCTCTATTCTTAGAGATGAAATGCTCCCAGAGATGGGTGAAGAGAACTTTTGTTTCTGAATGGCTCAGCCTTAAAATTGTACCCCAAAAAACTTCAAGAGTGGACCCTCGAAAGCAGTTGTGGGAAAAGCTGCAAGTCGGGGAAGGGACTCACATGTGAGCACAGAACCAACTGGGCAGCTGTCTCGTTGTGATAATGTTTTCATAGCATGGGCAAGAGAGACTCCTCTTCCTGAATGGACTGAACAAGGTTTTTATGGAAGTGGTAAACAGACTGAACACCTCAAGGGTTGTCTTTTTACATTGGCAGTGGGAGAAGGGAGAAAGGTGGGGGAGGAGAAGAGTTCTGAAGGTGTGGTATAATTTTTTTTTCTCCTTCTTTTAGGTCTGTTAATAAACTTCTTTATATTCTTTCAAGTTTGGTGCCTGCTTTGCATTTCTCCTAATTCTTATCTCACAGAAAGGTAAAGAGTAATGAGTATTTTGGACCAAACCACTACACTAAATTGGTATTTCTGCCCAGTTACAAACCCAACCTGCTACACAGGGTTTTGTTTGTATTACATTTAAATAGTCCTTCAAGAGGGGAAAAGCTTCAGTATTGGCACTGGCATGAGTTCCATTCAGTAGATGATAAAAATGCTAAATTTGTTGTAGGATGCTCCTTACTAACACATCTTAAGAATAATAAAAGCGCTACCACCACACCAAATGTTAAGGAAGGTAGATCAGAATGATGTTATATAAGGATTTCAGAATTAAACGAAAGGACAGCCTAGATATTTTACAGTGTTCCTGAAATAAACAAAGCATGCAATATCATGTCAAGATAAGACACACCAAGGCAAATAACATTGGCAAACCATACACAATGCATTCTATATATACATGTTAAAATAAATCTGAGGACGTGCTTTAAATATAAGCCCAAATGCTGATAAATATAGAAGGCATTTTACCTTCCTACATGAAACACTTTCAAAGCAATAGAACCAATTACCTACTAAGTACTACTAAAATACTACTAAGGCTGAAGAATGGAATAATAACTGCTGTATTTTTTTATTTTTACTATTTAATTATTTATAAAATAGTTATTATTAATTTTTATTGTGTTATTTTTTACAAGTTGCTAACTATACTGTTAGTTTATATGTCTTAGTCTGAATAGGTTACTCGGTATACTGGCTAATTTTAAAACCTGTAACCCCTGAAGAAATGGGATTCCATCATTAAGATGGAGATCATATTTCTTTCTCTCACAAATCAAACTAACTTTATAAGTCAGTAGGGAAAAAACATAATCTTAGACCTTTTATAAGGGCCTTGCATTAGGTTGAAAGTTGTTGTTTTTCAAATAATAGTCACTTGGAAATAAGGTATTGTAGAAAACTGGGGACATAAAATCTTTGGTGTTTTCTCCTTTCAAAGAAAAACTAGTATCTATTAGATATTAATAGATATTATATGACATTATCAGATATTATCAGACCTGACAGATACTCTTTGCAAAGAATAAACACATAAAGTAGTTAAATAAAGAGTAGAACCAAAAATACAAGCGATTTCCTTAAGGTTTTCATGTTCACAAGCAAAGGAAAACATTTACTTACATTGTTATAACAGAGAAAAAGGTTTTATGTGGTAAAAAAAAAAAAGAAGAAATAAGACATGCAATTTTTCCTGCTTTTTTCAGAACTCATTGGAGAACAGAGGATCTGGGATAACTTGACATTACCCTTCAAATGGATTTTATAAGAAGTGAAAATATGTGGCTAAAGCATGATGTACTAAATCTATTGCCAACAAGAAGACAAAGAGACCAAGAGAGAAGGGTCAATACCACTGCTACAACATGGAGAATTCAAAGAACCTGGAGATGTTATGACACAGCAGTGTCCTTGATCACAAACCTGACATTCTTCAGAAAAATAAATAGACAAGAAAATGGGGACTTTATTCTTTGGATAAGAATTATCTCAGTAAAATGTATGTGTCTTCAGTATATATGACGGCTGTGTGATATGGTCCACCTTGGTTACGTTTGTAGTTAATACAAAGAAGAATGTTTTCTCTTCATTGGAAAATAGGGTATTAGCACCTTATCTAATGTGTTTTAGGATAAAGTGAACTACATTTAAGAACTGTCTGTTCTTCTCTATCACCAGTAAGTGAATTCACACACTTGGAGATTGAAGAATTATTGCAGAAACTTCATGAGACAGGAAAAGCAATTTTTTATTGTCTAAACAAACCCTAAAACAAATATTTTTGTCAAAGTGCAGAAAAAGGAGTGCTGGAAATAAAAGCTTCTTTCATTTGACTTAATTACAGTTCTGGTACAGGTATTTCCAGAAAAGGTAGAGCTGGGTCTTACAGAAGTGTTGCATTACAGTCTAAGAAATAGATTTGTCCCATAGTCCCTTTGCATATTGTACTTAAGATACATTATGCATTGTATGAGGTTTCTATGGCAAGGTATTGAGAGTGAGGGGGAGTAAGATGCCAGAAGCTTACCCCATGTCCGATAAAGCCAGTGCCAGCCAGCTCCAAGATGGACCTGTCGCTGTCCAAAGCCAAGCCAGTCAGCAACGATGGTAGCAGTTCCGTGATGACATGGTTATGAAGGGAAAAAAACCTGCTGTGCAACAGCCAGAGAGAGGCGTGAGAATATATGACAGAAGCAACTCTGCAGACACCAAACTCAGCAAAGAAGGAATGGGGGAAGATGCTGGAGCAGGGATTCCCCATCAGCCCATGGTGAAGACCCGGCTGGAGCAGTGGTCCCTCTGTAACCCATGTAGTTCCCATGGAACCTGCAGCCTCTGAAGGACCCCTTGCTGGAGGAAGTGGATGCCTGAAGGCTGTGATCTGATGGGAAGCCCATAGTGGACCAAGCCCTGGGTGGGACCTGTGACCCTGTGGGAAACCCATGCTGGAGCAGTTTGTTCCTCAAGAACTGTACCTTATGGAAAGGAGCCAAGCCTGAAGAGCTGTAGCTCAAGGGAAGGACACATGTTGGAGATATTTGTGAAGGACTGTCTCCCATGTGTGGGACTGCACAATGCATCAGGGGAAGACATTGAAGACGAAGGAGCAGCAAAGACAACACAATCAACTGCTCTGTTCCCCATCCCCTTGAGCTGCAGCTGGGGAGGAAGTAGAGAATTTGAAGGTGAAGTTGAACCCAATAAGAAGGGGGAGTTGGAGGGAAGATATTTTAAGGTTTGGCTTTCTTTCTCATTACCCTACTCTGAATTGATTGGTAAACAATTAAAATAATTTTCCCCAAGCGAGTCGCTTTTGCCCATGCTGGTAAGTGATGAGAGAAATCTCCCTGTCCCTAACTCAACTCAAGAGCCTTTTGTTATATTTTTTCTTCCCCTGTCCTGAGGGGGAGGACGATTGATAGAGCAGTTTTGGTTTGTACTTGGTGTCCAGCCAAATTCAGCCCACCCCACCTATATAAAATTCTCAGTCATTCAAAACTAGTACAAGCTGATTTTCAAAGGCAATCAAAAGACGTCTTATCAACGACTCCAGGTTAATTGAAAGTCAAGTCAAATGAAATTCCTTCATAGATAGAAATAAACTCTCAGTTACTCCCTTGATAATTGTGCCAAGAGCAACATTTACAAAAAGAATGATAAGATCTGATAGCTAGAAGCTGGCCCTGTTTTGAGTGGGGAGTTGGAAGAGATGACCTCCAAAGGTCCCTTTTGACTTAACCTACTTTATGAGCCTATGTTTCTATGATTTGAACATCACCACTAACTCAGTCTGGTCTTTCCAAATGCCATGTGTAAACTGAAACTGGAATGAGAAAAATAGTCTTTCATAAATTTTTCTGATAAGAGCTTTGATTAAATAAGCCCCTAACCTCTAAAATCAGCCTAAATTTCACAATGGAAAAATCCCATTTATTGATTATAGTTTTTAGCCACATCACAACAGATGACCTGAAAATAGATCAGTAGGTGGATAAGTAAATGTCCTCATAAATGTTTTTCAAGATCATAACCAATAAACTTAGAAAAATTAATAAATAGCATTTTTAATTAAATTGTATTCTTGTATTATTAAAAACAAAAAGGTGTAAAACAGCCTTGATATTTATCTTCGAAAAGAGAAAGGGGTACAAAAGTTGCCTTGTGACTGGTTAAAAAAAAAGATTAGTCAAAATAGCACACAGTATTATATGTAGTCCTGAAAAGACAAGACTTTGTCAATACATAAAGACACTCAAACACTAGGTGAGTGAAAATGGTCTGAATTTTACATTATATTTTTCTCTCTCAATTTTTTTTAAATAGCATTTGATGGAACAACCTCCTACTGACATAAAAAATTGAAGACATAATATTTGTATATTAACTATATCCAGTGGAGATAATCAGGCATTTTACACTTAAAAACAATTTATAATCTTTTGTTTGGCTGTTTGACAGAGTTCTCAGTTTTTGCTTTGATACAACTTTGTGGAAAAATTATAGATGCATACTACAGGCACACGTATGTAGCCCAGAAAGGTTGTGAAACCTCTGCTCTTGAACATATTCAAAAGCCATCTGGAAATCTTGTTGGACTATCTGTTCTAGATAGCCCTGCTTGAGCAGAGGAGGTGGACAGGGTGACCTCTTGAGGCTCCTGACAACCTCAGATATGCTGTGATTTTGTGATATATTGGTGGTCAAATGTGTGTGACTATACATAGATATTAATATATCCATACATATTTGTTCATCTGTTTAGGGACACACTTGCTAAAATATGGTGTATAAATTACTGGAAGCCATCGTCTTCCAGTTTACAAAGGAACATATTGAAATAAAGACAAAACTTTCTGAGTGTATGTTTTGATGAATATTTTCTAATTTCAGTCCTTGATGATGATTCTCTGAACATATTTATTATGCTTGCACTTGGGTAAATCTTATGCAAATTTTGGTGAAACTGTTTATGACTCCCTGCTCTCAAAAGAGGATAATTTAAAATTTTGTTTTACAACTGATTTTCAACAATTTAGCTAATTTTTACTCTCTTTCCCTGATATTTAATTTTCTTAAAAGAGTTTACAACACAAACATCTAGTCTGTTTTCCCACAATTAGTTCTGTGGAATTGTGAGTTAGGAAACTAACAATCGTCATACAGTATCAACCCAGGAGAGTACACCTAGTCTAGCGCCATGTCCCTGATAGTAGTTACAATCAGCTCTTTTACAAAAATACTGCAAGAATTTAAACTTTGATGTTAAAAGAAATTGACGTATTGTAATGAGTCTGGCTGGGATGGAGTCAATCCTTTTCACAGCAGCCCACATGGTGCCCTTTCAGATTAGTGATCTAAATGGTGTTGATAGCACACTTTAACTACTGCTGAACAGTGCCTGCACAGCATTAAGAACTTCTCTGTTTCTTACTCTCTATACCCCTGAAGGTATTTGGCCTAGGGGTGGGCAAGAGGCTGGTGAGGGACACAGCCATGATAGCTTACTCAAACGACTAAAGGGATACTCAATACCATATAACACCATACTGGGCAATAAAAAGTAGAAAGGAGGGAAGGTCTGAAGCAGGGATAGTTTTTTGAAGGTAGGCATTGCTTGGAAATTGTCTGGACATCAGTCTGGTAGTAGGAGGTGGCGATTGACTGCCTCTGCATTATTTGTTTTGCTTTGTTCTGTTTCTCTTCACTTATTAAATTGTTTTGTTTTGGCTGATGAGATTTTGTCACTTTTTGTCTTGCTAATTCTCTCCCTCATCCCACTTATCATATCCATTTCAAAAAGTCTTGGCTGTTTTAACAGTTCAACTCCGAATTTTTGCATTATGCATATAAAATTTAACTCTTGAAACTTGATAAAAATATTGCTCAAGGGCTAAAAAATTATAACAAGTTCCCTGTACTAATCAGACATTAATAAAAAATGTTTCCACCATCGAGTTTTCTGCTATTAACCATAACTGAGTGACAGTTTATTATTGTGTTAGAAAACAGAGTACAAGGATGGGTTTCACAGAGAAACAGCAATAACATATCAAGATTTATGCTTTTTTCCTGAGCATTTCACTTTTATTGCATAAACAGCGGCCAAAGTGGAATATAGAATCCAAACAATGAAAAATATCTGCTCTTTCATAACCCCCTTGGAAGCCAAGTCTTTTGACAACTTGCAAGTTCTGAGATGATGAAAGGTGACTCCATTTGAGTACTTTTCTACCCAAAATGGGCATGTCAAATTTCATGAGATAAAGAGCTCCCAATGGCTTAGGAAGTGATTGCCTCAAGGCTGCTTAGAAACCTTGGGCAACATGATGGTGATACAATAATAATGTGCTATTTGCTTTAAAGATTGTCTTGGACTCCACAGGGTAGAGCTATGAACACATCTATCAACATGGATTTTCTCTCCATCTTTCAGGGATATGAAGAAAATATACCTACTACAATACCTTTTGAAATAAAATTATTTTTTGATTCCCTTTGGATGCTGATTTTCACAGCCTTTTTCAACAGTGTTTTTTGCATATTTCTTTCAATATCATGGAGGTAGTTTCACCCATCTATATATATGTTACAGTGCTTAGAGAGATTTGATAACGGTGAATAATTAAAATATGGTGATTTGGATCTGGCTTCAAAAATATTGAAGAGGAAAAACCATAGTACAAATATAAAACTAACCAAACCTACTATGTGAAATGGACAAGTAATGGCAACACAGACGGAAAGTAATTTTCACTGAGTGGCATCCTGATGCACAGTTAAATATAGCAAGGCAGCACTACTCAAAATATGGAAACATATTCAAATCCAAAAGATACTCTTCCTGAAGAAATCTTATGTGTCATAAGTCACAGACTCGCTGAGACATCCGAAATCACTGGCCTGTGGCATCTGCTTATTACTGCACAAGTAAAAGGAACTGAAAAAAAATGTTCCTTTAAGAAGATCAAAACTAATGACAGCATACATTTACAGGTCATTTCCTTTTCCATTAATATAAGTTGGTGTTTTTGTCATTGTTTGTTTGTTTGTTTGTTGTTTTTTGTTTTTGTTTGTTGGTTGGTTGGTTTGGGTTGGGTTTTTTTGTTTGTTTTGTTGGTTTGGTTTGGTTTTTCGTTGTTGGTTTGGGTTTGTTTTTTTTCTGGAAATTAGAACAGTAACTCAGGAGATTTTAAAGAAAGAATCACTGTATTCAGAGAAACTGGATATCTAGAAATGCTCCCACTGAACAACAGTCAGTTTCTGTGTTGCCCCCAGCACAGCAGCTTGACAGACAGATACAACCAGTCCTGATTGCAGAGGGATTTTCACTACAGCTCCTCAGGAGCTGTATTTCATATTTCTACACTACAAGGTCAGCCTCAATAAGGTAATAAAGTTAGAAGTTATACAGAACTATTTCCAACTAACAGTAAAAAAAAAAAGAGTTGGGGCAAGGCTCCTTGTCTAGGTTTGTAAGCCCCCACATCATTGACATCTAAAATTTTCAGTAAAATGAAAGCTTGAGAACAATGAGATTTACCCTTAATGGAAAAAAAAAAAGGAAAAAACTTGGCAAAAATAGAATTTTGAAGCTGCTTTAGGTGTAAAATACATGCCATAAAAATTATCCTGATTTTAATTCTTGACCCAGGTCAAATCTCTGGCTTCACTGTAGGTTTTTTCCCCTGTGTTTTTATATTTGAAATATTCTTTAAGATGACATTCTGTGATACAATTCAAAAAAATGTTAGTGTTTATACTGCTTTATATGTGTACCATGTACTTCATGGAAGAAATAAGAACGTATGGTTTCTGTTCACAATTGCTTTTCATTTCCTTGCTATAATTATGCAAACTTTTAAGGAGACAAAGAGAGAAGGGGATTAGAAAAAGACTCTCATAACTCAAACATTTTGTCTCTGGCTACTGTATTTCTGAGAAATGCACTTGCGCTTTACACTGCATTATATCACAATATGTTTGTTTCTCTGAATATTCAATAAGAACTGAAAATGAGGAACACTTAAGGGTGTCTACAGAAGAAATGGAGCTGTAGATACCATCCTTACTGAGGTAAAAAGAGGAGGATATACATCTGACTTTACCAAAATTGGGAGGATACACTCCCATGACTCCTGTTTAGTTTAAATATTGCTGCTGCTTCTTCTTCATAAAGGCTACAGATACAATCGTACTTGTTTCAGAAAAACAAAAAAACAGAGTTTAATGTTTTCTGCTCATTCTGGAAGCTTAGAAATAAAACCCAGAAGCCCTGGAGATAAGAAGCATATAATTTCAGAAGTTCATATCTTATAATTTCCTAACTTTAGAAAAATAATTCAGTAAGTCACGGAATACAAAACAAAACAAAAATACAGAAATGGAATATATAGGCATTGGGCATTGACAATTTTTTTGATAAAGCTTCAGAAATCCCAGTACTAGTGAAAGACTCTGGTTGCCACAGACGTTGTCAGTATTCTGGAAAAACTGCAGCTGTACTTTGAGTCCCACAGACAGCTAACTTCTGACAGCTGTGAATGGTTCTTTGTAAATGTAGACTTCTTTCTTTGACTCCAAGCAGAGCTTCTGGAAAAGCTCCAAAACAGTCACTCTTGTGTAGCTGAAAAATGCTCCAACTGCATGCTAGGAGATGACACGACAGACTAGGCACATCTAAACGTGTGTAAAATCTGCTGATGCTCTATTTTTCTTTCCCCATATCAGGACTGCAAGTTGTCCGTTTTGCACTTCCTGTATACTTAAAACTAAGGAACATCAGTAGGCAGAAGGAGTACTATAGAAATGCAGGCTCAAAACACGTGGCAACAGGCTGCTATTGAGTTAATGTAAATGCTAACCTAGGTTTCAAGGACTCAAGCACCCCATCAGACAAATAACTCAAAATGTTTAAAGATGTTAGAAACAAAAATTAATTTTTTAACAGCATGACCAACACAGATGAAACAGGATTTGTTTCAACTGTATCTTTTCAATCAGTGTTAATTCAATTTCTATTAAAATTTGTGAGATTTCAACAGTATTCATGATAAGGAATGTAATTTAAAAGACTGTCCTTTATCATGAATTTTCCTTTTTTAACCCCACAACCTTTCAGGTTCAGGAAGCCTATTGATCATATTCTTGATTTATTTTTCCCTATCATGGGAATGACGCAGTTCAAGCATGTGCAAACATCTCATCTAGAAGGGCAGGTTCTTCTTTACTGTTCTGGGGACAAATTAGTAGTAGGGAGTGTAGAGAAATTACCCTTATATTCACATACCCTGCTTGTAGGCAAAGAGCTAATGCAGCCGCTGTGCCTTGGGAACGATTTGATCGCTTTTCCTGTGTGGTTTGCAGCATCTTAAAGAAGGCAGATCAGTGAGGAATGATGCATTACCACTAGGTAGCAAGGCAGACACTTCCCCCCCCGCTACCCCCAAAAGTCATACTTGTAGATACAATCTAGGAGAGACATAGGAGATATATTTTTATATGCTCTCCTATACATACGCGCACACACATGCGCGCACATAAATATACGCATATAGAAGAGTCACACCCCTCGGACCTTCATTCGCACTCTGCCGTCTGCAGATCCACCTTCTTGATGTTTGTCTTGAACTGATGCTGCAAGCATCTTCTTCTCTTATCACAAAGCTATCAATTTTCAGTGGAGAAGAACCTTATTCAAGGGTCAGGCTGACCATAAATATCTTTGAGAGGAGCAGACTCAATACTGCCTTTGAAATATGATGTGACCATAGGCTATATAAAGCAAGGCAATTGTGTGTATTTGCCTTGTATTGGTTATATCTCATATCTGCAATACAGAAAAAATTGAAATATAATAGAAGGGTATACCCCAGGAAAAAAAAAATGCATTTAAGAATAAAAATTGTCCTGCTTTAGTACAATTTATTAAGAAAATACCATTTTTAAGTATTTTTCACTAGGCAGTAGATGTTTTAGAATGTATTCCGATTTTTTTCAGTACGTATTAACTGGCTGATTTTAAAAATCTAAATTATCCTCATCACAAAGTTAATTCCAGAGAAGTAGCAAATGCCATGCTGTGAAACAGAATCTTAAAGTCTTACTCAGTTAAAAGTTTTGGCAATTATACTCTGGTGCATTTATGAATCCTGAAGTTTTAATGGTGAACACCTTGCATAACAAGTGATCAGCTGGAAACCTTTAATGCCACACAGTAGAATTCATCTGGATCTCAAAGTTCATCTCACATTAATCTTCAGAGTTTCTGGAACTGGTTCCTATTTACATGAGAATGTTCAAGAGTCTGATAATTATGATCACTTATTCTCAACTGAAAATGTAAGATAGGCATGTGGAGTGGAAGGGAAGGAAATAATATCTGCATGCTCTGTTCTGATAGAACCAAAGAGGACTTTCCTCTTGATTGCAAAACTCTCTTTTCAAGATCTTTGCAAACAATGTATTCTTTAAAAATGTATTTTTTAACCTGAAGATATAACTGCAAGCACTTACCTTTAGTTATTGAATAGTTTAATATCTTTGGTAAAAAAGTCACCACAAGAAACTATAACCTTGTCGGTCAGTGTCGCCAGTCTGTGAAGGATCTGTCCAACATTCATAACACTATGCCAAGCATCACAACTTCATATAGCTCTTTTTATATTGGTTAATTTATATCACTGAAAAAGTAACCCTGCTCTTGTTTAGAGATTGGAATGGTCATATGGAACTACTATATAACCAAATTGATACTACAAACACTGAGGCTAAAAAGGCATTCCTGGAGTCAAATTCTGAGTTTAAGCTGTATTTGAAAGATTGTCAACTGACTACTATAAATGAAAAAAACCAAATAAAAGAGAGGAAAACTATTAAATGTTTAGATCCATAATTGGCTTTATAGGATATAAAAGCCTAGCCTGCTACATGCAGTGCTTCCTCTGAGTAAGAAGAAATGTGATTTAGAAACCTGTGAATTTGAAGGGACTCATGTTATCAAGTTCCTTGGTCATAATTTCTTATCACTGAACTTCCGTACGAAAGGAGTAGTCTCACCACATTTTACAACAAACTAGCATGATGTGAGAAGTATATTCTTCCTGGAATATTCCTTGAATGAGATACATGTGACAGATGAGCCAAATACTCTGTTTTTAATGACCTGTAAAACCAGTAATTTAGTATCAAATTACAGTGGAACTCAGAAACACAGAGTTGGAGAAAAACAAAAACAAAACCAAAAAAAGATAAACCCCAAGATACTATTTAAGCATAGAAAATATGTTCTATTCAATAACATAAATATAGGATTTATGGCAGAATCATGTCTTATTAGATGCTTTATGAAGAAACCAGAATAATGCCACAATCAACAGACTAGCAACAACAGAGTAACAAGACGAAACAAAATAAAATTCCTGTCAGCAGTTTTCAGAAAGTATCAAAAAGTATCAAAAGTATAAAAAATAATCAGAAGTATTTTAAAAAAGCTAGAATTTTACAGGCCAAAGCTCCTTGATATTAATTTAAAGCATTTAGACTGAATATGCTGTGGGCCAGTATTAAAGTCAGTGCCTTTTTATAGCAGTTGTTTTTAATCACTTTTCAATAATCAGTTTTGTAACTGATAAAACCATAGAGTTAACCTTACATTAGGTGTTTCCACCATCCTCAGAATTAATAGAAGTGCCATTATCTGGTTAAGATGTAAAGGGTTGAGACCAGGACAAGTAGGGTGTGATGAGTCATAACGTTAAGGCTGTCAAGAGGAGATATTCCTCACTCTCTGAATTGGTATAAGCATCATAATGGCTATTACTTTCTGCTTAGAGCATATATGTCGAAGGGCATGACAAGAAAAGACCTCTTACAAGATCTTTCTGTGGTATCTATTAGGCTGTAGATAATACATGAAAGTATGGCACGTCACTCATGCTAAAGAGTTAAGTATTTGACATGAGATGGTCTCTGATTCTGCACACTCCAAAAAGAAATCGACTGCAGAAAAGTTAGCAGGTCAAAAACAGCACTGGGAAAAATCTCAGCAGAGGAATGGAGAGACTGGAAGTCAAGAGCTGCTTCTAAGACATACAACTTCTCAGCAACCAAATGTGAACTTCCCATGTGCATTGTATTTCCTCTGGGAGATGTGAAGGAGAAATGTAAGGCTAATTAACTCTTAAACAGACTTGTTCTGAATTATAACACATCACGGAACATTTTGATATGGGTTAAGAAAAAATTTCTTTTAGTAGACTGACTCAGTCAAACATAATTTTTGTCTGTCTCACAATCTTTTGTCCCTCAGAGTTGTTAATTTATCTGCTTATGATTAAAGACTTCCCACAGACACAACCTCAAACTCATTTTTTTTAATACTAACCTTTAAGGAACATAACATAATAGTGCATAAGTTTCATGTAAGCTGCTTCTCTTAATTTCCAGAACTGAGGTTAGCAGCATGGATGCTTACTCACTTTAAGTGAGTTCTGGCATAGCCAAAAATAGATTCTTGAACCTGAGTTTTTCCCATCTAGCTTTCAGCCCCTAAATGAGCCTGTAAATTATTTTAGATACTTACTTTCCCTGAGGGACAAAGGGACATAGCCAACTGAAAGAAATAGTTTTCTTGAGAGGATCATTCAACTCCTAAGGAGGCTTTTAACACCTGTTTACCATTAAGTACAGAGACGGCCTAGAGCAGATAAGCCTCCTTTAAATTATGCTCCAGTGCCTTTTGCTGTGCTTGAATTTTTCCAGTAAGAACAGCTCATCTCCCACAGGAACAGTTTCTTCCCTCTTCAGGATTAGGTGTCACAGAAGGCTCTTCTGAGTGGAACTGCCTTCATTTATATTCCGAGATACCTGAAATCCACCTCAGCCCCCTTTAAGCATTCAAGTCCCTGAACTTATCCACCAGTAGAATTCAAGACATTATTTCATATATGAGTTCACTGAAGCTCTAACTTTTGAATCTGTTGTTATCAACAAACTTCTACTGCAAGTTACATAAAAAAAGAATAAATGACAATGACAACAATAAACACTATATGATGCATTTTCTTAGGTGATAATTTATCTAGTGTACATGTCAGATCTTTAAGCAAACAATCTTTAAAGCTTTGGCAGTCTGTAAACTAGCAGCTTGAATTAACAGTTTCATTTCTGAAAACAATCAAAAGAGTTCTATCCTTAGTGGAAGAGTATTCAAGACAATAAATAAATAAATTTTTCAGGTGTGCAAAGGATAGATAAAAATTGTATGGCATTACCAGAGCTATTTCTTATGGGTATATTTCTGGCATGCAAATCTTATTCCTACTTGCAAAAAAAAAAAAAAAAAAAAATACAGTTATATATTAAATAATGATAAATTTGGATAATAGGGGTTTTTTTGCAAAGTGAGAAGATTAATTACTTTTTACACTACATAAGTAATATATTTGGTATTTAAAAATACACTGTATTTGAGAAAGTATGCTGTAAGCAGCAGCATATGTTGAAAGGCTAGAGATAATATACTTGTCACATCCAGAAGGGTCAGAAGGTTTTTCACAATTCTACTATATTCTTCCAGCTACGAATTTGGAGTGAAGATAACAGATGAGACACAGAAGTCAATTAAATCAGTTTTTGTCAAAAGGAGGAATGCAAAACAAAAGAATCTATGTTTCCAGTAGCATTTTGGGTGTTAGTGTAGCAAACTAAACTGTGGTAGTCAGCAGTCAGTACTGATAAATCACATGCAATTATTGTTCTGGATATCCCATCACATCTGCAAATTTCATGGGCAAGAGATGACAGCATTTTTCTGTATTTTTTTTATGCTTTCCCTTCAGTGTAACAAAGACACTTTTCCATTTCATCTTGGATGTGAAGGTTAACCACGGAACTTTACTAAGTGTATGCAAACAAAAAAATGATGGTTAAAAATATTATTAAGAACAACAGAATATATAATGAAAGAAAATAAAATACAAATTAATAGAAAGCTCTTTTAATCAAATACAATCTGTTGAATAAACAGGAATTCCTATTATAAGAAAATATAAGCAAAAAGCAAGGAAACTGAGTTCCTGTTAGGGCATCTACATGAGATTTTAATCAATGCTACAGCAAAAAATGAAATAGACAAAAAACCCTATCTGATACAAAGATCTGCTACACATCAATCCTAACAGCTGTTTCATAATCCATATATTCATCCATGCTAATCTAACAGAAAAACAAACAGGAAATGCATATTATTACAGATATAACTAGATAAAATGAACTTGAAACTGTTTGTACAGAATTGTACAGAAATTTTCATGTGCACTTGCTAGTAACAGTATGAAATAATTTTTGAAAGAGAACTTAGGGTTTTTCCTGTAATATTAAGTTTTGAAAAGAAATTTGCTAACGCCAGTCTGAATTTTGACACAATATCCACCCCATGATTAGTAGCGCCATATTTCCCAGAAAGACCCATCTATGTCAGTAAGACTACAGTTGACATAAAGTATAAACGTATTTTTTTCTCTTTACAGTTATATTCAGGTGTCTCTGGTTTTATTCATTGCCTGACCATTCACCAAGTATGTATTAAGCCCATTTGATTTTAGGCAACAGGCACTAAGCTAAATGCATTACATCCCCACAATTAGTAGAGAGGGACGTGTATTTAGAGAAGACGTCAGGTAATTAGAATAATCCTTGAGAGATGACCATCTCACATCACTACCTATAGGACAGTATTTAAGATGAATTGGCCCTGATTTAGACACCATGCATGGTTGCCTAGTAAGACTATGTCAAAACATCGTACTCATCTGCCTTTAAAAAGTAAGTTTCATTTCATAAAGCTTTGTAAAACATTTCTTGCTTTTCCTACAATAGTTGGGAAATTGTTCAAGTGGAAGGAATTAATTTAATTTAACTTAGTACTGCATAGATGCATTTCAGAAGTAGGTAACATTTTGTAAATGTAGACAGCTTCTTAACTAATCTTGAAGCTTGCAGAACCTATATAGGCTTCAAATGCTAAAGTTCATCCTAAGCAAGGCAGACTTCATGATTTAGGCACTGATACTCTTATTTATCAAAATTCTCTGTTGCCACAATTTTCAGCAATAAATTTGCATTAAAAAAAAAAAAAGACTGAAGCAAGATATAAAAGGACATCAAATATTTCCAACATTTTACTATATTGGGATTCAGATTCATTTTCTGGATGAGATACTGGAAAGGGAGCTCTGAGAAATTATTTTATTTAATAAGGTATTTGATATTCCATAATGCAACATTTCAGTTAACTGATCTCATTTTCCTTCCACTCCTGAAATGAAGACTGGGGATAATATTCCCTTTCACCTCTCTTTCATCTGCTATTTCTACCACGGCTTCAAATTTACAGGTAGCCAAGTAGAGTTAAGTGATTTCCCACTCTTTGTGGGTTACCCCTGGATCTCACTAAGACCGACACTCTCACTCCAAATTATTTTCTTTAAGTCACAGGTTATAGAACAGCACTATGGATTGATAACTACCTGATCAGGTATGTCTAGTGGAGAATGCCATTTGCAACTGCTGGGTACCACCATAAGAGCAATAAACATAGTAAAATCCCATGTGGCTTTCTAGTTGTTTTGTAGGATGTTTATGTTCCACAGGGATATGTATAGAACTCTAGGGCTGAAACTACATTAAGACATAACTTTCACACCACCTCTATGCAGAAATAAACTGCTCTTCAGAATTTTTTCCTCTGAAGATTCTAACTCTATATTGCTCTTTACCAGAGAGTGTGAGAAGGTTCTTGGTTTGTATTATATAAACAATGCTTGCAGGGCATTTTGATATTCTTAACTAAGGTGTATCATATAGTTGTGATGACTTTGTTTGCTTTTTATTCAATATAATGTATCCTTAGTGTCTTGCAAGATATCTTTATGCTTTATATAGGGAGTATATGCAATATAGAAGTTTTATGACATATATCACTACCATTTTTCACTTAAACTCATAACTTCAGTGGTAATCTAATAAAACACTTGTATTATTCAGTTATTTCACTGATTATAAAACACAGATTCTTATTTGTGTTTTCCACTTGTCTACAATAATGTTTAATATCCCTTGCTCACCAATCTCATGCTCTATTTCTTCATATTGAATGAAAGCACCAGTTCTTCTCCTTCCACTGCCTACAGTAAAAAAGTTGTAAGCAATAGACACTCAAAGTAGTCTAATCCCAGCCTGTGCTACAAAGACTATGGGAACCCACCACAGTATTTTTAAAGACAGATTTTCATTTTTGTTAATAAATTTGTCTCATAACTTTCTTGGTCTGTCAAGACTCAGTCTTGTCAACTGAGATATATTTAAATTTAATTTAAAATAGACAAGTGGAAATCTAAACCAAATACCAGATTGTCATATCTGTGTTGAAATACACAAGGCTAATGAAGAATAATAAGCTATGATTCATTAATGTATTCATCAATGCATAAGTTTCCAGTGCAGTGGACTTGCAACTCTCTCACTCTTGTGTTAGAAGCCTATGAGCTCAGATATTAAACCAAGACCATGACTCCCTTAAAACCAGTAGAGACATTCCAACAAAATTATGCTGATAGTAAATACCTTTAAAATAAAACCTCCTTCACTAATTCCAAATTCTTAGACTTCAAACTCTTTGTATGTGCGATACAGAAGTCCAGAAGTAAAATGTTTAACAGTGCTGACATCTCTAAAAGAGAGCTATTGTTCTCTACAAGTTCAAAAGAAGTAAGCACAGAATCACAGGTTCAGAAAAGTTGTTTTTCTCTAGTCATGTTTTGAATGGTATTGAGAATGATGAAAACTTGCTTTTTTGCTTACTTGTTTTTTAAGTAAAGGTTTGTATTTTGAAAAAGCGAACACACTACTCAACAACTCTGTTTTCCAGACAATACCAGTATAATCCTGCTCTCATTGTACATGCAGCCTTTTGATGTCAGAGAAAGTGATTATTTAATACTCTGAAGTGTCTGTTCAAGTATCCTATTTATTATAACTGAAAGAACATATATTTTAATTTTTACTTTTATTTTTATTGTTGTTATTATTATTAGGTAATAATAATAATAATAATTTCAAAAGCTTTCATGTCATAATGGCTGCTGACTTTGATTAAAGAAGAGTCCCACTAGAAGAATGTTTGCGTAACATTTAATAGACACTTGATTATGAAAAGAATTGTGGTCTAAACCACATTATTTTCCATTATTAGCGATCTATTTAAACATTAATTGTAAGGGTTAGATGACTGTACAATCCATCAAAGACTCTTAATCCTTGAAACACCCCATTTATCAAGATGTTCTAGAGAAGCTAATCACAGTACACGTTTCTTCATTGCTCTTTGACATATATAATTAATTGTGTTTACTATGTGAAAATCCATTTTTGATACCGAATGGTATGAATAATTTAAAAACTATAATAAACTTACCAAATATAAAACAAGCTGTCAAGATTTAGAAGTTTTATATATATATGTATATATATACATAATATCAAAAAGATTACATAACATCAAAAAGACTGTAATATCTAAGAGCACATTACTATCCATTTCTCTTTTTAAAAAAGTTTGTTTTGAAATATAACTGCACAATCATTAATCCATTCATATTTCTCTTCAGTAATATGCAAGATAGTTGTCAAACAAAACTCAAAATCAAGAAGGAAGTTTACTATCAGCTTTTCTACTACTCCCACTCAATTTCTCCTCTTCTGCTCCTTCAGTTAATGTTTCCATCAGGATTTTCCTGCACACAAACAGGGACACCTAGTGGCAGAAACTGACGAAAACGCCCCTCTAGGGAGACCAGGAGGAGCCACCAGTGGTATGAAATTGAGGTCACGCTGAGTAGCCAAAACACGCGAGTTCAGTTCATTCTGAGGCTTTTGCACTTTCACTGGAGCAAGCCTACTTACTGAAAAATACAAAGCAAAACAAGATATTCCTCGCTTACCCTTAATACATCATAACACAGTTATAGTGCCTCTTGGGTAGAATGGTAAAATAATAGATTGATTTTTGATTATCACTTTGTAAATAAATTTTCATATTTATTTTAAAGAAAGAGAAAGCAGTCTCATTAAGAATCAGCCTGTGAATGTATGTACAAAAATATGTGAAACAGACACGTAATATGTTTATATTTTGTAAATATGTGTTTAAACATGATGTAGAAATGCATAGAAATTTTTTCTTGAAAAATTCAGATGAAGGATTTTTCTTTTTATTGTATTAATTACTGCGTGTTCACGTAGGTTCCAAAAAATTTATTTAAATGGCAAAACATAAAGCTAAGCACCTATATACACTTATAGTTATGCAGGGTGACATTTACCTATGTATATATGTGTGTGTATATATATATATAGATAGATAGATATATACTCTTACCTATAATTTACAGAGCCTAGATCCAGTATTTGGAAACCATTAGGACTGCCAAAGTACTTGCTAGGTACCTTCATGTGCCTCAAGAATCAGCATTCCTCGCTGTATTTCTTGCAGCAATCATTTTTGAAGACATTAGGAATTACATTAGTGCTGTCACTACTGAATTACTTAGAAGTCTAATTTATACATAATCCCTGATTTTCAATTTCTGACTTCCCCTGCTTGTGTCGCTTGTGAGGAACAGTTCATTAGAAATTCTCATGGGATGCTTAACTTCCCCAAAATGAACAGGGATGAGACAGGTCAGTCTCTGTGTTTAAGGGATAGTATACTGATCATATTCAAATTTCTGCTAAGTAATGTGGTGTAGAAATTTTAAGCCTGCTCCTTCTATTGAATGTTTTACCCATTAAGGCAGAAAACATGTGGTAATTCTCTGAGTTTCTCCTGTTAAATATGTTTTGCTTAGTGTAAGAAAATTAAAGCAGAAAGAAAAGAATAACCTAACAGATTTGTACCTTAAGGTTACCTCTGTATGTAAGGATATTAATAAACCTCTTTTCCCACTCTACAACTTCCATCAGAAAAAGTAAGAAGCTATCCCAGAGGAAGTGTTCAGATCCAGAAGAAATCAAAATCCTTTTATTTCAGTTATTATGGATAGATTTAGATACCTTACATTAAACATATTTGACATGAAATAATTTTAATTATTTGATAATCCTAAGTATAGCAAGGAGATAAGAGAAATGAAAAGTCAGAACTAATGTATAATGACAGAACAGTTTAGGAATTTTCAGAGAGATTTTTTGCAGAATGTCACCTAATCCATGCCATGTCCTATTGAAAATGCTGAAAATTTAGCTAGGAGTTTTGAGATAATGGAACTGAGTTGAATTTGATTTTCATAAGAAGTAGTAATAGAAGCAATACTGCTGAAAGGGATTATCTACATTTCTACATTCTCACAATTGAGACAATTGAGAGTTACAATATACCAAATATTTAGTTAAAAGAAAAAAAAAAGGAGAGATCTACAGAACTTTTAGTATAGATGGTACTACCCACTGACTCAAAACCTTTAATTTGCAGTGAAGACCAAAAGTCAAACCTCAAATCTTCCTTGGGAAAAAAAAAAAAAGGGTGGAAGAAGAGAAAAAAGGGCACTGCCAATGGTCTGTGGAGACCCCCTCAATAGGAAGAAATATGTTAGAAATTCTTTGCAGAATGTTCCAGGAATTAAAACATGTCCCACTATACAAAACAGAACAGAAGAAAGACAGAAATTAACATAGCTCAGAATCTAAATTATACAATAAAGGGAGAAAACATCCTACCTGACCCAAGAGTCTACAGTAAGCCCTGAGGCAGAGACACAGTGTAAGTGTAGAAAAAACATATTCCAACTTCTTCAAAAGGCTCTTTCCTTTCCAACTTGCCAAAATGTCCCTTTTCTAACAGGAACCGTCCCATTCAATTGCAAAATTTTGTTCTCTTCAAGTTCTATTTCAAAAACTTTGTTGGCCTGATTACCTATATGGAAGACCTTTCCAGTCTCAGACAGTCCGTAAACTTCTTCCCTTTCCTAGGTCTTATAATCAACATATAAGTATTTGATGGCATGCCAAAATCACTCTTCAGTTCAAATAGGTTATGGTTTTTTGGTTTTCTTTAAAAATTTAACTAAAAATGCATTTGAAAGGACTCACATGTTCTTTCAATATCTATTTGGCTATGTATGCCTTTTTTTTTTTTTTAATCTCTCCTCTGTAGACACATTTTCCATGCCCTAATTACCATAGTTTCTTTCCGATCTTTAGACTTCATTTATAATCGTATCTGAATGTATGACTAGAACCATGCATAATACACCAGGAACTCATGAAAAAGCACATCCTTTCCAATATGAATAATGCCTTCCTACCTAGTAGGACATCCTGCCTAATACATCATAGAATCGCATTTCTCTTTTCCCCTTATATAAGTACTTCATTTATAATAGCAATTTATAACCCCTTCCTGATTGACTACTAGCTTTAAATTTCTGGAATATTTTATAAACTTGGATCTTCCCAGTTTTTAGCAAAAGCTGTAATTTGTGAGTTTGTAGACTGCATTATTCAATTTCACACTATTTCTATCAGCCTAGGCCAAAAGAAAGCAATATATAAATATACAAGAATTAAATTTAGAAATACTGACATGTTAAAATATGGACAATAAGACTAAAATTCTAAATATTTACATGGTATATATATATTTACACATATGTATCTCAACACATATGTTTCTCAGAAAGACCTCTAATTTTGTCTACAAATTCTGTCTAGACCCACTTACCTTACACCCTTAAATTAGTGCTAAGTGTATTACAAAGGAGCTGATCCTTTCAGTATTTTAGGATATAAAATTGCTGGACCAAATGCTTATGCCATGATACACTGAGGATGCGATTTCTCTTACCCTATTCCTACTTTCACTGTATATCAAAATTTACATATATTCTTACCAGAAACAGAAGCAACTTTTCTGGTACCTATTTAGTCTGGGCCTACATTAATCTTAATGTCCATCCCCACCCTTTAACAACTATCCCACTTCTTAAGTTCTCATTTTATTTACATTGCTTAAGAAGTTTTTACTCTATTTCAGATTTCTGTTCAAGTTTTGGTTTAATAAGGTTTCTGACCATTCTCAGTTTGGTTTTATGCCTTCTAATTATTGATGCAAATTTCTTCTTCCTAATCAAGATCTCTTTTGCATTCTCTTTAGGGTTTTTGCTTACTCTTAATAACTTGCTTAAGGCTTTTACCTTCTGGGAATTCTTTTTCATTCTGGTTTAGGTGGGCTATTTTGTTTTCTCCCTTTTCCCCCACTGAAAAAATTCAATAATATTTGGTTTGGGTTTTTTTCCATAAAGTAGCATCTGTCTTATCTGAATTCTTCTTCCAGTACTCCTCACTAAAATTTTTTGTTTCTGAGATTGTATTTCTGAAACACTGGACTGCAGTTACAGATCCTTCACATTCTTCTGTCTTGAAACTTCACATGAAGTTGAAAAGCCTGAAACCCTCGTATTTAAGATTATTTTCTATCATTAGTTTTTCCTGCAGATCCTATAATTTACTAAAATTTCATCTAAATTATCCTTGTCTCTTGCTTGCTCAGTACCTGTTCCATAAAAGAAACTATCCTCTATCACGTTCAAATTCATATCATCCCCAGCAACACTGGCTGAATTTTTGGTGATGCTTGCCCATAAGAAATCACACAAATCTTCATGATCACACAATCTCAGCCTTAGCTTTTTTCCCCTCTGTATTAGTAGGCATTATTTTCCAGCTCAAATCTGTACGAGCAGATTCACAATAGATTGCATCCCCATTGAACATTTTTCCTACTCTTTGCTAAATGGTTTTCATTCAAGTGGACACTATCTCATCGTCACCCTCAAATTTAACATTTTTATTGCACTATTGTTAATGGTCTTCACTCCTGAACACGTTTTAGTGCATCAGCATGAAATTATTTAAACACTTTTTTTTCAGCTCTTCCATAAGGAGTGTCTATCCTTCTGTTCCAATATATTTCATTCAACAACTTTGGAAACTCCAAATTCCTGTTTTCCCATGTCAGATTCCACATGCTAGATCAGCTGTTCCTGCCATTGTTACAAATTGAAGAGCTACAGAAAACACCTACAAGTTGTTGTACATATAATGCATGTATGCCTCACATGCTTTTGTTGAACTATCTTTACTCTTGCTCCATCCTCACTCAGGTCCCTCTACTTGTATTCCATATGAGGATTATATTAATTATTTCCACCTTTCCTTCTGAATATTTCAGTTTAAAGGCTTTTAGGATTCCCCAGTTTAATGGAAGGTAGATGAAAGAAATTAGCAAGAAGCAACACCATAGTAAAAAAAAATATTTCTCACAAACTCAACAGTATTTACTGTTTGATGTTTTTGTGTTTTGGTTTAAAATGATAGTTCTAGTTCAAATATTCATATATAACTTTTCACTGTCAGAAATACTTTTGGACTAAGAATAAGAATGAATGGAACAACAGCATGGTAATTCTACACTAATAACTATTTAAATCTCCTGCATGCTACTAAAACCATCTAGCAGTCTAACAACTTGGAAATAAGATTTTATTAAATCAGACTTTCTACTTATTATGCTTTTTAATATCTCACTAGTACAGTACCAGAAAAATTAAACTGAAATATATCTACAATGTTGACTTTAACATGATAGCTTTTAAATGTCAACTTCTCCGAAAGTTACAAGAAAGAGTTAAGCTCAACCTAGATGACAAGGTTATTTAAAATATCTTTCTCTGTTATGAAGAAAAAAGTATTTATGTGTATCAAATTTTGTGTGTCAGAAAGAAAATAGCATAGAAACACACGCAGATGCTATAAATATGACAGGCGTAAAAAATGCAAGCATATATGCATAGAATTCCAGATATTCAAAATGCAGACTTATTAATTCAAAAGAAAGATCTTTTTCAAAAATAGGCCACAAGAAACTCCTGTAAGACATCTCTGTTTACTATCTGTGATTTTTTTTTTTTTGTTCCACTATCATAAATTCCATGTTACATATTAGAAAAGCTTAAAAGAGTGTACATGGGGGGGTGGGGGAACTGTATGGTGTGGTTCGGTATTTTTCCCTGACTAAAAGTAGCACCTTGGAACTCAATCTAAAGCTATTCAAAATCTTTGTCTGAATTAATTGTGCTTGCATCAAAGCAGGAAAGTCAGGGATCCTTTAAGAATATAAGTAAGTAATTTGTCCCACCCAAAAGATTCCAAAGAGCTTCTACAAGGTCAGGAAAATTACGTGGTCCATGTAAGAAATTTGTCTTCCATCCAAATACCAGATCTTGCTTATTTCAGGTCTAGGGAAATAAGATTTGGGTCACACTACTTTTATGTTTGCAGACAAGACAAATATGCCTTTTAGGGAAGGCTGACCATTACAAAAAAAATTATTTTTTACAATAATTTTTGGGTTTAACATGTTGGGATGTTAAGACATGAATTGAGGTCTTCTGAAGATACAGATGTGCTGAAATTACATACCACATAGTATTGTTCAGTGCTTACACTCATACAGGAAAAACAGAGGCACAAATACATCTAGCATTACCTTTGCGTTAAAGCTGGATTCCAACCTCTGTGCTGTGCACATGGGGTGTACTCCATGTGTTCCTGTGCGTGTAACACCTATTATTTATGTACTACAATCTAGATAGCACATAGCAGCAATGACTACACACACAAATGCAAACACGTGCACATCTTTGCACGTATGCAATTAAATCGCCTCCTTTCTACATTGCTTTTTTTTTTTTTTTTTTTTTTTTAGATCAGCCAAACACGCAATTTCTCCAAAAAGAAAACCCGAAATTTAACCGGAAAAAAACATCCCCAGAGCTACAGCCAGCCTTGGCATCGAAAATCCCTCTGCGGTCCGCATGCACACTTAATAACGGCGGTTATCCCACCGGGAATAAAGGGAAGGCGCTCGGCGCGGCGTCGCCTCCTCCGTCCCCGCTCCGGCCGCGCTGCCCGAGCCGGGGGCAGCGCCCGCGGGGCTCCGCGCGGCCCATC
>NW_024580667.1:39857337-39910706 GCF_017639235.1 Corvus kubaryi | reverse complement strand
TTGAGTGTGAGGCGCGGGTGCTCGCGTGCGCGCGCCCCTGAGCGCGCGCTGTGCCTCGGCGCCGCCTGCGTGCGGGGGGTGCCCGCGCGCGCTCCGCACCGAGCTCCCCGGCGCTGCCGTCCTCGCCTCCGCCGCCCCGGCGGCTCCGCGCAGCGCCCGCGCAGCGGGTCGGCATCTTCATGGGCTGCCACCATGCTTGGGCCCTGGAGATTTCGGGCGAAGTAAGTACCGGGGTTGACTTTTCTCTCGCTCTCTTTCCCTCCTCTCTTCCTCCCTTCCTCGTTGCGCCCCCCCCGCCGCCGCCCCCGCCCCTTCCCCGCCGGGTCTTTCCTTGCTGTTGCTTTCCACCCCCAGTTCCTCGCCGCTTGCCCCCCTCGCCCGAAAGCCATTTCTCCCAACTCGGGGTGCTGCTCAGTTGGGTGGCAGTGTCCGGCTGGGGCTGCTCGCTCGCTGCTGCTGTCGGCGGTACTGAAAGCTGCTTCCAGCCGGATATGCAGTGCGGTAATCTAAGGGTTGAACTCTTCGGGGAAAAAAAAAAACCACACACGCAAGAAAAATCCCGATGCAACCCCTTTCCTTTTCTCCCCTCCCCCCCGTCGCCCCCACCCCCCGCCCCCCCTCAATCTGAACCTCTGTAGGGAGCTGGCGAACAGCAGCACACAGTCATCACAGAGGGGTTTCCAGGGCGGGATTGCAACCTTGCATATAGCCAGCTACAACTTTATTTTCTTTACCTCCCATCCCCCGCGGTTTTTTTTGTCAGAGAGAGGGAGAAAGGGAGAGGGAGGGAAAATTGTATTTGCCTCCTTTGCTAACCATAATTGAATTAAAGTTGTAAAATGCCTGGGAGTTTAACACTGACCGGGCAGGTTTTCAATAGGTTGTCATTGTGGGTTTTTCTTCTCCTCCGAAGAACTGTTGGTTAATGGATGAATGGATCTGATCGAGCTGAGAAAAAATATGCTTAGATACATGCCTTTGAGTAAGATTTCTGCTGCCTTTATGCAGTGAAGCCTTTTTGCTTTGAGGAATTCTGATCCAGTTGACGTCTGGTCAGAATTAGAGAGAGATTCACGGAGACTTCCGATTTCTTGCTGCATGATTGCCTTTGCTGCAAGTGCTAGTTTTGCAGCCTTGAACCTGATGCCACAGGAGATGTCTTGCAGTACTGAGACTTCACATTTTTTAGGGTGCATTCCTCCAAACCAGAGTTGTTTCATGAGGATTGGAGCTCTGAGGTGGACGATAGAAAATGCAAGCCTGCTCCAAGATCCCAGCATTTAAGCCTGATGATTTATTAGTCTTCCCCTACCGGCACACAAAATGCATTTATTTTCCCTACTCATATTGCTTTTAGACTAATAGAAGTAGAAGAAAGCCACGAGGAGTCAGAAGGACTGCAAAAAAAGGAATGGAAAGGATTTGGTTCCAGCTAGCTGGAATTCAGGCATTAAATTACTGACGTAGGTCAATGGTAGGGTTTCCCTTCTACCCTCCTTGGCTTTTAATCAGCCTGGGTGTCTTCTCCCCTAAAGGATGAAGAGTACTGACAGCCATCGCTGCTTATAATCAGTAACTCTGATGTTTGGAGTGTTGGCAATGAGATATTTTCATGAGACCTATTTAGATCTCTCCACTTCTACCAGGCTAGTTTTGCAGAACATTGGGAATAAGCGCTATGTCAGATATGGATGAGACTCCGAAGATGACCTGCATGTTTTACATTTTTCACAAATTTTGGGTGAGTGGTTAAAACATTTCTTTTAAGAGCATGTGTGTGTGTGTGTGTCAGAAAGAGAGAGAACAGGAGACTTCTGCTTAAAATGAGCTGTGTTACATTGTGTATAACTTGGGAGGGGATCAAAAATCAGTATTATTTGCTTTTTTAAAGATACAAAATTTCCGTATTGGAAGAGAGCTGTTAAGTGCACTGAAGTAGGAGGTTAATGTGTTTAATCTCATTACAGAAGAATTCCTCCACAAAAGTCATCTGGGGGTGCGCGCATGTGTGTGTGTGTGTGTGTGTGTGTGTGCATGTGTGCATGTCTGTGTGGGTGGGTGTGTGCTGTGTAAATGTATAGCTAGGAAAAAAACCACCAACATAAAAGAGTTTTAAGAAATGTGTGATGTGGAGAATGTGTCAGTATTCCCTCTGTTGAATTAAGACGCCGTTTTCAGCACTGAGCATTTTTCTTTGGATTCCTATCATGGTATTTCCACCACTGGTTAAAAATCAAGGTAAAAGGAGGGGAAGACCTTGATGCGCTGTTCAGCAGGGAGGTTCTGAAGGGAAGGGGGAGCTGGGTAATAGGGGAGGTGGGAAACTTCGTAAAATGGTGTTTCTTTTCTCTTAAATTAGAAACATGAAACTGAACTGACAGCCATTTTATGTATATTTATGGGGCTAGTTGTGAAAAGGAAATCCAAAGAAGCATTGAAATGCACCCCACACAAACAGAAACCAGAACAATTCCTACTGTGACCTCACCTTTTTAGACACCACAGGCATTTGACTCGCAAGGAGTTGCCTATCAACCTTTTCATCAATGCATGTCATCCAGTTCCTAAAAGTGTGGGAATTAGAAGTGACAGGAGGGGGGTTTTTTAGTGGGTCCATTCTCTACCCTACTGAACACATATAAACTTTGTTTCCATGTCAAATGTTATGGGGCTACCCTATTATGCTACTTTCTTTTTTTTCTCCTTATCATTACAGGAAATAAAATGTATGCTTGCTGCTCTACAGTAACTTTGGAACAGGACCTCAACAAAAAAATGCATATCTGGATGCTGCAGACGATCGCGTTTGCTTTAACATCACTAGTCCTTTCCTGGGCAGAAAGCATCGAGTATTATGGGGAAATCTGTGATAACGCATGTCCTTGTGAGGAGAAGGACAGCATCTTAACAGTGAGCTGTGAAAACAGAGGGATCATCAGCCTTTTTGAGATCAGTCCACCAAGGTTCCCTGTTTACCACCTCCTGTTGTCTGGGAACCTTTTGAACAGGCTGTACCCAAACCAGTTTGTCAATTACACAGGGGCTTCAATTTTGCATCTGGGGAGCAATGACATACAAGACATCGAAACTGGGGCCTTCCATGGTCTGAGAGGTTTAAGGAGGCTGCATTTGAACAATAACAAGTTGGAACTTTTACGGGATGACACTTTCCTTGGGCTAGAGAGTTTGGAATACCTACAGGTCGATTATAATTATATTAGCGTCATTGAACCCAATGCCTTCAGCAAACTGCATTTGTTGCAGGTGCTGATTCTCAATGATAACCTCCTCTCCAGTTTGCCCAACAACCTTTTCCGTTTTGTGCCCTTAACTCACCTGGACCTGAGGGGCAACCGGCTGAAGCTGTTGCCCTATGTGGGCCTCTTGCAGCACATGGATAAAGTGGTGGAGCTGCAGCTGGAGGAAAACCCCTGGAATTGCTCCTGTGAGTTGATTGCTCTAAAGGATTGGCTGGACAGTATCTCATACTCTGCTCTGGTGGGAGATGTGGTTTGCGAGACCCCTTTCCGCTTACATGGTCGAGACTTGGATGAAGTCTCCAAGCAGGAGCTTTGCCCCAGGAGGCTCATCTCTGATTATGAAATGAGACCTCAGACACCATTGAGCACCACAGGGTATTTCCACACTACCCCGGCCTCGGTCAACTCCGTGGCCACTTCTTCTTCAGCTGTTTACAAATCTCCCTTGAAGCCCCCCAAAGGGACCCGCCAACCCAACAAGACGAGGGTGCGCCCCACCTCCCGCCTGCCCTCAAAAGACCTGGGATACAGCAACTATGGCCCCAGCATTGCCTACCAGACCAAATCCCCGGTGCCTTTGGAGTGCCCCACTGCCTGCACTTGCAACTTGCAGATTTCTGACCTGGGCCTCAATGTCAATTGTCAGGAGAGGAAGATTGAGAGCATTTCTGAACTGCAGCCCAAACCCTATAATCCTAAGAAGATGTATTTGACGGAAAACTACATTGCGCTGGTACGCAGGGCAGATTTTGTGGATGCCACTGGGCTGGATTTGCTGCATCTGGGCAATAATCGGATCTCGGTCATTCAGGACCGGGCTTTTGGGGATTTAACTAATTTGCGAAGGCTGTACCTGAATGGGAACCGGATCGAGCGGCTGAGCCCAGAGCTGTTCTTTGGGCTGCAAAGCCTGCAGTACCTCTTCCTGCAGTACAACGTCATCCGGGAGATAGAGGCAGGCACCTTTGAATCTGTCCCCAACCTTCAGCTCTTGTTTTTGAACAACAATCTGCTGAGGTCTTTGCCAGGGAACATTTTTTCTGGTCTGTCTCTCTACAGGCTGAGCCTGCGGAGCAACCACTTCTCCTACCTGCCAGTGAGCGGGGTGCTCGACCAGCTGAAATCCCTGCTGCAGATCGACCTGCACGAGAACCCCTGGGACTGCACCTGCGACGTGGTGGGCATGAAGCTGTGGCTGGAACAGCTCAACACCGGTGTCCTGGTGGACCAGGTTATCTGCGAGTCCCCTAAGAAGTTTGCCCAGAGCGACATGCGGGCCGTCCGGGCGGAGTTGCTGTGCCCCGACTACTCGGACATCGTCGTCTCCACGCCAACGCCGTCCCCGGGCCAGCTGCCAGCCAGGACCACCCCCTCCTCCTCCACCGTGCGCCTCAATGGCACGGCGGCGGCGGGCGGCTCAGCGCCCGCGGGCGGCGCCGGCGGCGGCAGCTCCTCGGTGCCGCTCTCGGTGCTGATCCTTAGCCTGCTGCTCGTCTTCATCATGTCCGTCTTCGTGGCGGCGGGGCTCTTCGTCCTGGTGATGAAGCGGCGCAAGAAGGGCCAGGGCGACCACGCCAGCGCCAACAACTCCGACGTGAGCTCCTTCAACATGCAGTACAGCGTCTACAGCGGCGGCGGCCACCACCACCACCACCCCCACCTCCAGCAGCACCCGCCCCACCGCGGCGGCGGCGGCGGGGGCGGCGGCGGGGGCACGGCGCTGCCCAAGGTGAAGACCCCCGCCGGCCACGTCTACGAGTACATCCCTCACCCCCTGGGCCATATGTGCAAAAACCCCATCTACCGCTCCCGGGAAGGCAACTCGGGCGAGGATTACAAAGACCTTCACGAGCTCAAGGTCACCTACAGCAGCCACCCCCTGCCATCCGGGGGGGGTGCACCGCCGCCCCCGCCGCCCCCGCCGCCGCCGGCGCCCGGCGGGGAGGATGCGCCGGCGCGCAGCCCCGCGTACAGCGTGAGCACCATCGAGCCGCGGGAGGAGCTGCTCTCGCCGGTGCAAGACGCCGATCGCTTTTACAGGGGCATTTTGGAGCCCGACAAACACTCCCCCTCCACGCTGGGCACACCCGGCTCCACCCTCCCCGACTACCCCAAGCTCCCCGCCGCCTACACCTACTCCCCCAACTATGACCTTAGGCGTGCCCACCAGTACTTGCATCCGGGGCCGGGGGACGCCAGGCTCCGGGAGACGGTGCTCTACAGCCCCCCGAGTACTGTCTATGTAGAGCCCAACAGGAACGAGTATCTGGAGCTAAAAGCAAAACTAAACGCAGAGCCGGACTACCTCGAAGTGCTGGAAAAACAGACCACATTCAGCCAGTTCTGAGAAACAGCCCCCCTGCCCCCCCGTCCCCTCGCCAGTCTCAGCAGCTCCTTCTCTAGAGTATTTGTATTTAACAACCACACGCAAAACAAAGAAACGTAAATGCTGACCTCCCCCCCCACACACACCTTGCCTCCCTCCTCTTTTTCCCCCTTTTAATTCATTTTATTGTAGGGTGAAGTGCCTTGGCACAGGACTTTTCAGCTTCGGGGAATGATTCTGAAAGGGTGTGCTGTTCAGTTTGGTTTGGTTTTGGTTTTTTTCTCTTTTACTGCATTTGGAAGTGGGAAACCACCTATTGTGTAAAATGGGCACAACACTGGCATTGTGTGGGTGGCCATGTGTGTTTGGGGAAGGTGGCAGGAGGTTTCTTGGTTTCTTGTCAGGTCATATTCAGGTCGTGCTTTCTTTTGTGTTCTTTTATGGTTTTGGTTTTGTTTTTTGGGTTTTTTTAACAGACATTCTTTATTTTAGTTTTCTTTCTGTTTCAAGAGTACGGCGCACATTTTCCCCTTTTAGCCATGGGTGAGTCTAAATGGCTTTTATGGAGAGATTAGCACACCCCGACTTTAATACAAGGTTTCCTTTTTTTAAGGATGTGTTTGTATACTTTCTGGACTTTTGAATTAAAAAAAATATATATGATCTTTAAAAGGATCACTGTAGATGTGGACAAATCATTAAAGAGTGCAGAGATATATGATCCATAACTGGTTAATGAAAATAACTTATTGATGAAATATAAAAAAATATTTTATTGTAGCACCTATTTTTATATGCACATTAGCATTTCTCTTTCCTTCACTATTTTAGGGCCTAATCTTGCAAATTTTTAACTCACTTGAGTATCTCTATTTGTGAAGGAAGTCCCAGCTTAGGCCTTCATCCTGCAGGCACTTAAGCACATGAATAACTTTACCAATGAGTGTAGTTCTGGAGACTCACTCATTGAGCGAAGTTAGTCGAAAGCCCAAAAAATTAGGATAGATGATGAAGAATTCTTCTTACAAGTAAAAATACTGGAATGTTTAAGTGTTTCTTTTTTTTTTTTTTTCAGGATGGGGTCCAAAGTCTGTGGATTGCTTTAAAGTATTGCACTGTATTGAGAGTTTTCTTCCGAAATCTGATATAGTATCAGAAGGACCTTTTAAATCACTATAGATAATGCCAGTTATGACCAAATCTTAACAGACAATCTAAGACATAAAATCTGATCACAAGAGGAAAAAAATCATGTTTATTTAAAAATGTATCTTTTAGCAACCTCCTACTCAGGAGTCTGGTTGGGCAAACTAGTGAGGGACATGTAGAAGGCATTCATTTTATCAGTAAAAAAAAGTTTCATTTTTGATTTGCTGGTTTCATTTTTTTCTTTTTTTTAAATTTTATATTAGTTAACCAAAATATAATGATTTTCAACTGTTGTAGCCAGTTTATGATTGTTTAGTTGAGTACAATTGCACTTGTACAGATCCACATGTTTACTGGCATCCTGAAAGACCAAATGATGGACTGTACACATCTCTATAAAATGTCTTTACCCCTTTGGGCAGCAGGCAATGGCAAGGATATTCATAAACACAGCATCACTGTAAGATGGGACAATTGATGTCTCATATGTATCCCAGCACATGTGATTTTTTAATAGTTTCTGAATAAACACTTGATAAATATTTCAAATGTAAGATCCTGAAGTAATGAGTATCTGAACTTTAAAATTTCTGGCCAAAATAATCTGTTTGTATGTTGGGTTCTCTTTACTAGCAATTAAGGCTCATCAAAAAGATCTGACGTTTCTAGGCAAAACATAATATGTTCTCTGTTTTCGAAACATGACGTGGTAATTACCAGCATATATAACATGGGTTAGAAAGGAACACAGGGATATATGTTTCAACAACATATTGAATAGGATAGTTTTATATTTACATTTTGTTTCCTTACTGAGGTGTTCTTTAATATATGGAATAGGGTAAGTGATATTTCACATGTGTTTTTTTCTTTCTTCATTAGGTTATTATATTTAATACTGTTTTCAGAGTTGCTCACTAGTACATCTTTTATTGCAAAAGGGCTCTGTTCTATTCTGCTTTTCCTACCCATGTACAATCTGTCACTTTCTACAAAAAACAAAGATATGTAACTGGTCTGTTGGAATTCAAGAAAAATGTTTTCTTGGCATGTGTTCTTCCCTCTATGCCACCCACACTGAGCAAAAGCAAAAAAAAACCCCAAAAAAACAATGAGCATGACTGTATTTAGCTTGGACAGTTTAGTAAGTGGAGTGTTATTTCATTTTGAAATGAAGAGTTGAGGAGTGTTCTTTTGTCACAAGAGACATAACAAATGGCTATTCTGTTCAGTGCTCTCCATCTCCTGCAGACTTCCCATTGACACCAGCGAGAGATGTGTGTGTGGCTGCCTGAGGTGCAGTTTTGGAGCCCTAACTTTGAATTGCTGCCTTTATAACTATTGCTGAAACCAGTGGCCTGGTTCTTCTTCCATTTAAACTCAGTAAAGGCATGCTGTTGTTAAATGGATATGAGTAAGAAAATTTTCAGCCTCACTGACTTTGCCAGAGAAAGGCTAACTCAGTAAGGATTGAAGGAGAAGCTCCTGCAAACGTTGTGTCTGTCCATGTGTAGATATGTATCTTTTCTGTGTGATTCTAAACTCATGTTTATGAGTTTGCATAGGTGTCAGTACAAACATAGGATGAGGTCCCTAATGTGAAAGGTACATTTTGCATGGCATTCTGCCACAAAGAGGCAGCATCCACAAATGAGTAAATGAGCAGGAATTGCTTGGATTTGTAAGAAATAGCTGAAAGAAATCCCTTGACATTCTGTTTATGTTTGTGTTCTGATGCTGCCATTTCTGAGGTCAGTAGTACTGCTGCTTCCATGTGTTATACATGCATTTAATAACTGGTAGTGAAGAATTTTTCTAATGGTCTACACTACACCCAGAAGAATTAATTTAAATCTTTTCAGCAACTCACCTTTTTTTCAATAGAAAAAACATATTATTGGTTGTGTTACTGGAGAAAAAGATTAAGTGACATCAATTACCTACGAAAAGTGCATTCCTGAAGATAAATCCTTGAAAAAGAATGCAGAGTGAAAAATAATATTCTTTAGTCAGTAATCATCCTGAAACATATCTGAAAGGGCTATTTGTGAATGAGGTCATCAATGGAAGTAGGAGTTCCCACTCAGTGGCTACAATGATGTATCATCTGTGGATAATTATTGTAAGAAAAAGTAGATGGGAATAGAAATTGGCAAAGGGAGATGTGCCTCTGATTTAAAAAGAGGATAATTTGTTTGAAGAAAAACCCACCCTATTTTGAGAATTCTGAATAATATTTTAGGTTGCTTATCAGGCTGGTTTAGGCTGGTTATTAAAGTGATATTCCTCTCCTTTTTTTTTTTTTGTCTTTTTACAAGTCGAGTTGAGCTTACTGAAACACTCATGTGGCCTCATATTTTGTTTCAAAAGTGCATGAAATTCTGTGATAAAAGAACAAAAAAAAAGTGGAAGAGAATCCTGGTTTCTCAATGTAATTATTGGAAAAAAAACGAGTGAGACCTTGCCTTGCCTTGCCCTGCCTTGCCTTGCCTTGCCTTGCCTCCCCTCCCCTCGCCTCCCCTCCCCTCCCCCTCCCACCCCCCTTTCTTTTCTATATTTCATACTTTACTCTCATCTTTAACAAAATGAGCAGAATTTCAAGAGGTTACTCCCAGAAGATAATAGCCTGTAATTTCTAGGCATTCCTACACACTGTTTGAAACACTAGATGTTATGTCAGTCCTCTTATCAGTTGAAAGTCTGACAAAAATGCAACTTCCACTTCTGTAGTTCCAGAGCCCACATTCTCACACCTTTTTTTTTTTTTTTAATATATATGTCTTTACCAGTATTTTAATGGTCACTTCAGGTTGTGAAAACATGTTCAGTGGATTGTTCATACTGCAGTATTTAATTTCTGAATGTTTTCCTATGTTTTAATTTTTTTATAAAGCTTATAAGTATTTCTTAGGGGTATTCCTTTTAGGAAAACAGATATAGTGGTACCTTTTCTCATATCACATAATAATTTGATTATTAAAGTAATTTTAAAAAATGGTAAAAGAGCATAAAAATGAGCTTATGACCCACGGTAAACACAATGTAGAAGATATATCTGAAAAAGCAGGAATAGCTAATTGTGGCTGTTAGAAAATACAAAGACAAGATCCCAGTTTTCTAGGTTGTTTAGATCTGTATTTAGCTGGAGCTAAAATGTCTGACCGGCATGTTGTTTCTTACAGAAACTTAAGAGTCTGTTTAATGCATATGGTTCCCTCTCAGGGGGCAGAGTCCATTAAGGCACTAGATCCTGAAGGACAGGGTAAACAAGAACTCCTTCATTTTTAGAGGGCAGGTTCTTTATATTGCTCAGTGTCTCCAGGGAACCTGAATAGCCTTTCATTAGGTTAAAGACTGGCATACTGAAATACAGCGTCTCCAAACCAGAGAAGGAGGCTGAAGTCTTTTGCTGTCTTATGCAGAACTCCGAATGCTATTGGCACTACTTGCATTAAACAAGAAAAATGGGGAGAGAAGAGAGCGTGAATGGCAGACACAATTCCATAGCTGTCAGCCTTCAAACAGTCTTCACATTTCTATTGATTATTTGATTGTAGGGAACTTGTGCCTCTATTCTGCAGCATCCACTTACTGTGGAAAATGTAGGACCTCAAGCTAAGGAGTGACAAGACGATGGAGGAGTAGATGAGTGAGGCGTTTCTGTGAGAGAAGTGGGCCGCATAGCAGCATACTGAATGGGGCAGCCACACTATTTGTTTTTCCCAGCCCTTCTAAGAAGCTTTGCAACGTGTTCTGCTGAAGTGAGAGCATGCAGATCTCTTTTACAGTCCAGCAATACTGTCTTACAGATTCGTGGTTTTCCATCTATGTATAAATAGTATCCTAATATTACGAGTCTTTACAATTTATTTTTTTTCCTGTTCATTATTCAGCTACTTTTCAGAATATCTAGCAGTATGATTCTGATACTCCAGAAATGCTAAGCACAGTTATGCTTTAGAATAATGTATGCTTAAAACATTGAACAGAACAGAGATAGGATACAAAAAAAAGGCACATTTAGGTCCTAGGAACAAGAGGCGTTTAGTTAATTGAATATACAAAGAAATAAAGTGTAATGAAGTTTGTAATTAAATGGTTATCAAATTAACTATTTAACTTACAGCTAATGGACCACATTTTGCTTCTAGTTGTGTAAGTGCACAACTGTGTTCCACTGACTTGAGTAACTTGCAAAACATTTACCTTGCTCTTACGAGTCTGGCTTTTTGTCATTGAAGTAACCCGTTCTCTTAGTATTTCTGTTTTGCAGAGTGAAAAATTTGAGTACAATAATGATGAATATTAGTAGTTCTGCTATGTACCTCCAAAATGAATCACATCTATTTCCAATCTGCTGGCAAATTAACTGAACACTGATGTAATATGGCACTGTAAATTTTATCTTGGACTCTTACTGTCCTGATTATATGGGAAGTTCAGTTTACATCCACAGATATACATGTAGCTCTTTAGAATGATGGACCATATGAGCAGACAACATACCTCTATTTAATTCTGTGGACTTGGTCCCAAAACCTTGAATTAGATGAAATACCTATTGATAAAAATGGTTCCATTTGTGGTGTTTTTGCCATGGAAGATGCAACTACTTTTGCTGCAATTTTGCAAGCTTAAATTTACAGTACTTTTAAATTTTACAGAAAACTATAGACCATGTCAAATATAAATGGTTTTTTGTTTTTTTTCTGGTTGGACACGTGATTACTATTTGAATATCATGACATGGTTCTGTGTGATCTTCCAAAAATGTCCAGACTGGGATAAGATAAAAGGTTGACATAATAATTTTGTAGTTCAATATTTCATGTAATAAAATATTTTTTTCTTATGATTTCAACAGTATATCTGATTTTGTGAACATTAGATTATTAACACATTTGGTAATTTTGTACCAATACTGTGGCAAAAAGTTTATATTCATATTTGAGAAAGGGGACAAAATATGAGATTGCTTTTTTCAGAGATATCATATCAACTTTATTCAGAAATGCTTAGAACAAAAGCACTGAGTTAAAGTCTTAAAATTTGAAAGGTAACAATCTAGTACAATTTTTGAATTTCTGAAAACAGTGTTTAATTATCAACTAGATTATTACTTTAACCATCTGTATTTTTTTACCATCTGTACTTTAAAAAATAAATATATATGTGTGTGTGTATATATGAAAGTGAATGTGTACATATATATAAATATGCATATATATATATATATGTACGCCTACACTTTTATCTACCTATATTTTTTAATTAAAATTGTCTTTACTGTAATGTAAGAATATTTCCATGTGAGTTGTGAGAGCTTTTAGTCTTGGAATGAAACAAAAATTCTTCATATAGCATATGTAGGAGATAAATGCTATATCCACATAGTCACCCAAAAGTCAGTCCAGTCATAAAATGCTTCAACTTTTCTATTATAGTAATATAAATTCTGGGTTGGGGTTGCTAGGAACCAAAGTTCAGGCTCAAATCCAGTTTTCAACTGGCTGAATATGGATTGAGGGGCATTAATATTCCTGTATTTTAAGCCTCTACCTTTTACATTTGACATAATATCACATGGAAAAACTGGCCTGATACTGACTTTCTGTAACTTTACTACTATGCCATTGAATTTGACCAGTCAAATGGATAAATAGACACATAACAAATGTATTTATGAGAAAGACAGGAGTTCTTACAAAGGTCTTTCTATTAGAAATCCGAATTTAGTTTTAAAATACTGAATTTATAATGGTGTTTAATTATGCAGTAATTATTACAAGTAATGACAAAGATTTGTTCCCTTTCTAAATGCTGAATTTAGGTGAGCTAATCAGTTTTTTAGTTACAACTATAATAAAACTGTTAGTCCCAATGGCAGTTACTTTCTGCTAAAAATTAAAGCAGGGCTGTTCTCAGCATTGGTACTCTTCAGCCATAATGCAATTTTATCATTGTAAATTCTTTTTTAAAGTATGGAAAATTAAACATCTCTAAAACATTTTCAGGCTGGCAGTTTGCTAAGTTGAATTTAATATTTCATTAAGTTTATCTAATATTTATTAATTATCCAATTTTAAGTAGTTTTCTCACAATTTTTTTGTTGGAGCCATTCATACAACTCTTTATAAGTGATGTAATGATGTGGTTACATGAGTTTATGTGTAGTTACATACAGTGCTGTACATCTGGTTAGATGGTATCTGGTAACTTATAACAAACCAAAATATCAAGGTTACAATTAAGCTCAAAATTCAAGAATATGTACATTTTTCTGTTTTCAAATTTATAGGAAATGCCTACACTGACATCAAAGAACTTGAACCACTTTCAAAGAATTAATATTCTGCTGAATCATTTATTCCCAAGTATAAATATCTTCTTTTAGTGATGATGAAAAGTGCATCAAAGGAAAAATTGCCTAATCAGTATATTTGATGGTTTTGAAGTGAATGAAAATTCTCCCATTGATTTTACTTTTTTGGAAGCATGTAATGTCTTTACACTGTACGTTTTTTTTCTCTTCCTATTAGAGACTGTTTATTAGCCTACATGCATAAGAAAAATCCCTGCTCCAAAGGTATTTCAAATCTCAGCTGACTACAACATCTCTATCAGTTACAGCTTTGGCTGTGTTTTAAGGTTGTTTTATTTTTTCAGTGATTAAATTATGCTTGGTCTTTTAAGGGTGGATTTTTTTGTTTACTTCCATCCAAACATATCATGCAATGTAGTCAATACTGGTGGTGGAAAATATTTAAAACACTGTATATTGATGGGTTCTTCAAGTTTATAACATTAATGTTTAAAAACATTCTAACTCTTTGAAACACAGTTAACAGTTACACATTTTTTAATTTTATGTTTTCTTGTCATTCTTTTTTCCTTACATATTACTGAATCAAACTGCCTGCCTGTGCTTTGAAGGCTGCTTTTTATTTTAGTACTGAGCACAGTTGTGTGTAAAGGGATCTAAGCTATTGTTCTTCAGTGTGTTTATTTCTTTTAAAGAAAAATATTGTACTCTTCTAAATAGTTATTGATTTTCTAAGGAGAATCACATGGTCTATGTTTTTTTCTCTCCTTCTCTCTCCATTCTTACACTGTGAGGCAGTGAAGAGGTGTGTTTGGTTTTGTAGCTTTTTTGTAGCAGGTGTAACACCTTAAGCAAAATCCTCATCATTGTCAAAGGAAATTATGTTTTAGGTAGGGATTTAAAAAAAATTCTTCCTGTGGCATCATTGGAGTAAATTTGTAACACAAATACATACTTGCATAAACATGCATTTATATGTACATGTGTCTGGTGCACCACACAGATTTTTTTTTTGGGCAGTTAATTTTTTTAAATGCACCTTGTCTCAAAGAAAGGATTTTTCATATCATGAGACAGTGCTTATATAATGAAGCTTTTCAGCAGAGTAATTTAAGTGGTAAAGTGATATCCTTATTGACAATTTCTGATTGGGTCTGAAATGTTTATTTTTAACTTTTTTGGCCTGACAAGTAATAGCTTCCAACAAGTAAGTGGCAATGTGCCATAATATCATGTTGAACAGTAGACTCTATTAATTTTATTGTGCAATTTATTACTTAATATTTTTATAATGGTAAAAGTTCACTAATGCATATTGTACTAAAGAGTACATTAATTCTTCCTTAAGAATAATTTCTCCTAAAGAGTAAGAAGTTGCTACTATTGTGCGAAAAGTTGTTTCTAAAAATATGAGAAGTAGTTGAGACAATGATTCTAAATTCACCAGTTTTTAAAGATATAATGGAATGTATTTATGATGGGTAATATTTTTCATCCACACATAATTTTATATAATGAATGTGTTCTATAGTTTTCAGTATATTTTATATACCAAGTGTTATCTGTACTTAAATATTTCTTAAGACTTCTTGGACTACTAAGAAGTTTTTGTTTGATTTGGCTAGGATTAGATTATGGAGGAAGAAAACCTCCATCTCATCAGTCTATCTTCATACTATTTATCTTGTGAGCAATTGTCCAAATGACTCAGATTTCTTTTTCTTTAATGTTAAAATAGGTATTATTTTTGCCTCATTTGCTGTTTAAAAGTTTGAGAATTACTTACTGCTCTATATAATCATCTATGGTGAAATACCAAAAAATTCCCATCACTGGTCTGCTCAGTAGTATGTAATTTCAATTTACAGTTACATAGTGAAACTGTTTTCATTTATGTTTGTCTTAGACTTAGGTACCCTTATCTCCATCTGTGTGTTGATGTAAGGCCTCACAATTGTTCACCTAATCATTAAAACTCAGTATTATTTCACAACCCAAACAGAAAATCATTTAACGCAGCAATGAAGACAAAATTTCCAAAGTAAATTTTGATTCTCTGACTACTTCCACATGAGAAAATTTGATTTATGTGAATTGTCCCATCAGGTTCAGTCAGAATTTTTTGTATAACATACTTTTATGTTTGGAATTTGGAATTTAAATATGTGTCTGACACATACAGGCTTACATCAATACTTAGTCTGAGTTCTGGTTTGTCTGAGGGAGAAGGAAGTGTTTCTGAACTTACTTGGATTATGATTACTGTTATGAAAGTATGTTCTGCCTATGAAAAGGTATTTTCTGGATTTACTCATGTAGACAATATACAATTAGGTGTGTGTATCAGAGAGCATTTTGATATGTTCAAAAAGGTCTAAGGACTTTCCAATCTAAAACTAGTTCAGTTTCTGAAATGCTTACTTTTTGTTTTCAGTTGAATGTTGCTGGCTTGAAAAGGTTACTGATAACAATGTTTAAGCAAATGGCAGAAAGGTACCATGAGGGTTAATGAATAATTTTTTTATTCAGATATTTGAACTGTAAAGCTATATATATAAGTAGCTATAGGTTCTGAATGTCATTTTGTCTTGTCTTCTAAAACAGGGTGGGGGTTTTTTTTATCTGAATAGGGATTGCAGAATTTGAATGAATTATAAAGATGTTAAATAGCTGTTATTCAAACACTTCAATAAGAATAGTTGTTTTTATTGTTGTTGTTGTTGCTTTCATTAAACTCAGAAAAAATCAGGTCATATCTATTTTTGGGACTCACAGGGTTTTTAGGAGTTGAGTGAACAATTGCTAAGAGGCCTTTGACCTTTCTGTGTTAAAACAATTTAAATTACCACAGTGGTTAAATAGGAGCTCATTTTAGTGAGTTCATTATTTGGGAATATGGTGAATTTATATTTATCTCTGCATTCTAAATATTGAAAAGATTGACGTTGTCAAAATTGTTTATTAATACTGAGAAGGAAGCAGTTATTCTCAGGGCAGAGACTATGAGAGCAAGTATTTTTGTTACCAGGAGTTAACTTAAAGATTTCAATTTAACTATCTAAATGAAGAGATGCAAAGGTAAAAACATGCAGAACATAGAGTATTTAATACTTAAAATATTGCTAAAACTTAAACTTGTAAGCATCTCTTCAGATATGTACAGCCTTTCAATCCTTGATGTCAGATTCTTATATGGAAAGGATGTTTTAGCTGTAGTTAGGGCAGCACAGTCAGAAGAGAGACAGGTATTTTGGTCTGTCTTATTTTATCTAATCTTAGAAAAATTGCTTTGGTTGGTTGAAGTTTGGGGTTTTTTTCCATTACACAGGTATCAAAATTTTTCATGTCAAATTTGGAAATTATGGTGTCACAAAGTGTCCCAGAGCCTGGACAAATAATAATCCAGTAGCAGCATTAAAATTGCTACAGTCAACAGAAATTTGAAATTAAGATATGATGTTCTGTGACCATGGGAGATATTTGTGAGAGTGCTTTGTTGGCAACTAATTGATAATTATGGCTTGTATTCTTCTAACACCTTTCTTCCCAAAGGATCCTAAAGTGCCTTACAAAATTAGGGCCTGTTCCTGCCCTGATTGAAGTCAATGGGAGCACTGCCAATGGGAACAGCACTGGGCACTTAGGAAGCTAATAAAAGCTGCATTCAAACATCACTTCTGCCACTGAAATGTGTAACTGTTCAACTTACACAGCAATACTCCCAGTAGTTTAAGGCAGGAAGTGAATATTATCATATACAGATTGCAAATTTTAAAAATAAAGTATGATTTTAAAGGGTTACATCATCCAAATTACTGTTAATAGCACTGATTTTGGTTAAGATTTCTGTTTGAGTCTTCATCCAAACAGAATTTTTGTATTTTTTTTTCTGGAGATCTGAACATTAGTTCCAGTAGGTCTAATGACTGATACTGATTTCATTCTTCAGATGTTGCATACATTTATTTTGGAGCTCAGATTGGCATGATTTTGGTGCAATAATTAAAATAATTTCAGAAAAATATAACATGGACATACAAGTAATCTTCTATAGTTATTTTTCCTTTTGGTGATTAGTTTTTAATTTCTACCTGAGAAAGCCTGATATTACTATCAGTATTTTCTGTATGTTTCCATATTTGTTCAATTTACATTTTGAGCTGATTGCTGTGATATGTGGAGGACAGGATTTGATGTTTGTATACCTGAAATTCCAGTTGAAATTAAGCATTATAGCACATGTTCTGATATTTTTCTTTATTTTTAATATAGGGACCTTTCATATAAAATTTGTCAGCTACGAAAACATTAAACAGCATGCATAGATTAAAAAAAAAAAGTGAGAACTAATGCAGGTATTTGTAATACTATGAAAAGGCCTGAATAGTTTTTCACTCAGCACTTTTTTCTGAGTCATTTATATTGGTGAATGAGAAAATAATTAAATTATTTAACATTTTAAAAATTATTGCTATTTAATGAAGAGGAAAAATTAGCTCTTGGACTGTTTTGTTTGTCTCTAGTTAGATACTTTCAGATGGAACTGAAAAAGAAGCAGCTCAAAGAGTAACTAACCATCAGAAGTTACCTAGTAGAATATGCAGCAACTGAAGTCTTTGAATCAGATGAATATACATGTTGTATGTTCAAAAAAAAGGTTTGAGACTACAGGGCTAAATAAATTGAATTCTAGTCTTATTGAATTCTTCTAGTATTACTCAATAAATATTTGCTAAATCTGCCAGCAAAATCACAGAAAATGAAGCTTTGAATTATTGACCAGACAGAAATTCTCTGTATAGTTCATTTGAATAATATATTTCGCTTCTTAAAGCAACGACAACCAAAAAAAACACTAAAAAAACAAAATAACAACAGCAACAACAAAAGAAAAAACAAAAAACCCCACAAAACTAAACCCAAAACACATGTATACCACTTTTTAAATAATGTTCTCCTTTTCATACTGTAGCTGCATAAAATATTTAGAGTGTAATTGAATATGCTGGGTCATCCCTGAACAAAAATTTATAAGGTAGTTCATAAAAGGGGTTTCCAGAGAAATAATAGCATATTGTATGCATCTGTTACATAGATGTGGCTTTCAAGTAGTTTTGAATATTTGGAAGAAGGCACTCTTTTAGAACCTAATTCATCAGTAGGTCTAAATGTCATCCTCTACTAGAAACACTGTATTTTACAAACTTTTCCAACAACTAGAACCTTGAAATATCCAAATTACTATATCTATGTGGAAGGAACAAGTGCCATGTATTCTTACTTACATTTCTGGCTAGAAAACTCACATCTTCTCCAATAAGAATTTGACGTAAGTAAAAACAATTCGGCAGAACAGTTACAGAAAGCTACAGACAGGTATGGAAAACAACCACTGAAGTTAACAGCCAATTAGTTTTGTTTTCCTTTGTATGAGTTTTCAGTAAAAATATTACATTCTTAATGCTTCTAATTAAGTCATTATTATGTCATAAACATAGGTTACATTATAATAATTGAGGTAAATTAGGGGTTAAACCATCTTCCCAAAGAATGAGTCATTGACGTGTGTAAGAAAAAAATTCTACAAAATAGTTAAGGATGTGAAATCTGGTGCCGGGACTTGGAGCTATTGATATATGAAGCTTGATATTGCACAGTCTCTTTTAGACACACACACACAAAACCAAGAAAGAAGTAATTATGCAAGTGCTGATGACAGGCCAGGAGGAATTTAGCACTTCAGTCAAAAGATAGGATTAGATTTTATCCTAAGGGTAGGATTAGTGTGTGATCTCATGGTCACTTAATAGGTTTCCTGTTAGATCTTCCCTAAGGCCTGTTTTTGCAGTCCTTAGAAAGGCAAAACACCCAAAGAAATCTGTTCACTTTTGGTTAGCAGAGAAGTTTTCAATGTCTTCTGTAAACTTCGAACTATTTAATACGTATATATAATAAACAAAGGGCTAAATGACAGTTACTAAAAAGAAAATTTATGATGAAGTTTTATGCCTTTAAGTATCTGGGCCTAAAGGACTGATGCAATATAAAGATCACACATCCATCTCAGAAGTAAATCAGCTAGTGTCAAATTCTGCATTCTTTTCTGATTTCCATCTTGTTCAGCAAAGCATTGTAGGATTCGACCTTTAAAATCTTTTGTATTGTATTTCTTCACTAATAAATATTTTGTAAGACTTTACTGGGTGCTACAATACTTTTCATTAATTTCCATTAAACTTGTTTTTTATTGGCATATCTGTAATCATTATAGGAAATACCAACTTTGTATTAGAAAGTGAGGTGAACATACCTCTTCATTTTTTTCATTTTTTGTGGACTTGATCAATATAAAAATAAACCCACATAATTTTCCTGGGAAAGTACTATTTCTCAAATATGTTTTAGAATTTGTTAAATAAAAGTCTTCCTGACAAACAAAACATGACTTTGACTAAAATAAAAAGAAAGCCATTGAACTGATCTAGTTTTATATTGAACTAAAGCCTTTGTCAAAAGCCTCAAAATTTGAATGTATATCACCAATTTTGAAAAAAAAACCTCAACCCCAACAAAATCTGTCAGGAAACAAACGGTTGGTCCAGACGGTTAGAAACAGCTAAATGCTATCTTACAGAATGCCCTGCTTCATACTCTAAAGTTTAATTAATATACCAGAGTAATTAAGATTATAAAATACACATTTTCATGTACAGTCATCTCATAATTGCAAGCTATAGCAATGTATTTTTTACCAATGCATTATGTTGTTTAGGCTTCAAATTAATTTATATTATTAATAATTAAATAATAATTTAAGATTTTTTCAATAGATCTTTAAAATGCCATACTCAAAAAAAAAAAAAAAAAAGAGCCAAGCAATGTTTTTTAATATAATATTTTAAATGGGTTATTGTCAAATACAATGTATAATTAAAGAGCAGATCTGTAGCAAAAATAATGCTTTTAATACTTAATATATTGCTCATATTTATATTTGCATGCTCTGAAAAATTTAACTTCCAGAAATTTAATAATATCACCAGGAGCTACTTATGGGAGGAAAATTCTTTATATGTCTAAGCATTTGCAGGACTGAGCCTTCAATTTTTGATTGTTTGATCAAATGGGAAAAATATCTACTCAGTAGTCACTAGAGCTTTTGAGATCATAAAACTGGTTCATGTATTTGTCTGACACTTTGTACATTATCCTTCAATGAACAGTAAAGAAAGCAAATATCAAAAAATACCTCAGAAGTGGAGTAAGATACTTAACAGAATAATCCAAAGACTGTCTTTAGATTGATAATATTTGTATTTGCCATATTAAACATTGAGCATTAGAAATATTAGATAACATCATATATACATTACTTTATAACTATAGACACATATATTTCTATGTATACTTTTCATTTAAACAGCATCATAGGTGTACATGATATCTATGTATGCTCAAATATGTATATAAAACTCTCATGTACTTAACAGCACATTAGACCTAAATTATGCAGCAAAGTGCCACCATAATGTATGTGGCAATTTAACTAAGTTCTGTTACAATGTTAGTTTATTAAATGGTGTCAGATAGTTTCATGGTTACTGGCTTGTTTTGGGGGAAAAACAAACAAACAAACAAACAAAACAAAGCAAAAAAAACCCAAACAAACAAAAAAAAAAAACCAACCAAAAGAATTCCCAACCTGGAATATGCAATGAAGGCTCTTTTCATTCTGACAGAGAAAACTATTCCTGTGGTGCTTAGGCACTTCACAAGAGAAGAATTTTTTGCAGTATGATGCTTCCTGTGGTGCAGTGAGGTGTGAAGCAATACAAGAGGTAGATGGAACTGAAGAGTGTCATATGAGGAAGCACCACATCATAGGAAACGTTCACAAGTGGAAGACAGCTGTTGTTATGAACTATTAAAGACATCAGCAGGGTGTTCATTTCTTTCAAGATTTCAGAAGCCTGAGATGGCATTTCCTTCTATCTTCCTCTCCCTGCTGTCTGTCCTCCTCCCTCTCAAAGGTCTGCTACATCAGGTACCTTCCATCATGGCATGCACTGAATCACAAGGGTTCTGCCGCTTATCCTCTCTTTTGCCCTCAGTTAAAGATGAGCTGGAACTGGGCATCATTGCACCAAAGAAAAGCTCTCATGCTTAAAAAAGCACTTCAGGTAGGATTAAAGAGACACAACAAGCAGACATGCTGAAAACCTACTGCAATGGCTGAAAGTTGGTATTGTTTGGAGGAAAATGCATTAATAATTGTATGCCTAGTGACATTAGAGATATCCTCAACTTAGTACAATTACAAACTATATGATTATTAAGTTTAGACACAGTGACCACTGGTTTTCAAGGATGGATTAGGGGATGGACATAACCAAGAGAAAGCTGAATTAACAGTAGCATTGACTGTTCTTATTTGACAAAGTGTTAGTTATGTACACATAACTCCTGTAACTTTAGTAACTTGTTCTACTTAAATCAAAATGTGATTAGCCAAGAGTATGTTTTAACTTCTGTATATATGTGTGTGTGTATATATATATATATATGTATATATATACACCCCCCAAAAAACCCCCATGTATAGGTTTCCACACTGTTTTTTCTTATAGGATTGTAATAAAATAGTGGCCTAAGCTTTTTATGCTAAAAACCCCTTGATGGCTGTAATGTTTAGGTTGTGTAATGTACAAATTATTTGCATAATGATTTCCTGTGAAGATTTGTAAACAAGCTGTGGCCTTGATTACTCCATGTCTTATACTGGTGAACTCCATTGATGTTTTGTGTCTGCTCCTGATTTAGATCAGACTAAGTGAAAGGGTGTGCAAAGGGTGTGTCCAGAGTGCATTAGCGTGCTCCTTGAGGTTAAGCACTTCAGAATAGTGAAAAATACCTTTAAATTAAATTTATATTCTACATCTGGGAAACCTAATTGGGGCTATTGTCACTTATTTAGCATACCACATGGTTCAAAAGCAACTGACACAGAGGTCACATACAGCAGACATAAAATTTCAAAGCATAATGCAGTTCAGATTCTGAGGGGCTCTTTTTCAGTATAGCTACATATAATGTGGAATGACCCCAAAACCCCAACAGCCAGATGATAATAATACTATCAGGAGGAATATTTTCTCATAGATTTACCTCACTGAAGCAGATATTAGTAATGAAACACCAGAGATGCTTCTTCATCATAATGTTTTCACTACAACGGATTTTTTAGAAAACAGTATCTGCATTATCATGCTGAGGGAAGGCAAGTATTTTTAGTTTTTTAGTTGTAGTCAGATGTGAAGGGGTTTCTGAGCTTTTCTTTCTACAAGGGTCAGGTCTGTCTTTTAAGAAGAGCTTTTTGGTTTTTCGGGTTGGTTTTTTTTTTATGTAAATGCAGTTATTAAGATATTTTAGCACTGAATGTCAAAATTATTCCATGATGACCTTCATTTGAAGACAAAATATGTGATCTCTAGCAAAGCAATATCCTGATAGTTGCTAATTAAGGATCTTTTATTCTGTGGAAGAATGCTCTAGATAACTATTTCAATAGCTTTGTTCTCTTGTCGTTATTACACAATATTTCTATTGCTTTCACACATTTGTTGGTATCTGCCAAGCAGAACCAAATTTAGCCTGAAGCCTGGAGGAAGATAAAAGGAAAATGTATTAGGCATATGGATGATAATTTGGATGGAAAAAGAGAAGTGTTGACAATTTTATGCTCATATTTTTGGTTACACAACCTATATGCCGACTTTTGTATATACACATTATGTACAATTTCAGATGTCAAAATTTACATCAACAAAAAAAAGCTGTACTTGCAAAATTACACCCAGAGTTTTATATCCACCTTTTAATATTACACATACAGCAGCTTATATAGGAAAATTGACCCAACCAGCAGGAAAGTTCATGGCATTTGGAAAATGTGGTATTACAATTCTGATCATTATTAGAAAGTGTTAACAGTATTCTGAAAAATACTTCTCTACATATTTTCCGACATTAATAGAACATCAAGTCTTCACTGCATGTTACATCTTTCTATGACACTTTTGATGATTATAAAGCTTTCTATCTGTAACAGGAATTGCATATATGTTACAAAGTATTTCAAGGTATGCCACCTCTACAAACTTTTCATTATAAGTACACTGGAAATATTTTCTTTACAGTTATCAAGTTATTTCCTTTATGAAATCTGCTTTATTTCTGGATTTTACTACCTAATTAGGTCTATTTAAGAAAGTAATTTTCTTCTCAACTCTGCACTTCACAGCTGATTGACATATCATATATAGTTTGAACTTCTGTTCTTTTATGTCAGTTGGGCCTATTGCATTGCATGGATTAATGAATGCTGAATTGTTTTGAGTAGAGGTTCTAAGAGTACCAGAAAAGATGTTCTTTCTCTCTTAGATGAATATAGCAGTTTGCTTTTTGCCTGGCTGTCCTAAAACATTCTTATTCACAGTCCCTTTGCAAGTAGCTATTGCAAAAGGAAAAGAAAATCTGATCTTATTAAAATTGCAGACCTGCCACTGCAACCTATAGCGAATCAGGCTTTCCCAGTGTTGTAAGTAGTGGTACTGTAGGCAATGTATAGTTAGAAATGAAACTGCTCTGAAGCAAAAGTGGTTTGTGAATTCTTGTTGTATTCTGAACTTTCATATCTGTGCACTATGAGCTGTATGGGTTTTTGTGATTACAGATTTTTATTCACTATATTTCATTGTAAATGAGAAGTTCACTTTATACTAATCACAGTGTAAATTCTTTGTTCAGATCAGTGTGATCTGCTCAGAGTCTTAGATCCAGAATGACTTTATTTGAGCCTTTATGAGGTAATTCACTTAATGTAGAGATGGTCTAAATTTAATGCATGAGTTCATTTCCTTCTTAATTTAAAACTAGAGTTTCAGTACAGTTCAGTACATAAAATCATAATAAGTAGAATAGACTGTTCTCAGTAGATTTGTTCTGCAAATAAAATTATTTTTTTAATTGAACCTGAACATTTAACTTTAAACTAAAGGCATGAAGGGGTCTTAAATTTCTTTCAGAAGAAGAATGGTTAGTTTCCTTTTTTAATTGTATTGCTTTTATGCAAATTACAGAATAGCAAATAGATATTAATAAAGACGCCATTTTTGTAGACTTCAGGACTGTAACAGCTCTGAATAATTCTAAGTACAACACAAAAAGTTCAAGGTGGGTTTTTTTTCAGTAACAAAGCAGCTTCAGTCAATAAATAGGAAGCGATTTTTCTTTCTTTCAGTTTTAAACCAAGAAAACACTTGTGGAAAACACAATCTGTTTTTCACATAGTAGCCAATATATTGGGGATTATTTTTGCTGTCTAAGAATCAAATATATTAAAAACTGGGCTACAGAGCTATTCTTGTCTGGCATTGCATGCATTAGAAGTGGTCTGTTCTCAACAGAATAGTATCTCAAGGAATTGTCAGAACTGCCATACACACAGTAAAATGCCTTCCCTGATGTGTGAGATATATTAAACTTGTGAAGACCAGTGCTCCTTTGAATCTGTTGAAATAACTAGCTGTCAGTCACTATGGAGATTGGAGAAGAAAAAGCCCCCTGGTGATACAACTTGTCACATCTTTCTCCCACCTTTCTCCCACACTTGCACACACATGGGTGCACAAACATACCCACATTCCCAAAACAAAACAAAAAAATGGTGTGCTATTTCTGCTGTTTCATAAAATCTAGTACTGTTTTTTAAAATAACCAAAAAAAAAAAATCCCCAAAAGAACCACCAGCTGCCCAAAAATACTACTATCCAGCTTTTTAAAATGATTATTTATTTCTACAACTCCGGACACTGACATGTGGAAAGACTGCTAAAACTATGAAATTATTAGAGGAATAAAGTCTGAATATTTTAAACTATATTTGAATTACATCTTTCATTAGCAGTAGCATGACTATCTCAACTATATAAGGAGCTGTTTTGAAGTGTGTATAATAATCAGAAACATTTTGAATGAACTTTTGATTTTTCTGTTGATTATTCTGTTGATAAACTCTCTGTAATAATGTGCCTTGGTGCTGCTATCACAATGCCATCAACAGATGTACATTTAAGCTACCTCATCCAAAATGATGTCTTAAAATATTTATGGTCTTGCTTGAGAAACTTCTGGGCAATAAGGGAACACTGTGAAACATTTAACTTTGATATGGCATGACTATTTCAGATAGTTTCTTAGATCTAATTTCAGAATGCTGACATTTAACACGTTCCCCTGTGTAGCTTGATGAGCCATTGCCAGTACTATTGATGGTTTTACCTAAAAAACCCCCCACCCTTTAATCAGTGGCATCAGTTTACTTTCCAGAGCACTTAATTGTCTAATGTTCAAAGCATACATAAATCAAATAGTAATTTAAGAATTTAATTATGATAAAAGCATTGGTAAATTGAATAGCAAAAATGACTGGCTGCCCTGATAGTCTTTATATACAAAAAGAAAAAAAGGTAAGTATAACAGACTCAAGGAAGTGGAAGTAGCAAGACAATATGTCAGGAAGTGTTGAAATGTTAAACTGGTATGGGAGTAGGAATATCTCTGAAGTTACTGCACTGACTTTTAGCAGAAAATGGGAAACAGAACTTTATCATTAAGAAAAAATATTCCAATTAAAACTACTCTGAAATACCAATATAATCAGTGGTAATAGGGCACATTTTTATTAGTGTATGGTCCACGAAGAAATGTACTTTGTTCTAATAACCTGATGTGAATATTGCATATATTCTACTATTTTTGTGTTTGACAGTGGAAGTGTTATTATCAGAATCAGAAACATGTCATTATTTTCTAAACAGAGTAGGAAACATTGGAAAGATTTTTCTAGAGAAGAATATAGAATTGTTTTGAAGTGACTGGGAAAGATTAATTTAGTTATATCTTATTAGCCTCTATTTCTTACGATTTTAAGGTCAGTTCTTATGTAATCTTTTTCAGTGAAATGGAAATATGCCTGCTGAAGACTGTAGGATTCATTATTTTAGACTCAAAACAATAATTCATATATAATATTTACTGGTATTAAAGCATTGCATTTTAGGCCGAATTCTGTTTCCTCCAATTATCTCAGAATCCTCCCGTCTATATCATTCTTAGATATTATTTCCATCTGAAAGTAGTCAAAAGTTGGGGGGGGGGGTCCTTTTGTTCTTGGTTTGTTTTGTGTTTCATTAGTTTGTCTTTTTGGGTTTTTTTAATTTGGGGCTGTTAGTTTGTTTTTTAAACGTTTTTATTTTAATTTAGTCACACAGACTGATTTCAAGCAACGTATAACTGTCTAAATGCAAGGCTTATTCTTTGGTGGCTAGAAACTAGAGAGTTCCTAGATTCTGTAATCTTCCAGGGAATTAATCTCAATCATTTTCCAATCTACCTCTTTGAGGATGAATGCACAGTAGAGATGCTGGGTGAATCAATTAATGTTTGCCTCACTAATGCGTGAAATTTTTAAAATATGGAATTTTCCATCTACAAGTGGGAGCTGAATTTAATTTCTGTCAGGTTGTCTGTTGGTACTACTGTTTAACTGAATTTTTTAGCCTTCTCTTTGCTTACAAGTGTAGTTACCAGGAAATGGGATTTTTAATGCAAGAAATACTTATGTCAAAAAAAGAACCTTTTTCTTGAGCAGTATGGATATTGCAAAAAGGGTCTTTCTGTAATTACACTTTTCAAGAAAAGTGCTTTTTCACACAGGAGGGATAGATACTAGAAAAGCATGTGAATATTCTTAAAGTTTTATTAAAATAATTGAAGTTTCACTTTTGTATAATGCAGACATATCAAATGTCATCAGTTTCCATTTTGAATTTGATACTCGTCCTTGAAATAAGATTAGAAAGTGTTTGACTGGTGCTTCTCAGGGAAATTAGAAGCTATGGCACTGTGAAAGTTTTGGAAATAGTATTTGGATAGTAATTGAATACTTAGAAAAAGAAAAAGAAAAGTTTCTTAACACTTTATGTCAGCACTTGGGCTCTTTCACAAACTTTTAAATCTGGTCAAGGAGGAGAATGACACATGGTATCTTTTTTCTTTCCTGCAGTGTCTAATATCATCATATGAATAAGAGAATAGATCCATAATTATCATGCTACTTCCGTCTGGCATGTGTATCAATCATCAGAAACAACAGACCTGCTGCCATAAGGCTGCTAAAGCAGGGGAAAAGAAATTTAAATGGATAGCATCTTTCTTTTCTGACCAAACTTTCACAATTACCACATGCCTTTTATTTGTAAGAATAGAGTGTTTCTCTTTCAAATGATCTTTTTCCAACTATTTAATGCATTACTTTCTGTCATTACTTGATTCATAATTTATATCTATCTGTATAAATCAGAAATAGCTGCTGTGAAGCACTGAGCCAGTTCTCGAGGAGACAAGAATTAGACTGTATCTCTTGGTTCATCATGTCACAGTGAAATGATGAACCAACAGCAATTTCTATTATTAGAATCACTTCTATTAATCTAATAGATTTCTAATACCTACTTCTAGTACCCTCAATTACTATAACATTTCTTAAACACGTTTCTCACATTGTCCCTAAAACACCTATTTTCTGATAAAACTCAGTGCTTCGATAATCTAAAAAACTCCCTCAACTCAGTTCAGCTTTAAATATTTTCCCATAAGAGTACCACAACGTCCCTAACCCAGAAACAAATACTGTAATGGTGAGATATATCAGAAAGTTTCTGATTTACATTTCATGAAGTCCTGTCATTGCTCTGTGTTTCAAGCACACATTACAGGTCTTACTGTTTAATGCTATAATATGCTTAACTGGTCTTCATTTCCTAACATCCTGTTTGAGTTTACTCAAATCTTAAATCAGCATGCTGACAAGCAAGCTCTTTATTTTCCTTCTCCCAATGTTTTAAGTCTTTATTGTTTCTAAATTAACCTAGTGTGATATTCCTGTAATCATGATTTTATTTTCCCATAGGAAGATGAAGAAATGGGTAAACATCTAATGCCTAAGATAAAGGTAGAGACTTTTTCTTTTTTTTATTGTTACTATCATTTGGGTAAGAGTTAAAAATTAAGAACTAAACCCTGGAATTTAATAGCAGTGATAGTACCGAATTAGGTAGAAAATAAGAATGTCCATGAATAAGAACGAATACATTTGGTAGAGTACAAAGGATTGTTTTTATCTCTCACTGATAAGACCTTATGTATCAAACCAAAACAAAAACAGGGAACACTATGTAGAGGTTTACTGACCTACCTACATTTGTATTTAAAATATATTTATATTTTAAATATATTTGTATTTTAAATACAAATTATTTATATATAAAATGTATTTACATCCTAAAAGAGCTAGCTCGCTACAACAGGCTTATGTAAAATCTACATTAGGCTTATGTGCTATAGTTAATGATGAGATGTAACAATAAGACTTCTCCAGTCTGGAAAACCCCAATTCTTTTATGCTTTCCTTATAGGAGAGAGGTGACATATGAGACTGCTAAACCAGCTAAAAACTGTGAAGTAAGCCAAACCAGGGAAAACCAAGCCAAGCTTCCAAAGAAAATTAAACTCTTATGGAAGAAAAACCAGATACTCACGGAAAATCTATGACATATCCACTCTGAGAAAGAAAAATGAGGTGTGCAAAGGCATTTGAAGGTCTTCAGTATATTATACTCAAATGCTAATCAGTTAGCGTAGTAAAATAGTTATTATTTTCCTGGGGTTTCTTTTAAATCCATGTGATTTTCCTTATTAGATAATAATAATTACCTTTCAAACATAAACTAGAGGATAGATGCTTTAAACAAGAAATTTGAGTTTGTGATACAGAAAAATCAAAGAGACTGAAAGAAAAATGTGGTTTTCTGTTTCAGCAGCAATCTATTTTGTCTTTATGACTAGATTTTCCACAGGCTATATGAGGAAAAATAAACACTTGCAAACTCAAAATTGAACATACTTTTAAATCATGTTTGTAGATACAAATATTTTGTCCAGAAATCTCCTGTAGAATATGCTAGTAAAATAAAAATAATGACATGTAAATATGCCTAGCTTATGTATTTTAGGCAAGTAAGACAAAGGCAATTGAAATGAGAGTAAATAGGCTGTAGAAATGTTTAATTTATAGCTCTAGAAGATAATATATAACACATCTGGGAAAGCATTTGAATAATTCCACTGGGGAGAAAAAGAGTAATCTGTATCAACCTTTCTTGGGGAAAAATATAAAACAGAGGGATACATATGAGGAAATTGATTAAAAGATCCATTTCATCCTCTGCTTCTGGGAAAAGGGGTCCTATGGTGCCTTGTATTCATAAGATATGTAGAGTGGCAATGTGTTCCTTTATAGTTCAATCATATCTAGAGATTATCATAAATTCAGAAACATGAGCAAAAATGGAGGAAATTCGTTCCTCACTGTCTCCCAGCTATTAGCACAACAGAAATGCATCTTCATCTCTCTTGCACCTCAAAGCATAGATCACACCACCGTTGTGTTAGGAGCTATATAAAGCAATTCCTGCCCTGGATAGCTTCAAGGATAAATCAGGAGATGGAGGACAGAGAAGACAATAAAAAACCCAGAGATCATCAGTAACTTCTATTTTAAAATTCTAAAAAATTTTGATTTAATTGGGACTTTAAATGAATACACAGTATTAGCATCACCAACAATCACACGTTTTAGAAACCTAAATGTAATTTAGGTGATGGCGTAGTTCTAATACTAATAATATTGCTTGGGCTTCTTTCTGTAAAACAAACAAACTAAACCCCTCTATCCATTATTTATGTTTTTACACTAAGAAATGCAAGCACAAAGGGGAAAGAAAGTATATCTTGAACCTAACAATGAGATAACTCAGTAATCTTTAGTTAATCAGATCCAATCCTAGTTTACACAATTGTTCAATTTGGGAGTTGTTTGAGGAACTATGTAAGACCTTGGTACTATGTGTAGAATTAATTTCACCCAGTGAAAAGGGGCCTTTGAGAAGTAATTCTTTGCCTAATTGCTGCAGACATACTTTCTGTAGATTTTAAGTAAAGATTATATTACACCATTGATAGACAGATTGGAAAAGCTACCTGATACTTTCTTTTGCCTGTATTTATGTGATGAATACATATTAACACTTTGGTTAACAGCCACAGAAGTAAAAGTTTAGGAAAGAACTACTGTAATTTAGCAGAAAGACTTAAACAAACAAACAAACTAACTAACTAATTAATTAATAATTCTCCTATGGAATATTTATTTCTGAGTCAGCTTGGAAAATTTAGTCACAGTGTTTTCTATTTAAATCTGCAGTTTTGATCACGATAAACTTTATTAATAGACCACCCTCCAAAGAAGATGCAGATATTTTCTCCAGATGTTAAGGCTCATTAAAATTATCAGTATCCTTTTATTTAGATCATTTTATTAGCACCTTGTTACTTTAGTCACACCAACACAAGGTCATGATTTAATTGCACTTAATGTCTTCACTCATTTTTAGTAAATATTTCTAACCTTCTATAAAAGGTGATAAAAATAGAAACTAGCATATATGAAAAGAAAATATTTTGTCTATAAAATATTTATGGGGTTTTTAAAAAAATTTTTGAAAATTATGTATTTGAGGTACATTTATCCATTTATCTTCTTAATGTATATATTAGACATTGAAGTAATGACCGAAGTGGATTGCTACAGATTGTAAATTGGTCATTCGGATTTTTAAAATCTTCAACACTTACAGTTTGAGTTCTATATTATGCCATTAATATAGCCAAGTTGCATAGTGTCACAGGAAAGAAAACTGTCATACATCCAGGTATGGAATTAAGACTTTTATTTACCATTTAACACACTGAGCTAATACTGATATTCTAAGATCACAGAGGAAAATACCACTAGTAAATTACCAGAATTAAAGTGTGCAGCACCTATGGGTTCACAGGAACACGCTTTTTTATCTTGACATTAGCCATCTAAAAGCCAAGGTTCTTACCTTAGGCCAGTCTTCTTTCACAGATAGTGTACAAAGAAAAGACTTCCACCAACTTTTCATACCCACTACAGGGTAGCAGAGCAGTGGAGATAAAACTCTCGGTCAGGCATGAAAAATATGGCTCTGTTTATGCGGATGATTATGATTAGATCTTTTGCAAATAAAATATCTAAATACTATTAATACAGTATATTATATAAGCAGGTTTTACGTATATAAACCTAAATATACAGGTTTGTAGTCCTTGGCTTTATAGAATTCACAGTTACAAAGCAGCAAACCATGTACCTGGCTACTTTAGGATTTCACCTCTGTATGGGACCAAATCTTAGTGCTTTTATTCACATGTCCAACTGTGAATGTTCCCCATTTTTGGGCTAGATGTACCCTGCAAGCATCTCTGCCAGGGCAGGGGGCAATCTGCTTAGATGGAAGCTGCCTGCAACCCCTGGATACCAATTTGCCTGGCTAGCCCAGTCTCCAGCAGCATTTTATACCCAATAATGTGTATAAACAGGCCAATGTGTACCAAAGTCAATTGAAATCATCACAGCTCACCTATCGCTGGAATGCATTCATGATGTGAGCAACCAGACAGTTCCTCCTGAAATTTCCACCTCATGTTCTTATCTTAGGACAAATCACATCAGAGACAATCCCAAGGGAGAGGGTGTGTGTGAGGAGTAAGGAAGCATGGGAAGACCTGGCTATCTTTCTTCCCCATTAAAGACCGAGGGAGCTAGGAGAATGAGAAGGACAAAATGGTAGCCTTAGGTATAATGCTGAGAAAAAGTATGAATTTTATCTTGTGTATGATTGGAACACAAAAGAAGTGGGAAAGGATTCAGTAAAAATTCTGCTCTTGATGTACAGTAGAAGAGTTAAAAATTAATGTTTTCCACTGTTCCATGGATTCCCAAGGGCTACGGGAACTGATTTTAAATTCTTGCTCAGCCTGTCTGATGACTTATTTAGTGCTTTCTTCCATGCTGCTGTAAGGGAGTGATGTACATGGATGCAAAACATCAGACTGGAGTTTGGGTAAAGTACAACACTAATGATATCCTACAAAAAAGGCAATTTGGGGAATTTGAGGAAATATTAATCCCATTTTCTGTTAATCTTCTAATGATTAATCCTTAAAAAAAAAATTATTTCAGAGTCACCTTAGACTAGTATTCTTTACTCATAAGTCTATTTTTGGATGGTTCAGTTTTACTAGGGAGAAGAAAGCTCCTGGAAGCTTCAATTGTCCAGGAAAAGAAGCCACGCTCACAGACATGTACCTTTGTCACCTTCATATTCAGTGCAGAGTAAAAGCTCCTTCCTTCCAGGAGAGAGTTCAATAGAGATTTAGATGGAGCCTTCTGTTTTTGCCAAACCATGTACTATAAAAATACATAATTATAATAATACTAAAATGTTGTTCTCTCTTGATCTTGTTTTGTTGACCTACCAGTCCGCTTTAAGCAAGAAAGGCTGTATAGTTCAGTGCATCTCAGTCATATATCCATCTGAAGGTCTTAACCGTTAAGTGTATGACCTTGCCTCGGTTAAACAATCAAACCCATGCTTACAAATGTGTCTATGATGTGTCTTGCCGAATCAGACACTGGCCTTGTAATATGTTGGGAACACACTGCTGCACAACTTGAGGCACTCACAGCCATTTTTGTAATAAATAATTTCTTGCTGCCTCAGCTGTTCTCTATTTATTTGCCATTTACTTGCTCCAAGGCAGCCCATTGGGAATCAGAGGATGCAATATGTAACACAGAACCAGTCAAGAGACATTTTTTCTATTTTATGACCACTGTGAAAAAAAATTATCTATTTTTCCATCCTGTGTTATTCTTCCACAAAGTGAAAAAAAATGCATAATGTTGTGTTGTTGTTGTTGTTGTTATATATGGTAAGACCCCAAAAGTGATTAAAAAACATCTCATACTTCCAGAAGTAACATCATACTATAGTTATGTATTGATTTATCTCTGTTTCTTCACTTCTGATTGCAGAAAAAATCCTTAAACTTTTATCAATGACAGAATCTGGGGAATGTGTTAAATTGACAGTTCAAAAACAATGTTAAAACAGTTTGAAGTCAAGAATTAACCAATACCCTACAACAGGGTGCTGCATTATTTTCCATCACACAAAAAGTGAGAGGTACAGAAAACGTTGAGTTATGGCCTTTCCCAGACAAAAAAGACTAAATTTGGTTTAATTTCATTTTAGGCTTATGAACTGCAATAAATCTGAATAGCAAAGAAACAGAGTGACATATTGTTTACATGTGCAAACTTTCATTTTGCAAACTGATCTAAAAGCATCCCTTTAAACTCTACAGTCAATAGACTTATGATCTGTATCGCATTTTGGTCACTTTTCCCATAAAACATTTTTTTACAAGTCTTTACTTCTCATACTGATCTTTTCTTTTTTTTTCTGAACAATATAAACCATTTACTATTAATCTAGAGGACACAATGGTTAAAATTCTAAGCAAAAACATAGAATACAAGTAAATTAGTATTCTAAGTAAAGCTTATATAAAGCGCAATTAACTGCCTTGCACAGAAGTTTCAAACAATGCTAACAAGCATCCCTTAGCAACAGTTTGTCAGTGTTACTGTGGAACATTTGCACGTTTCCACCATCTTCTTTAAGCATGCCTATGACACCAGCAATTTGTACTTTGTCTGTAGTGACTTCTCTGAAATGTCAGCAGACATTTTTGGCTATGAACACGACCTTCTGTGTGGTTTTGGGTTTTTTTTAAGTTTTAGATTACTAGACAGAAGTATGTCCAAATAAGAGATCACCATTGTAGTGTTAATGCAATTTTCAGAGAATACATTAGAGCTGTTCTTTAACTCACCTAATTTCAATCATCAAAAAGTCATCCAATTAAAGTTAGTAATTTTTGGTTTATTGGTAGTCAGTAGTGAGAGGCAGATATTAAATGGGTCCTTTAAAAAGAACTTTTACATGGGCTGAGCCTGTCTGGATGCCAGGTGCCAGCAAAGCTACCCTATCATTCACCTCCTCAGCTAAATATTAGAAAATACAGTGGAAATCTCATGGGTGAAGATAATGACAGGGAGATTATTCACCAATTATCATTACATGCAAAACCAACTTGAAGTAGGGAAATTGTTTTTATTGTAAATTAATAACATTATTCTCCTGTTTGGGGTCTCTATGGGCTGCAGCTTCTTTCAGAGCACATCAACCTGCTCTGGCATGGGGTCCCCATGAGCTACAGTATGGAAATCTGTCTCACCGTGGCAATTTCCAAGGATTACAGTGCAATCTTGGCTCTTCCCCTGGGGCACCTCCTGCAATTTTTTCTCTGGCCTGGGTGCCTGCAGGGCTGTTTCTTTCATATTTCTTCACTCTTCTCTTCTGGCTTCTGTTGCACAGCAGGTTTTACCCTTTCTTAAATATGTTATCACAGAAGTGCCACTAAATGTCACAGATGAGCTCAGCTTTGTCCAGTGGTGGGTCCACCTTGAAGTCATCTGAAAGTGCCTCTGTCTCTGTCTGACATGGGAACAACTACTGGTGTCATCTCACAGAAGCCACATCTGCAGCATCTGAATTATTTTGCTTCGGATTGGGAAAATTGCCGTATCCTTTAATATGTTAAAACAACAACCAGATATTTACAGTCCTGCTAGATTTTTATTTTGATGAAAATGCAACCTTTTCCCTGCATTTTTATTAAAATAAATTCCACTTGCAAACACCAAAACATGAACCCGACTGAAATGTTACATAGTTACTTTTCAAAGGGTTAAAAGGGTGTCTTAGGTTTTAACCTTATTTTAAAGTTTCACTTCAAGTCATTATTCTTCATCGCTTCATAATAGCACTACAAAACTCAGAGAGAGCTGGCTACCAGCTTGCTGTCAATTATAGCTAAATTTCATCAGCAAAGCAGCTCACAGTGGTGAGGATATACTCTGCATTTAGACCATTTTTGGTTTGCTTGTTTTCAACTGATTTACTGCATGAGTTATCCAAATTCTCTTTGGAAAACATTTTCTTTTAATGTTTTAATTTAATACTATTCAAATACTGAAGCAAATAGATTTGTTAATTTAACATACAAAAAGCACTTAATCTCTCTGAATAATTACTCTTGTGTTTTCCTGTACATTAAATATCCCACTAAGAGATTTTACAAAGGAGTTAAATGTGCATTATTCAATCTGGTAGCTAACTATTTGATTGGAAGCTAAAGGACCTCAGCTACAACTCTAAACCACTTTCCGCCAATTACACAAACAAGAGGTAATTTTTTGTTCCCTCCAAGTGTTCATTCCAGGCTGGAGAAGTGAATAATGGAGTTAGTAATTTCTGTATTTTAAAAAGAGATACGTTAAAAGAGATTTTTGTAAAGGTCCAAACTACTGTTTTTTCTATGTTGATTTTAAAAACGGAAAGTATTTTTTCATGGGGGGAAAATTAGCTAGCTAAGTTCTCTGTTATATGGCTATACAAATATCCATTATTCAATAGTCCTGCAAAGTACAAAAGACTTTTAAGGACTGTAATGTCCACGTAACCAGTAAAATATCGTTTGTACATTATTTTCATAATAGAAGCTTTCAGCAAAGAACTGACATTGATCAAAGTTAAACAGCATTTCTAGGTAAATTCTTAAAATAAAATTTAAAAAATGTAGTATAGTGTAGCAACTTATTAATTGACTCACTTGGAAGAAGAGATGGAAAGGACACTTGAAACATCATCCATGAATACACTTGAGATATGTCATCAAAGATACTGAAACTATTTATCAGTTTGTTCTAAAAATGCAAATAGTTATGCCGAGTAATTTTATTTAAGTTGAAATATAGACTTAGCTTTAGCTGAACAGGAAGGAAAGAACATGAAAGTTGTAAAGGTGAACGATCTTTGTATTTATAAGAATAACAATCAATATTACAAAATCATATAAGTTTTCAGACGAATTAATTACATCAGAAAACAGGATGATTTTCCTTTACAAATGCTTAAGCATACCTATTAGAGAATCCAAATAGATTGAAAAGGCTAAATCTAATTCCATCTTTCTGAGCCATGAGAGTTTTTGGCAGCGTTCTAGAGGGATTAATTTTTGGACCTCTGCCATTTCTTCATATAAACTATTAAACAAGTGATATTTGAAGACAAAGTATTCTAAAAGTAAAATGATTTGGAATTTAAAGTTTAAAAAAATGGAAAGATGATTCTAAAGGCTGAGATCTATGAGCATGCATGAAATTTTAGCAAAACATTCTGATCAGTAACTTTCATGTCTTATTCGTTGTCTTAAAGATTCTGCAACTTTGATGTTAAATTAATATGGTAAAAGAATCTTCTGAATATATTGCTGATATACAGGAAAAGCAAACTGTGTATTTGAAAAGCAAACCTGTGAAAAGGACCTTACATGAATTCAGTTAACTGATTACTTGGACAGCATAAAACTGAGGATTGGCACAAAAAGCAAAGAAAATCCCAGGCCCTAGTAAAGTACATATTTTCAGGATCTTATTTCCTTTTAACTATAGAAATCAATTTTCTTAATAGAATTTTGAAACAAATTGTCTGTGGATTCCTGCCACCTAATTTTAATTACCTTGCTGATGAGTCTAACTTAGAAACACTTAATGAAATACAGGCTTTCTAATTCATGCATCTACTTTGGATTTGTCAGATGGTCTAATTTGACCACCCATATGTGTTATATTACTGTAGCAGAGTGCTGACAGAACACAACAGAAAAGTGCTAGAAGTACTTTTGGAAGATGATGGAGGTAAGTAAACTTTAAAAGCCAGATTCAATAAAACATTTGGCATGAGAATCTCCTCCACAAATTTAAGAAATGCACCATATCAATATGATAGTTATTCAAGCTCCTTTATGACCAATGGAAGGAAAATGACTTTTAAAGAGCACAACTGATTTGATTTCAGTTACCCACACTAGGATGAGACTAATCACTCTCCAAAACAGCCTCTTCTTTCTACTAACTGTAGTGGTTTGGTCCAAAATACTCATTACTGTTTATCTGCTGTGAGATAAGAATTAGGAGAAATGCAAAACAGGCACCAAACTTGAAAGAATATGAAGAAGTTTATTAACAGACCTAAAAGAAGAAAAAAATTATACCACCTTCAGAACTCTCCTCCTCCCCCCACCTTCCTCCCTTCTCCCACTGACGATGTGAAAAGACAACCCTTAAGATGTTCAGTCTGTTTACCACTTCCATAATAACCTTGTTCAGTCCATTTAGAAAGAGAAGTCTCTTCTTGCTCATGCTATGAAAACATTATCACAACGAGACAGCTGCCCACTTCCAAATATTGTTCAGTCCATTTAGGAAGAGGAGTCTCTCTGCCTGCGTGTGAGTCCTTTCCCCCGACTTGCAGCTTTTCCCGCAACTGCTTTCGAGGGTCCACTCTTGAAGTTTTCTGGGGTACAATTTTAAGGTTGAGCCGTTCAGAAACAAAAACAGAGGCCCTTCTCCTTCCCTGGGAGCAAAGGGTCTTCATCATCTTCATCTTTAGGACTATCTCTGGGAGCATCTCTAGGAACTGAGGTTTTCTCCTTTCCCGTTCGGAGCAAAAGTCCTCATCTGGTTCATCTCTACGGACTGAGGTTTTCTCCTTTCCCGTTTGGAGCAAAAGTCCTCATCTGGTTCATCTCTCCCTGTCCAAACTTCTCATGAAATTACAGCTGCGTCAGCATCTGCCTATCTCAGCGCAGGTGCTTTTGCTCACGAGTTGAACACTCCACCCCCCATATCTTCATGAAATTACAACAGGATACTCTGATATATCATAGCTTCACAACAGAATTTCAGCTTTAAGCATCTCCTCTCTCTCTTCCCTCAGGTTTTCAGCTCTTCACAGCAATAAAAGGGTTAATCTCACCTCGGCCTTGCAGCTTTGCAGCTGGAATGTTGAATTTTTCTTATCGCAGTGGAGAGGGGGGAGAGCCGAGCCGCTGAGCCACTCCGGCTGCCCACGGCAAGGCAGTGGGGGGGGTTCCATGGCTGGAACAGGTCCATGGCTTCAGGATGGCCGTGGCCCGGCCCGGCCTGGCCCAAGCAGGGCCTGGCCGGGCCCACTGGGCCCTGCTCGGGCCCTGCAGCCACCTGTCCCAGCGCCGGAAACGAGAGAGAGCTTGGAGGGGGAGTTTGCCTATTCTTAAATGTGGATCACAGAGGTGATCACAACTTTAAGTGGCTTAGAGAATTGTCCATATTCAAACTGGCCAGCTGATAGGTTCTATCAGTTCCCAGAGGAAACTGTAAGCACCCCTTAGCAAGGACGTCCCTTCCGGGACTATGCTTGCTAACCTATGACACTAACTAAATTAAAAGAAGAAAGGGATGTTTAACTGATTCGTTCTGGTTAAGATTTCTACAGTGACTAGATGAAATTTCATAAACATATGTCTTTAACAGTATTTGAGACGATCTTGGATACCTGAGACTGGCTACTCAAGCTGGTTAAACCACAGGATTTCTGCACCTATGAACTATCCACTGCAAAACAAACAATATGTTCAAAGGCATCTTAAATGGCACTAAACATCTGGGTTTAAGCAAGTTAATTTAGCCTTTGAAAACAGTTTCAAAGACAAAAATGAAAAGAGTGAGTTAAATAAAGGGATGACAACATAGCAGAAGATAAAACACCATAAATGTTTTGCATGTAACATTTTTATGTGAGAAAGAGTCAGAAGGCAAATGTCCCATTCCTTAAATCATCAAGAGATTAACACCTCCTGAGAACAGTCTGTAAAAACAAACATAAAACCAAACCCCTAAAGCTTCTACTCCTCCATCATGGAATGGTTGTGTAAGGGGACTTCAGAGCTATAAAAGACATGATGCCCAACTGCCCCCTTTTTTGTTTGTGTTTTTTTGGAAGTGGTGGTGGTGATGATGGGGGGGGTGTGTGCACGTGTGTTTTTCTTGTACTGTTGATTCTGGGAATTTAACAATCTGGATAGTCATTTAAATTATTCTATGCTCAGCTAAGGGCAAATAAAAGGTGCAATTCATTTGGCAATTTCGGTTGCTTAAGTGCTTGCTTTCTGTAACTGCAAGGGCACGAGTCATAACAATCCCTCTGGCAGGAACATGACACAACTTCACCACAGGAGCCTTGTTTGACTTCTGTATGAGCTGTAAGGCTACTCTACACAAGGCATAATCAAAGATTAAATCAGTTTCACAAGAACTCAGATTAAAAGAGTGGGTGAGGGTAACAAATTAAACAGTGATTAGTCTTTCAAAGCTTAAAAATTTCTACCTTTGAAAAAAATAAATTTACTGTAATGCTAAGTATTAAAAAAGTTCTAAAAAATATATGCTAGAGAACATTCTTGCTTTATCAGAAAGACAGAACTAAAATGGTACCTCTTTTCATGCTTTGAGTTCTATAACTATTGAGCTGAATTTAAACAGTAAAATACATGTGAGGTGCTGATTATAGTGCATGTATTGCTGTGATATCTGCACAGATAAGTGATTATTATTAGTGTTACATAAAGAGAGTACAGAAATTTGTAAGTAAAATCAAAACTGAAAAAGAAAAGTACTTCTGGCATCTTAAAATCATATTCCTTGTTCTGCAAAGCTGCTGTTTACAGCATTTTTAATTTCATATGATCTTTTAAAAGAAATCAGGATTACACATATCTATATTTCACCTTAGTTTTGACATTTTAAATACATGCCATCATATCTTGGTATCATCAAATATTGCTATGCTAGAAAGGTCTAAACAAAAATAAGGATAGAAGTATATCTATTTTAACAGTAAGTTCTCAAAGAGAATATGTCCCTAACTAACCAAACACCAGAATGAGCTTGAATTAAAGTTTAGTAGAATTGTGTTCTAGATTTTTTTGGGGTCTTTGTCAGTGACATCCAAAATATTTCCACGATCATACAAGTTTTAATTGAATCAGTTATGTCACCAAAATTACTCACATATGCTTACTCAGTCACTGAGTGCTCGATAAATGTGAGAAACATCACATGAGTCCTTTGAGCTAAATTTTTTTGATTCTGGATATTCTGAATTTCATATCAACACATAAGAACACCTGATGGACAAGCTCAAGAAGTGGGCACATGGGAATGTTACAAGGTTTAACAAGACCAAGTGCGAGGTGCTGCACCTGGGTCAGGGCAGTCCCCGAGTTCAACACAGGCTGGGGAATGAACAGGTCAAGAACAGCCCTGCCAAGAAGAACTTGGGGGTGCTGGTGGGTGAGGGGTGGGACATGACCCAGCAAACCAATCATGTCCTGGGCTGCATCAAAAGCAGCATGGCCAGCAGGGTGAGGGAGGGGATTCTGCCCCTCTACTCAGCTCTGGTGAGACCCCCACCTGGAGTCTCACTGTCCAGATGCAGACTGGAGTGATGAAGAGGCCTTGATGGCATTTGTCTGGCATTTGTCTGGTATTGGTGCTTCCAAACTCACAGATATTATAAAAAGTTATTATGTAAATGGTAGTACAAGGACACTTTGACCTGATGCAGCTTTAATCCATGTCAGGTGACTTTACTCTGAAAGTTGTCTTACAGATGTGGCTTTTCTGAAATGTCTCTAATGTTTAACTCCAAGAATGGGCAAAAAACATTTCCTTGACTGGACTCCCATCACCTTATCAGCATAGTACAGCTCACATGCAGACTGAAATGTCTTTACTGTCTTCACTTCCCACAGGCTGACACACAAACAGAAGCAGCTCCAACAGCCTTATCCTATTCCCCTTTCTGGCTCGTCAAGATGAAGGTCCATTAGTGCATAATATATCAATATGTGCAATATGGATTTTGGCTGCCCACAAAGCCATCTCTTCCCCGGACAGAACAAGCCCATCTCAAACTCTCCTCACAAAGTGCTCCAGCCCTGACCATCCTAGTGGCCTTCTCTGGAGCTGCCCAGTTTATCAGTCTCTTTCCAGTACTGTAAACCCTAGAACTGGATACAGATGTAGTCTAATGAGTGCTGAGTAGAAGGGGATGATCACTGATCAACTGGCTGTGCTCCTGTTAATACAACACCAGCTGCTGCTCACTTTCATTGCTTCCAGGACACACTGCTGACTTTCTTTGAGCCTGTTGTCCCCAGGAGCCCCCAAGTACATTAATACAGAGCAGAGTCCCAGACATCAAGTTCCCAGTCTGAAAATTGCAGATCTTTTGTCCATTTGCCTTTATTCTTGTTGATTTTCACAATGTTCCCAGGGCCCTTTTCTTTGTCTGGTTCCCTCTGGATGGCAGTCCTGTATCAGCTGCACTTCCAAGCTGTCATCAGTCACAAATCTGATGGTGGTGGTTCCTGTCTTCTCCTCCAACCTCTTCATAAACAGGAACTAAAGAGGATATGTGCCAATACAAATTACCAAGGAACTCCATTTGTAACCAGCCCTCCGTAACATCTATCCTTTGAACTTGATGACACAGGCAGTTTTTACTCACGTGGTAGTCCCTCCATCTGGATGACACAAACTGGATGCAAGGATGCTGTGGGAGCCCATGACAAAAGCCTTCAAAAATTTAAGGTAGAAAAGTTCTGCTGTTCTTCCCTCATGCAAAGATCTAGTCACTTCATCACAGAAGACAATCAGGCATGTTGTGCATGATAGTAAACCATGCTGGCTATTCCAGGCTATTCCAAATCACCTTATTCTCATTCACATGTTGTAAGACGGCTTCCACAAACTGACTCTAATACATTTATATGATTCTGAATGACACCTGGAAGATAAAATTGCAATTCCTTAATTCCACACAGGACATAGGAAAGAACCTTTGTGTTATGCTGGGAAAACAGAATTGTGAAATTCTAAAAAAAGAGTTAAAAAAATATTCTGCTAGATTGACTAAGCATAGTTAACAAAACAATACTAAAATCATATTGTAAAGGAGTCAGATTAAAGTAAGTTTTACCAGTTCTGAGCCTGTTTTAATAACAGGAACAGTGTAAGCTATATATATGCAACTTAAACATATTTAGGTAAATAGAGAACACTAGACTAAAGCATAATTTAAAAGCATTATAACATTCTTAAAAGAAGCAGAGACAATCTTTACTGAGTGTTGGTTTATAATGAATTTCATTTTATATGCAAAGAACTAGTAATGCAGGGTTTAACTTTGCATGATCACACCTATAAACATCAGTGATCTGAAAAAGATAAAAAATGGGCCTAGCGGGATTTGGAAGCTGCATTTCCACCACAACATTGGGAATACATTTAATTAGCAAAAGACATGTGCTGATTTAAAACAGCAGTGCCATATTTAGAAGCTGACATTCAAAAGACCTTTAGCCATATAAAAATTTAATATAGAGGGAATGAAGACAGGGCTTCTTCCTGTAGATAGTTGAGATTGCTGACTATAATACATTGTGCTGGATTTTTGGTTTAGGAAATAGAAATGTTAACACAAATTTAAGAAGAAAAATGTCTGAAAACAGTCTCTTTCACTGATTTAAATGATATCAGACACCTTTCAGTGAACAAAGCCTATCCTCAAAAAAGTGATGACTGGCTAGCACAGAATGGTAATCACCCAGGGAAAGAGTCTGACAAATCTTTTTTCATGTAGCACTTGAGTACTAACTTAACATAACATGAGCTGATGCATAACATAGCAAATTGCTTTTAACTCAGTGATATATAGGTACCAAATCTGAGAAAAATTGTACAATTTTCCTGTATTCACATCCTGATTGGCTCACCAAATTCCCACAGAAATTCAGGAGAAGAAGCTGAGGAAGCCTTTCCTTTTGACAGAGCAGAAAACAAACCTTTGAGTTTGTGAGCTACTTGAATTTTCCTACCTACTTGTTCCATTGTATTAGAAGCTTTCCCAATTTATCTTTCTTCTGTGTAAAATAAATTACATTCTTGTTTACTTGTATTTACTGTAACAGTTTTAGTTCTCTAAATCTTTTCTACTCCTCAGCAAAATATTGTTTATTTAGAGTACAGCAGCATAAGTCACATATATCGATAACAGTGTTAACCAGAATTAATGTTGTACACAATGCAACAGGGTGGAAACAACTCTTTCCACAAAAGAATAGTTAAAGAAGTAAAGAAATGTAGAGTCTGCTTTAGTGCCCTGGCAAGTCTCTAGATTCTTATAAATTGCAAAAATATACTTGACAAGTCACCTTGCCAAAATGATTCCTGTAACTGGTAATGAGAAGCATTGTTTTCTGTCCATCTGGACTTCATCCAGGGCTTCTGCTCCTTTTAAACTACTATCCAGAGGGAAGGTGCTTTGGAGATACTCCTTCCTGATTCCCATAACAAAATAGATTTAAAGGAAATTTTCTTAATGCATTTTTGCAAGTTTTCTCTAGTGTAGTTAATAGTCTGATATTTTTTGTTTTCAACTTCTTATTTTCCCAAAAGACATGTTTATTCTTTCTAAACATATTCACTCCACTCTCACCCTAGATTTTAGTTGCTAGTAAAACCACAAAATTTCATTTTCTTGGCAGATATCCGGTTGAATTCAAAATTCCTGTGTTTTCATGGATTTTTCCTAGTTTTCTAAGAATTTCTCTATTTTTATTCAACTTTTAATATCAACACAATTTTTTTTTTTTTTTTTTTTTTTTTAGATCTACTGTACTTACTAATTTTGTGTCTTCAATAGCTGCTTGTGATGTCACTGGTGACAAAGTAGCTGATTAGATATGAATGCCTGGCATTTGCAGCTGTTTGTGATGTCAGCTGAGTCTTTATTAAGGCAGGAGCTGGAAACAGTCTTCTTCAGCTTTTTCTGATATCACAGGTTGCTGAGTAAGTGATAGGATAGCAGCAAGCCACTGTTGTTTTCATTGGTAGCCCAATGTAGCACTGCCTATTTCATTGGAAAGAGATGCCTTAAAAAAACCCTAAAAACCAAAACAGTAGGACTACAGCTATTTGCTTAGACTTTGCTAAAATGAATCTTCCCTAGGAAATTTTCAAAGACAACTGCCCTCTACCCTTTGATCATATCTGAAACTTCTTCAACTGGGGAAAAAGGGAACCTAAAATTGTACTGGTTTTAACACCAGCAGGAAAGTAAACTACAAATAAGCCACACCTCTTCCTCCACCCCTTAAATTAAGGGAGGGACCAAAAGCAGGGACTATGGGTTGAGGTAGCAACTTACTCAGAGCACAAAACCACACCCCCTGTGATGACTTGAGTGGTACAGAATGACAACCTGGCTACACTCACACAGCGCTAAACTTTGTCCCCCTCTCTGCAACCAGGAGAGAAACTTAAAAGTTCAGTGCCTCACTTCAATACATTGGATCCCATCTTTTCCCCCTATATGTTTTAGTGAAAGTAGGATTAATTCTATTAAATATTTTAAAAAATTTCTTTGATTTTTCCTATTAATTTATTACAAACTTTCAAAAATTTTGGATATTCTTCCCAAATAGGAAAATTTGGTTCAACGTAGCAAACAGCAGTCTCAAAAAGAAAAAAAATTATCTGCACTGATTAGGAGTACAACTGCTCTGCAGTTTAATGTAACCAAAGTATACAGTTAACCTGGACATTTTACGGCTGAATGTAGATATTCACAGAAGAAAACAAGTTAAAGCCATCCTAAAAGCCTACTCCTTCATGAATGGTCTTGCATCAGGCTCATGTTTCTGTTTAGTTTATTTTTGGGGTAAAATTTATATAAGACAGAGTTTCTGATGCTGTTAAGCTGTAAAAAGACAAAGAATATATTTACTCATTCTAACAGAATATTGAAAAGGTATGACTTACGTTGTAGTAGCAGCTATCAAGACTTCTCATTCATACAGTGTAGTCCTTGTGTTAATCTAAAAATAACATTCCTAGAAGTCTCTGTAAAGTCACTTCTAACCCTCATTATGAATGATACACTAATACCTAGAGAAGCTAATTACTTTGCCTCAGGATGTACACTTGGTAGCAGAAGTAACACTGATTCAGTTTTTACAGCTATACTACGCTGCCATCTTTCTTTCCTGATAGAAAGTCTCTTTTTGAACATAGTTCCATCTTATCTGTATTTTGAATTTTCAGGATAGCTCAAAATGATCAAGAGATACTGTTGCTACATCCATATTACTGCATGAAAGACTAACAAGAAACTCTGGAACCTGACTGCCCACTCAGCTTAATTGGGCCTCTCCACCTTAACCATTCCAATATAAATCTTATGCAGTATGGATGCCAACAGGTCTTCTTAACCTTGAAGCCTTTTTTTCCACTGAGAGATGTAGTCACAGCTTCTGAATTCAAATTAGGTTCTAGAAAATTCAGTATTAAAAATTCTGTTGATACTACATCAGCACTGTCAAGAGTTTGCATGACATTGCTGTTAAAACCTGTATCCAAATGGAACAATATTTTTTGCAATGTGTCTCTGGTTTACATTACAGCAGTCCTCTTTGTGCTGTCAGGATTTCCCTTCGGTGAGTCCCATGTTGTGTGTTAGCATAACTAGAAGCTAGTGTGCATTGTTCTTGCTCAAGCATGTATTTGGGATACATCACATCGTGAGGGAGCCTGGAACTTGTTCTTGGTCAACCACTTCAGACATAGTTTAATTGTATTATTTTAGAAAAGTAATGGAATAAGCAGAATGTTCATTGATCTAAAAATGTGCCTGATAAAGTTGCAATAAATACAGCTTTTTTTTTTTTTTTCTGAGTGCCTAGACTGCAATTATCTCTCACAGCAAGATTAATTTATAGGAATTGTAGTGTTATATGTGGCACTACTGTTGTCAGTTTGGGAATCCAAGGCTTAAGGCTTCTACTGTCACTAGTGAGCATAAGACTCTCAATTACTCTCACAGTAGCTGTTTTTCCTGTTTCTACAACCTGAAGCAGGTCTGGACCTGAAGCAGCTTCTCAGCTACAGATCTATGCTGTAGTGTGCCACATCACACTCCACTGCTTCACATCCAAAGGACCTTCAAAGTCAGCATAGTTAAGCCAGCAAACAGTGTGTTGAGAAAGAAGTTTCATCTAACTTTTGAAGTACAAAGTGACAATTTTTTTCAGAACAAATCAGTGGAATAAACCAGAAAGAATTCTCAGATAACATACAGCTGTTTGGAATAGTATTAGAGGAAAACCAGATGATGAAGAACAAATAGGCTGAACAATTAGTAATTTCTGAGAATTGTTGGATCCTGAAGAAAAAAAAATTTTGAATCTTTCCATGGGACTGTTCTTGCACAAATGCTTTTTAATTTCATTGTAAAATGTAAATAGAATACTTGTACTGGAGACAAGACAGGTGAGTCTGAACTCACTGGCAGTGATTTCAGTGGGGGGAAAGTGAAGGATTTTCAAGCAAGATATTATACTAATTTGATACCTTCCTAAACCCAGCTAGTAATTTGTTGTTAAACTAAAGCACATCAGAAAGATATCCATTATTATTTTAAAGACTGCAAATTGTGGGAAAATTCCCATGCAATAATTGCTTTCACTATTAAAGGTTTACGTTTTATTTCTAGTAAAAGCTCTGCTTATTTCAGCTGGAGGCCATTTGATTTTATAGTGCTTTCCCTGCTGTTTAAAAAAGATCCTTCCACCTTCAACAGGAACCTCCTAGTACGAAGGTCTATCCTATCTACTATAAATAGGTCCTCTATCAATTCTATATATAGTGCACTTTATATTTTTTTTCAATCTTAATTTTGATAAGTAGATAATGCTCCTATTTTTAGGCCCTCTCAACCCTGCTTAACTTTTACATCTTTCTTAAAATATGGACATACAGTACTCAAATAATGACTTAATCAATCCTGTGTACCATTTCACTGCTTAGTAGTTCTCTTTTTAATAGGAAAATGACATATCTGATAATTTTGCTACAGGAAGCTCACTGTAGGCTGATATTAATTTGGTGAAGAACAACAATTCAACATCCGAGTCTGACATCCAAAGTCTGACTGGATTATTTATTTTCCAGGATGCCTATCCACTCTTCACAAATGCATATAGATGTTTTTCAGAAAATGTGAGACAAAAATTATACTTTTCATCTATCCACATCTCCAAGTAACTTTAAAAAAATAAGCTTATGCAACAGAAATCACAGCTGCTTTTTGCATGTATAACTGAAATTGATAGGTATATATAAAATACATAAATCACTTTCTAGTTTGTGGGGTTACAAAGAAAATGTCCCTATGAGTAAATTACTCAGTAATTGTCTAATCTGGGATTTTTATACAGCTGGTACTGGCGAGAGGTGGGAGACAAACTGAGAAAACCTCCAATTAGTATTCCGGTTTTATGTAATAGTATGTCAAAATTTAACTATGAGAGGGAAGTTAATCACAGTCCTCCTGAGACTTTATAAGCAGACAGACATTTTGCTTTTTTAACCTGCTCTGCAAGTCAGCAGCAATGTCCTAAAAGAACACTTCCTTTTCGTGGCAGACCAGGACTTCAGCATATTACAGCACAGTTATCCCTGCACTATATCCCAGGAAAAAAAGATGTTTAGTATTGCCAGTACTTTCTTTCTCTTCTAAGTAAGTGGAATGAGAACACGAACTTATCCTTTTTGTTTTCTTGCACAGTTTAAAATGAATTTCCTCATGTAATCATGGTATCCACATTTGCATTTTATCTTTTGATCTAACTGAAATTCTTTAGCAGCATTTTATACAGCAAGACTTATTCGGAGATTCTAAACACTTCATGATGTCTAGCAAAGCAGGTATTTAGTTTCTAAAGATGTTATTTGACATCTTCAAAGTGTAATATCCATTCTCTTGGAAACTGAGATACTCTAATACACACAATACTTGGATAAAAACTTTTCAAGATTGGTAGGTTGATCTCAGCTGGCTGTCAGACCCCCTACTTTCCTGGTTTCATCTGGGACAGAGTTAATTCTCTTCTTAGTAGCTGGTACAGTGCCATGCTTTTTGGATTTAGTGTGAGAACAATGTTGATAACACCCTGATGTTTTGGCTGTTGCTAAGCAGTGCTTACCCTCAGTCAAGGACTTTTCAGTGTCTCATGCTCTGCCAGTACTGAGGTGCACAAATGACTGTGAGGGAGCACAGCCAGGACAGCTGACCCCAACTGGCCAAAGGGGTATGCCATACTATGGAACATTGTGCCCAGTACACAAACTGGAGGGAGTTGGCCAGGAGGAGTTGATCACTCCTGGGCATTGGTCAGGAGGTGGTGAGAACTGGACTGGGCATCACTTGTTTCTCTAGGGTTTTGTTACTTTCTCTCTTTTTCATTATCATCATCATCTCATATTCTTTTTATTATTTGTTGTAATAAACACTATACGTATAATACTACATAATAATATTAATGGGACAAATATTTAATACACAATATATAAATGTATGGAATCATAATACATAATACATAATGTATTACTTATTGTTTAATAATAATTAATATTTCTATATAGATACATATTTATACTCGTAATTATATTTATTTTTATTTATTGTAATTATTAATAACAAATACTATTATCATAACTTAATATATGATAGTGATGATGATGATGATGATGATCTTATTCGAACCCATGAGGTTCACCAATCCTCCTCCCTACCCAGGGAGGTGGAAGAGTGGGAGGAGACTGTAGGAGTGTGAGTGAGCAGTTGAGTGGTATTTAGCTGCCAGCTGGGATTAAGCCACCACACCCACCCATCTGCTCTCTCATTCCCTGTTCTCAGCAGGACAAGAGGAGAAAATAAGAGGGAAAAACTCATTGTTTGGGACAAAGACAGGGAGATCACTTACAAATTATTGTCATGGGCAAAACAGACTCAAATTGGGGAAAATTAATTTAATGTATTGCCAATTAAAATACATTTGAAAGTTGAGAAACAAAGACACAAACTAAAACACCTCCCCCACAAGTCATTCATTTTTCCCAGACTCAACTTCAGTCCTTTACTCCCTATATCCTTGCCACAAGTGGTACTGGGAGAGTGGGAAACAGGTGGTTACGATGACCACTTAAATGTTCTACTCTGTGGCTCCTTCCTCCTCCCCACATTTTTCTGCCTGCATTGTGGGTCCCCTACACATCATACATTCCTTTAGAATAAATTTGTTTCACCATGTGTTCTCCATGGGCCACAGTCCAGATGTCTACTCTGATGTGGTAGTCTCCACTGGCTGCAGTGGAATATTTGCTCATCTTCACAGGCTGCTGTCCCTGTCAGGACCATCTGCTCTAGCATGGGCTCTCAAAAGGTGGCAGCTCCTTCAGAAAATGTCCACCTGCTCCTCCACAAGCTACAATGTGGATATCTGCTCTGGGCGTCTCCATCAGCTGAAGGGAAATCTCTGTTATGGAGTCTGGACTACCTGCTTCTTCTTCTTCTCTGACTTTGGTGTTCACAGGGTTTCTTCTCACACATTTTTCCAAATTTCACTCTTTAATGCCTGTACAGTGTTTTGCCTTTTCAGATGATAAATTTTCCTCAAAGCACCATCAGCTTGGCTGATGGGCTCAGGTGTGTTGCTCTGCTGCCGCCAGCTGAAATGAGCTGGTTCAGGCAGCCTCTGGCTTTATACAGTCCATCCTTGCAGCCGCCCCTACCTAAACCTTGCCAAAATATTGTGTATGGACAACTATACTGAGTTTCTACTCAATACAGTCAATGAAGTCAAAAGAACTTGCAGAAGATAAAATGTATGTATCTCATTTAGCTGAATAGCTCCCTACATTCAATGACTGATTCAGTCACCTACACAGGTATTTAATGCCTTCCAGGAGCCCTAGGATATTCCTGGCTGATATTCAGATGTTGATCTGAAAAAGATGTGGGTCTCTTCCAAGTCCTGTGTGGGATTTGCCAGTTGCTTGAAGGTAATGGAGATGACACTGAGGCCCCAAACACTGATTTAATAGAACAGAGATTCAATTTGTTTGCCTACATGCAGACATTTAGTGCCATCTGCTATGTCTTAGGATATCCAAACATCTGGACAGTCTGGCAGATATGGTTCAGAATGACAGCAAGCTTGTGTTATTTTGGAGAGGCTGTTGGAAGACAGGTGGGATAGCCCAGGAAAACTCTAGGCACTGCTGCTCAGGCAACTGAATCTCATTGTGGTCTTAAGAGCAGACAGAATCAAAACCGTAAACTTAAAAATTTAATTTTGCTTAAACCTTCTTGACATCATAAATTGACTGAATCACCTACAGCTATTTCTGACCCTTATGATATCTGGAGCATTTGTATGGGACTAGCAGATATTTTACAGGACCCACAGGAAACCCATCATCTCCCAGGAGGCAGGTGGAAGACATGCTATACATGCTGAGGCATGTAGACACTTGTAGGCAAGGGAGTATTTCCTGATATTAAATTTAACACATCTCTTTTGCATGACAACCAGATATTGTCCTCAATGCCTCACTGATGCTGCACTCAAACAGAAAATGGAAGGTAGAGTAGCCACCCTGCTTTCATTCTCTCTTTCACTGTTTTGTCTCAATCCTACAAGACTCCCCTGTAGTCCGAGATTGTTGAGCAGCCATGAAGGTCAGTAGAATTTGAGATGTTCCTCTGGTGTTATGAATAAACACAGCTGAATTAATAAAGCTAAATCAATTAGACTGGATTTAGATAACTGAGTCTATTTCTAATTTCTAAACACAGCTACGTATACAGTGCCAAATCTCAGTAGAAAATTTCATTTTTCAAAATTTGCTAATATGCAGCTTCATCAATATACTGATCATTTCATGTAAGGCAATAAAAAAAAGCTATTTTCATCTCTATCTGTAGTAGTTCTATTTCTGCTTGTCCATTTATCTTTAGAGATAACAACAATCAGCACTTCCATAGAAAAATATTCTTGAACTAAAAAGCATAATTGTAATTAGTGTGAAAGAACCTGATGAAAAAACCCTCAAATGGTACAAACACAGTCTCTCTTTTTATTCTTTTTATATAGAATTAATTTTATCCCCGTATTTCTGATAACTGGCATGATGTCATAAGAACTGCACTGGTACTATTATCAATGTGAGCATGCAAGACTTTTGCAGTGCAGTTGGGTGCAGACATAGCTACTTTCACAATTATTATATCCTGCCTGTTCTAGAGAAGAGAAATTCTGAAAGTAATAAGGTATTAAAACCAGTTTAGAAATTTGTCTATTTTTTTTCTTTTTAATTAAACAGCTCACATTCCTGAATGTCTTTAAAACATGCTCTCCACTTCAGAGTACAACATTTGGGGAATATTTATTGTGGATACGGTTTTGAAATTAGTAATTATTAATAATTTTTAAGGATAAGGTCAAAGGCAATTTTATCTCTCTAATTTTAGTTCTAAGCAAGAAAAAATCTTGAAACAAAATACAAAGGCAAAATTATTAAGAAATATTTTTTTAGCCTTTTCATCTCTTCAAGTCCTTGATCACATGGAAAACAACACTGATTTTTTTTTTTATACAATTTTTACTTAGACTTCCTTCCCAAAATTTTTAAAAGGTGTATGCACATGTTTGACAGCAAAAAGTGGAAAATTGATGAAACCAAACTAATAAAGGTCTAATCTTTTTTCTGTTCTCTGTGCAAAATATCTTCATTAATTCTTCAACTGATTTCAGTCAAATCAGATTCACTGGTGCAAGTCTTGAATTATATTCTTACAGCTTCATGGAAATATGCAATTCAGTAGAAGTCAGTTGATTTAGCTACCACAGCTACAAGATGCTGCAATACAAAACTGTCCTTAACAGCCACCAAAATTCCATGAAGGAAAGGACACATAAAGTATCCTAACCATTGGGTAATTTTCAGTAAGCTGTTGTAAGTTCTAATTCTGTTTAGGGAAAATATTTTGGATGAAGACAAACATCATTTAAGGATTTCAATCTGTAAAGACATAAGACATTTACTAGCTCTTTGGTGGATTTTACAGCCTTTGGCCAGACAGACTTGTGGTATGTATATATGGATATTTCACTCTGCTTTATAATATGTAGTTGTTAGGTCTCAGATAATTTTGTATATACTACTTAAATATTTCTCTTTATTTTGTGTCTGGTTTAGGTTTCCTCATATGCTATTATATGCTGGCTTTTAACATCCATTATTTCCAACATCAATAAAATTTCTTCTTTTTTTTTTTTTTTTTACTTTTAAAGTTTACCACATTTGCTTGCAAATGTTAGACAATATTTTCTCCATTGCCAACTGTCATGCAGTATAAATGAAAAAGAAAAAAACCCACACTTTCATTTAAAAGTCTACTTCAACCCTAGCAAAATCTTAGGAAATCTACATGTATAGTTAGCATAATCTGTGTTGCTGTACATGGGGAATGGGATTCAACCATATAGGTGTATCATTTAATGTGAGCAGATCACCCACTGCGTCTATGGATGACAGTGAGACTGTTTCCTTAGGCAGGGTAGAGTTTTCCATTGGCATCTTATGCCATTTAACATCCCTGTGACATCTCACATGAATTTAACTGCCATTTCAGAAAAACATGGGTAGTCCTCTATTGTATCTGCCAAGTGCAGATGGATGTCTCAGATGCCTTGGATGCACCTTTTTTAGGAAATTTACTTATTTTCCTTAACTGCTTTGCTCATAATGGGAGTTTAGATAGCCAGCCTGCAGACAGGCACATAAATTTAGCGGCCTTGACCTGAATCCATGGCTCAGATTGTGGATACTGGAATCCCATCCACAACAGGAGCGAGAGTGGCAGTCAAAATCCTCTTCATTTTTTTTGAAAAAAAGGGCCATATTGTGTATTTACAGTTGAGAATTTCTGCAAGTCAGAATTGCCTATTTAGGGCAGAAAAACCTCATTATTAATAAAGTTTACTTCTTATAAAAGAAAATAGATAGTACCTATCTCCTCTCCTTGGTTTTGCACTTGACCTGCGTTGCTCTGACTCCCAAGGCTGCTGGGAGGAGCAGGGTACCCACAGTGGCGGGGGGGGAGGGCTCTCCTTGGCCTTGTGGCCCCAACAAAAGGCTGTTGTGTCCTTCCACCCATGGAGTTTTTCAGGCCATTGCCCCCAAGCAAGCAACAGCTCCTACCAGGAGGACAGTCCTTTGAGAGTGGCTTGGGGAGTGGGGAGGAAATTGCTCCAGTCTCCAAATGCTGGGAGAGATTTGCTCTGCCCTGCTCCTGTTCCTATCCCTGTCCCTGTCCCTGTCCCTGTCCCTGTCCCTGTCCCTGTCCCT
>NW_024580667.1:39607229-39857327 GCF_017639235.1 Corvus kubaryi | reverse complement strand
TCCCTGTCCCTGTCCCTGTCCCTGTCCCTGTCCCTGTCCCTGTCCCTGCAAGGCCATGTTCACTGTTGAAGATATCAGTGGGCCAGGATGGGTGAGAAGGAGGGCATGTAATGCCAGAAACGCAGATATTATGTGTTTCCTTTTCAGTAAATAGATGCCATCATTTACAGAACTGTTTTGTACAACAAAGGTCCTTTTGTTCTTACAGAAATGCAAGGGAAAAAGCATGATCTCAAGGTAGATGAAAAAAACCTTAAGTGACAATAGAGCCCAGTGAGTAGGGAACTAGAAAGAGTCAGCCTGAAAACCTTGATCTATTCCTGTCTGTGCCATTTATCTCCTGGATATAGCAAAAAAGGATTCTGCAAGTAAGTACTGAAGTTAGAGCATATATAATCATAAGAAACAGCCTACATAAAGACTCCTCCAGAAAGTGTTTTCAAGCTACCGAACAGAGTTTAGGCTGCTGACACAGGCATGTAAAATTAGATTGCTAAAACATATGGTATGAATATATTTATCACTTTCAATTTTGCTGCTTTCCCTTAATGTTTAGTGGAACCATTAATGGCCTATATTCCCAGGAGGAAATGTAGCTAAACCTATGTATGTTTTATTTGCCTAATATGGGACTGAAATTGAATTTAGGCATCCAAATTCTGGGCTGCGAGCCTGGGAACACCTCAGCAGCTGCTAATCTGAGGGGCATCTCAGCCAAATGAGCACCACAATATTTTTCAGGATGGAAACATTTATTGCTGCACATTTGCCACTCTTATAACAATGCCAAGCACATCAGTGTTAGATACACCTAAGCAAATTATGAGTACTTTTGTGTCAATCACCAAAGGGCCTGCTATTTTCAGAAGATGTCCAATGATGCTGAAAGGCTCGGTCTTTCTGTAATATTATTACTAGAACTTTCTGATGCATTTGGAATAATAGGCAATTTATTCAGATGCATCTTTTTACAGAACCCTTTTATTTTTTTTTTAAACTGAAAACATTTTCAGGAATTCCTTAGTTCCCACATCAGCCTGAGAGTATTCAAACTCAAATACCCTGGCACAGTGCTCTGATTACCAGATTCATAATTAGCCATAATACTAGCAAGTTGAAATCAGTCTTAATAGTAAAGTTTTTTCCACTGATTGATTAACATACTTCAGGATACATTTGCAAAAATGAACAAAAAGAAAAGAGGCATGACTAGTACTATGTAATTAGATTATTTAGCATGGAGGAAGAATGTAGGCCCTCGTCTCATGTTTGCGTATTATTTGTAAATGTCATCCAGCGGTCAAGGATTCAAAAGCCACACCTGGGTATTCCTATTTAAGAAAAGATCCGTAGAATCATAGAATCATTTAGGTTGGAAAAGACATTCAAGTCCAACTGCAAACCTAGCTCTGCCAAGTCCCACTAAACCATACTCATAAGCAGCACATCTACCTGTTTTTTAAGTACATAAAAATATTAAATAGGGAGAGTGACTCATCTACTTCCCTGTGCAGCCTGTACCAAAGTTTGATAAATGTTTTCATCAAGAAATTTTACCTAATATCTGTCACAACTTGAGATTTTTTCTTCTCATCCTGTTGTCTGTTACTTGAGAAAAGGGAACCACCTTCACCTTGTACAACCTCCTTTCAGGTAGTTATAGAGGATTATAAGGTCCTCCAAGAGCCTCTTTTTCTTCAAAATAAACAACTCCAGTTCCCTCAGCTGCTCCTCATAAGAGAAAATATGAAAATACAAGGATCCTAAAACCAATTTAAGCAACATGTTCTAGTGCCTTACCACCTGTCAGTGAAAGAAAATTTTCCTAATAATTTGAACTTGATCAGATTCATGGCCAGTGCCCCTTGTATGTCCTAACACAACAAGAAGAGATGAACTGTACTGTCTTGATAATGGTCCTTCAGGTACTTGCAGGCAGTTTTAAATTACCTCTTAACCTTCCCTTTGTCACACTAAACACGTCCAGCTCCTTCATAAACACGTTCTTGGATATGTGCCATTTTTCAGACTCCCTCAACTCTCTCCCCATCCCTCTGGAACTGGGAGAGGCAAGCAAGAGTGATACAATGTCCAAGTTGTGGCTTTGCCAGCACTGAGTGGAAAAAAAATTTCCCTTTTTTGGTCAGGTAAAATTCTCCAAGGAATCACAGTAGGCCTTCTGAAGTTAGTTTTTATTAATTCATTGTTGCTCCCAAGTCCTTTTTGACAGAGCTGGTATTCAGCTACTTATTTGGCATGCATTATTGTCTGGCGTTCTTCTACTCAGGATGCAGAAAATGGCTTTTTTCCTTGAGGAACTTTAGGAGTTTTCCAATTGTCCAGTCCTTAAGTTCATCGTGGTATTTCTAGGTCAAAGATCACATTTTGTCTCATCACCATGGTTGTTGATAAAGATGTTGAACAACATGTGCTTCACTATCAAGCACCAAGGACTCCACTCATTGCCAGTAATAAACAGACATGAAGCTATTTCTATTATTTAAGTTCAGAAGCTTATTATGTCAAAAGCTTTCCAAAAGTCAAAGTATTGTTACATCTACCACTGTTCCACAATCCACATAGCAATTTCATCATAGAAAACAACTGAAGTTACCCAAACATGATTTAATATTATTAAAGCCTTGCTGGCTGTTCTGAATCTTGGCCTATATGTGCTTCTAAATGAATTCCAAGGCAATATCATACACTTATGCAAATGTAGAACATATCAATATGTGGATCATATGTGATTGTATTCTGTGGTGAAGTACTGGCTTTATGCATGTTGGGAAAGCAATGGCTGTTGTTTACTTTGACTTTAGCAAGTTTATTGACACCTAAAATGTTTCTAGCAAAACTGGTGAGATATAGCCTGCATAGGTAGACTGTAAGGTGAGAGGAAAAGTAGCAGTGACACGGACCTCAAAGGTTTGTGATTGGCATTGCAATGTCTAGCTGGTGGCTGATTACTGGTGTCATCTGTTGAGGTCAATACCAGTTTATTGTGTGACCAGAAAATGGAACAGTCTATATCCTCAGTAAATCGCCAGTTTATGTGAGCTGGATTCCTCTGGAAAGAAAGGCTGCTATTCAAAGGATCATCATCAGGTTATAGAAAAGGACTGACAAAAACCTCATGCTATTCAATCAAAGCAAATGCAAAAACTCTACACCTGGACTGAAATAACCATATGCAGCAGTAGTGGCTGGGAACTGACTTGTCTTTGTTAAACTCCATATGGTTAGAGATTGCCTAGCCATCTAATTTTTCAAGGTCTCTCTGCAGGTTCTCTCTGCCTTCAAGGGAGTGAGCAGCTTCTTCTGATTTAGTATCATCATCAAACTTACTTGCTGTACCTTTTATTCCCATGTCCTAGTCATTTATTCAGATGTTGAAGAGCACAGGGCCTAAGATGGAGTCCTGTAATATCCCTCTAGTGACAGGTCACCAGTCTAATGTCACCCCATTCCCTATTCAGCCAGATGCTCACACATTACGTGGTGTTTATCCAGCTGTTTGCTGGACCTTTTCTCCAGATGGGTACGAGAGAGACAGTGTCAAAAGCTTTACTGAAATCAAAAAAATTACATCAACTGGTTTCCCTTGATGAGTTAGGTGGGTTCCGTTGTCATGAAAGGAAATTATGACAATTATGAAAAAATGACAAGCAGGACTTTTCCCTCATGAAACCATGCTGGCTGTGACTGATGACTGTGTTGTCCTTCAGGTGTTTTTCAGTACCTCCGAGAATATTTCCTCCATATTTTTATCAGTCATTGAAATGTGACTGACAGGCCTGTGGTTTCCAGGGTCATACTTCTTGCTTTTCTTGAAAATTGGGAAAACTTCAATTGACTTCCATCTACAGATTCCTAAGACTGTTCCAAAAAATCATTGAGAGTGTCCTCAATGATTTTTGAATACTCTTTGAGTTTTCTTGATGAATCCCATGAGGGCCAAGGGACTCAGATGGCTGCTGAAACAGCAGATTCCACACAAGTTCAGTGCTGACTGGGGGCTTTAATGGCCAGAACATTCTATTGTAACTTGAATTATACTATTTGCCATGATAGCAATTTAGAGATATTTATATAAAAATATTCTGTGAAGTAATTTATTGAATATGCATCCTTTCAAATACATTTCTAAATTATTATTTGAACTCTAACTTTGAGGCTAACATGATTTTCATTGCAAGATTATCACTGTTGTTCAAAAATAAAGCAACTTTCAATACACTGTCTGATTTAAAAGGTCTTTATTTTATTCTTTAATGAGCATTTGTTATTGATTGGCATAGAAATAGCAAACTTCAACAGGTATATTTCCTACATTTAAAGCCACTCAGTAGTAGGAAAAACTGTTTAAATAGTTCAGCATATTTCTCAGCAAAAGAGCTTTTAAAATCTTTTGAAAAATGTTTGTAGTTATGGCTCCTTAGTGACTATGAAACAACTACAGACATAATTTTAGCTTCTAGAAAGAAAATTGCCTTAAATCTTCATTAAATATTTATATTTGTCTGCATTCCTTGCTGGCATTTTATGAATAAGCAAAAGAAGATCCTGAAGATTGTAATTCCACTGAACAATTTCATATGACAAATAAATAAAAGTCTGAAAAGCTGGAGCATAATAGAAAACTATTGCTCACAGTGCCTATATACTTTTAATTGATCTCAAACCCTCATCTGTAATCTGAATGATATTAATCAGAATTACAAAAATAAAAGAATAAACCTTGCTTTGCCTACAGGTTTGAGTTACACATTAATGATTACTTGGGAAATCATATCAAACTTACAGAAAATGCTGAACATAGACAAATTACTTGGCTGTAGATGCAAAAGCCCATAGCCAGTCATAATGTTATTAATATCATAACTCATTGCTACTAAAGCAGCAAAATGTTGATTAACTGTAACCTTAGAAACCCACCCACATCTCCCTACATTTCCCCAGCTTAGCTATCTACAGAAACAAGCAGGTCACAAGTAGACCCTCCCATAATTCTTTCATCCTCTTCTGTATTAACTTTCTTTCTCAATTTTATCTTGATTGTTTTAACTGACATGTGACAAGGTAGGAAATTTATAACAACAATTAAGACTCAAACTTCTTTTGAATATGTGTTTCTGGTTTGTTTTCCTCTAAGCTTTGCCTGCTTAATTTTTTTTTTCCTGTAAAAAATATTTTTATCTTAAGGACTGATTGTACACAGATTATGCTTGTATTTTAGTGCTGTTACAAATAGATAGCAAAGGCAATACATTATTTTACAAGGTATATTTAGTAGCTTTCGTTTATTGTTTTCTACGAAGACAGAACTTGAGGAACACAGCCCAAACAAAAGATGCTCTTCATAATTCACAACATGACTTTTGGAGAACAAAATTATTTGACCATTTAAATCATCCAATGCTGTTATTAAAATTGAGTAATATCTATAGCTACTTAGCTGAGGCAGACCTCCAACAAATATTGTTAGGACTATTGTTCTCCTTTCACTACACAGTATCACACACTGTGTGGAAAGATTTAAGTTAAATCTTTCAACCTTCTTCCCACAGCTTTTAATTTTGAATGTTCTTACACACACTTTTTTTATTTTCATTGTTCAAAACTGTTTACAAAATAAATACTGAAAAAGATTTCAGGAGTGATATATTAGTCAAATATGAATTCCAGATGATTTTTAATTTCTTGACTCAGTTTCTTTTCTATGAGCTTGAGGCTATAATTCCAACATTAATGAATCTCAGTGAAAAGGAAAATTTACCCCTTCACAGACTCTGAAGTGTTTAATTATTGATTAGATGTTAATTTTAACTACTTTTCCAATGGTTTCTAGTTTTGATCAACACAAGCTTTGTATTACTAGATTATGTTAGCATATGCAATGCATATAGTAAATATTAGTCCATCACATTCATACTGTTGTTTAATTATGATTTAGTTATTTTGTCCAGAAAATTATTTCACATGTCATAGGTTGTAACTAAAGACTATTATGTACTGTAAAGTACTGAGCAACTATCAGAAGCCTCTAATAGAGGCATGGAGAGTCAAAATTGATTAATATCTCTGTATGAAAGATGTTTAATAGTCTTAGGCAGGGAAAAGGAAACTTGAAGAGTTATCATACTATTCATTAAATTCCCACCAAAGATTTGGTTTAGCAACATTTACCTATAAAATAATAAACATACCACATACTGATTAGCAATTGTTTCTCTTCTGACATAGCAATTAATTCTATGGGTTATATTGATAAAACTGAGTATATACTAAGGGGCAAACAGAGGGGAAATTACTTTATTAAGTATGTCAGTAATGGCTTCTGTAGGGTGATTATGAGTGCAGAAATACCTCTGAAATTTGAATGCCATTCTTAATAAACTGATGGACCTGAATTCTCATTTTGGAAAGTAATAGAATAAGGACTTGTTTGGTGGAAGGGGCTTATAAAAATACTGCATATTGACAAACCATAACTAATAATTACAAGTATATTTACAAATCAAATAAAAAACCTCTACCTCTTTAACTATAGGTTAAATCTAGGTATGCAGGCAGCTAAAGCAGAATAACTGATATCCTGTAAGTCTGTTTTGGCTTACCTTACAATCTTTCATATGAGAGAAGCAATAGAAAAATGAATATTTTCCAAATTATAATGGTTAAAGTCATCATGTAAAGAAATTAAATGTATAAACACAAGGTGCTGCATCTGGTCCAGGGGTATCTCAGACATGAGAAGAACTCATTCAGAACAGCCCTGCAGAGGGGACTTGGGAGTCCTCACAGATGAAAAGCTGGACATGAGCCAACAGTGTGCCCTCACAGCCTGAAAGTGCAACTTCAAAGCATCCAGGGTTGCATCAAAAGAGAAGTGACCAGCACTCTGAGCGAGGTGGTTCTACCCTTCTACTCATGAAACTTCACCTGGTGTACTGCATCCAGGCCCGGAGTTTTCAGCACAAGAGAGATGTGGACCTGTTAGTGGGCTCCAGAGGAGCACCATGGAGATCATCAGAAAGCTGGAGAACCTCTCCTATAAATGCTGGTTGAGAGAGCTGGGGTTGTTCACTGTGAAAAAGAGAAGGTTCATGGGAACCTTCCAGTTCCTAAAGGGGGCCTACAGAAAAGCTGGAGAGGGACATTTTGCATGGGCAAATAGTGATAGGACAAGGCTAAACTAAAAAAAAGAGAGATTTAGATTAGATGTTAGGAAGAAATTTTTTACTTGGAGGGTTGTAGGGCACTGGAACAACCAGAGAAGCTGTGGATGCCCCATTCTGGAAGTGTTCAAGGCAAGGTTGGATGGGTCCCTCAGCAACCTGATGTAGTGGGTGACATCCCTGCCCGTGACAGGGGGTTGCAGCTAGATGATCTATAAGGTCCTTTCCAACTCAAGCCTTTCTGTGATTCTATGAATAAGTGTTATACAAAATAATACCTTCAAGTACTGAGGCAAAAGAGGTAAAAATATGAATTAAACAGATGTCATCTCCCAGTAGTAGAGATTAACTACCACTGCATCTCTTTTCAAGAACACTAAACTTTAATTGGTGAGGGCAACGGTGCCTTTGAACTTTTAACAGCAGGCTCTTGAACACATTAATAAAGTAATTGACACCTGAGTTCAAAAGCTTTGCTGCCTGTTGTAAAACAGGCTTTGATCTTTAATAATTTTTCAGCCAAACAGCTTTCCTATTTTCTACACAATGCTAAAGAAAAACCATGAAATATAAAACTAGTACTTCTATGAAGTACTATGAAAAAACAAGCTCAAAACCAATAATTTCTTTTAAACTATTTTCTTCCTTGTCCAAAACCTGAAGATGATAAAAAAACATCCCAACAAACAAACAACCCAAACCCAAGAAACAAAAGTATTTTTACAGTGATGTTTATTTTTTTCTTTCTGGTTCATTTGTTCAAATGAAAAAACTAGAAATAATCTGACTGATACTTCTGTAGAATAGTCAGTGTAAGTAAGACTCGTTGCAGTGGCAGGGCATCTCTATGACGAATGTTTATGTTTCTCTCCTTTCTTTTGAACTTGAATCTTTGGTTAAGGATAAATAATTCATTTAATAACTGTTTAATTGATTTATTTTTTAATTCTGAGCCCTTTGTGAAGGTCAGATCATTTGGATCTTTTCTGACCAAGTGTTTCTTTCACTGTTTCCACCACTATAAAATCAAAACATTATATATCTCTTCTTCTCAGAGGTTTACTTTGGGAGTATGTTCTCTTTTGTTTCCACCTTTAGTCCATGTCAGGGCATACAGGTACAATGAGGAGACACTTCACAGGGACACTCAAGTATAAGACACCTTTGGACTGGTATGCTTGCAGGGATTTATCTTTTTTCCTTGTTTTTTTTCTCCATTTTACTATTTTCCTTTGTGAATTCTATTGGTAATTTTAATGATATTCTACATCTAGAGTTATATGCATCGTATTTGTAAATATTGAACTCCAATGCTGAGTTCTTCTATCAAAGGTAACAGTGTTGATATCTCTACGCCACACATACATATCTGAGGTAACTTTAATACAGCCACGATATTTTATCTAGATTTAATTTAAAACAACAGGAACACAGGAGGGCTGAGGTTGGGGGGATATTGAGATCATCTAGTCTACCTGCCCTGATCAAAACTGGCAGTGCAGTGCCCTGTCCAATCAGGTTTTGTATATCTCCAGGGATGGAAGCAATGATATGGACATGTTTCACTACCACTGCACACATAAATAAAAAAATAAAATAACCTTATATTTCAGTGACATTTCCTGTGCTTCAGTTTCTACGCATGGCCTTTTTTCCTTTCTCTGGATGCCATTGAGAAGTCCGGCTCTTTTTCTTACCAATCAGGTGAAATTTCCTGAAAATAAAATCCCATATTTTCACTATAGCATTCGTACCATTAAACCAGCAGATTTCAAGACTAAAATTTTTGTTTATGGAACAGTTAATGACTATTTTTTTTTTCTGCTGCTTATCTGCACTTATCATTGAAGGACCTTATGATTTCTGTTAATGATTTTTTTTGAATTTTCCTATTCAGTCTTTAAGTAGGCTTTAAATAATCAAATTAACTGCAAAATTATACTTCGATTCAGGTAACAAAAAAGTCAGCCAAGGGAGAGTACTACACACAGTTTCTTAGACCCCTGCATTTCTTTTGTTGGTTTTTTTAATATAATTATTCAAATAATTTAAGTTGGAAAAAGCTTTTGGAATTATTGAGTCCCACAATTAACCTAACACCACATCTACACGTCTTTTAAAGACCTCCAGGGATGGTGATTCAATCACTTTCCTGGGCAGACAGTTCCAGCACTTGATAACCCTTTCCATGAAGAAATTCTTCCTAATATCCAATCTAAACCTCCCTTGGTGCAACTTGAGATAATTTTCTTTAGTACAGTCATATGTTACTTGGGAGAAGAGACTGATGCCCACGTTGCTACAACCTCCTTTCAGGTGGTTGTAGAAAGTGATAAGGTCACCCCGAGCCTTCCTTTTCTCCAGGCTAAACAACCTCAGCTTCCTTAGCCACTCCTCATAGGACTTACTCTCTAGATCCTTCACCAGCTCTGTTGCCCTCCTCTGTTCACATTCCAGCACCTCAATGTCTTTGTTGTGTTGAGGAGCTCAGAACTGGACAGAGTACTCGAGGTGTAGCCTCACCAATGCTCAGTACACAGAGGAAGAATCATTTCCCCAGGCCTGCTGGACACACTACTCCTGATACAGGCCAGGATGCCATTGGCCTTCTTGGCCACCTGGACTCACTGCTGGCTCATGTTCAGTGACTGTGAACCAGCACCCCCAGGTCCTTTTCTGCTGGGTCGCTTTCAAGCCACTCTGCCCCCAGCCTGTGGCACTGCCTGCAGTTGTTGTGACCGAAGTGCAGGACTTGGCCTTGTTAAACCTCATACCACTGGCCCTGGTCCATCGATCCAGCCTATCCAGATCTCTCTGCAGAGCCTTCCTACTCTCCAGCAGATCAACACTCCTGCCCAACTTGGTGTCATCTGCAAACAGTGTGAGGGTGCACTTGATTCCCTCCTTCAGATCATTGATAAATAAATTTTAAAAAGATTGACCTAAGTACTGAGCCCTGGGGAACGCCACTGATGTTATGTTGTTTGTAGACTATAAAGCAGAAAATGTGGTGAAAGAAAGAGTATTTCCTTTAATATGGTAGCTTTTAATTGTGTGGGACTGTCAAAGCAAGGCTAAAGTAATATTTTCATAAGAAATTACAACCATTTTTTGTTGCCATGGGAACCTCCGTGGGGGTTTGGTTTTTGTTTGTTTTGAAGGTGTCAGTGAAACCAGTGTGACAAAACCAACACTTTTACCTGGAAAAAAAGGAGGTATTCTGAAAATGTTTTACCAAAATCAAATTATTTTAAATAATAATGTATGTCACTGTACCAGTGGCAATGAGGAAGCAATAAAACAGAAATAGAGACTAAAAGCTGTTAGGAGAAGCTGCACTGTGATACTGAGTAGTGGAATATCCATTTCAGCTGTTGGTCTGTCTTTCAAGCAAGAGAGCTACATACTGCATCACCCTGCTGTGGAGAGGGAATATGTTTGCCTATAAGCTTGTGTGCTTATATGATGTTCTAGGAAGTGGTTGGGAAGATGCCGTTGCTCTCAGATCTCAAAAAGGAACTGACATGATGATACCAGCATGTTTGGGCTGTCTGTCCAGGTGTTCTCATGTAGCCAGAGAAGGGACCCAGAACTACCCCATTTCTGGTCCTCCTGACTGCCAAAGCAAGCCATATGTTTGTGTGGAATGGTTGGAAGAACAAGCTTTCCTAATTTAGCCTGTGATGATCAAGTGCAGAGCTGTCAAACAGGTCCCCTGAAACATTACCAATCATGTAATTTGCACATTTTACTGGGTTTTTTTGCAATTTATTCACCCTGTTTTCCTTTAGTCTCATACCTCCCTGTCTCCCCAGCCCTTTAAGGCTGTGAGATGTTGACGTCCAGGTAGATTATCTGGGTTGTTTTTCTGGCTTGTACCACTAGAGCGAGCCCTTTTCTTGTCTCTGGGTTGATATTTTGATCTCCTACTGGATCTTTTCCCACTTTTGCACACCTTTGATATCTACCTTTGAGGTCATTGTACCAATAATATGCTACTGTATAATGTCCTCAGCTGTGATACAAATTCCATGAGTCATATCAACTGTAAATGATGAATCTGATACAATCTGCCTGTCATATCCAGTGTTCACCAGTGGTGACAGGTGCCAGAGCTGCTGTAGAACAAGCATTTAGCTCTTTTGTATCTTTAACTAGAAACTGTCCTCTGAAATTCAGATTTATAAACTGGTTAACAATGGAATCACACTAAGCATTTTGCATGGTCCTACAGGTCTTACTTGCAGTTTGTTCTTTATAGGCATTTCTTCTGTACTGTCGTGTAGTCATGGACTTCTGACATCTTTTAAGGAAAAGAATGTGATTGCTGGAAAGTCTTGATGAAGACAAAGGCCACTGGAGATCCCAAAGCAAATCAGAGGTCAGGTGCTGACTATGAAACAAGAAAAAAGAATGTTGTTAGATGGGTACTTAGTTGTAAGCACATACATTCACAAACACACATCAGTGGTATGTCTGTGTATGCACCACATACATAGATGAACGCACTGCTCACCTTTAGATGCAAAAGACACCACGGTAGCATGTAGAAACTACTGTCAGGTTTTCTATTGAAAGATTATTTAATGGCAGATGGAAAAAGGGACTTGTGCCTAAGTGAATGGAATGGTGAGGCCAGACAAACCTTTACAAAAACTCAATAGTTTTGCCTTGATGTCATCCCAGAAATCTTCTTTTGGCATCTCCAGATCTGCATTGCATATGCCCAATGGCTCTGCCATCCCACATGAGCCAAGAGATTAAATATTATTTTCATGCTGGAATTTGTTTGGGATGGACTAGGTGTTCTTCCTTGTAATTCATAACTAGAGAAGGGTGGATGGGCCAGGTGATGTCTATCACTTTTTCTTCTTTTTCTTTTGACATCTTGAGTTCTTTTACTCAGAGTTTGAATTGAGACAGGAGATCGAGGATTCTTGTTCGGACTTAGTTGTTTATTTTATCTTATCAGTAATACAGCTGCACAGAGTGTGCCTCTTTGTTGGCAGGGTGGAAAATGGCCATGAGTTTTAATTTTCTAAGCTTTTTAAAGCCTAACCAATTATGAGATATGTTTTACAATCCGGTTACTAACTTTTCATGTTCTGCAGTGTGGAACTTTTGACCACAAATTCTTCTTCACAAATTCAGATTTGTGAAGAAGAAAGAAGACATAAATCCACACCCAAAATGCTCCATGTTATAACCTATTATTATCTATATGTTCTAAACCTAATTTTCTACATTTCTACATATTTCACCCAGTGACATAACTTTTAATTACAACAACCTCAGTGTTATCACACAATTTTCCCAGGGTGTTGGGTTGAATACAATGTGTTTCTGAGGATCACTGCCTCTCAGCACTGAAAGGCTGAAACTCTCAGAACCCAGGGTTCCAGCAGATGTCCAGACGTCCCTTCCAACTTCAGCTGTTCTGTAATTCTGAACACACTCAAAAGGCATATCAAAGATTAGTGATATGAGATATTATATGGTCTGTCCTCCTCACACAGCTGTTCCATATTTTGATCATTTTGTTTGGGACTTTTGAGACTAAGTCTAGGGCTTTGATTTGGAGACAGAACAGTTAACAGATTCAGGTCTACAAAATTATTAGGGTGTTAAATAAAGTAAACAGGAGTTTTTATTCATCAAATACCATAATATTAAACCTAGAATAACCTCAATGAAAGCACTTTAAAACAAATAAAAGAAAGTATTGCTTTACACAGCAGGTAATGAACTTTTGGAAATTGCTGTCATAGGAAATAACAGAGGCAGCCAGTGTCAGCAGGTTCAAATTCATGGGTAAATGAACAAATAAAGAACAAATGTATACTGAAAGGAATGGGCAAAGAGAGACATGTTAGAATCCCTAATACAATAATCATGAACTCAGAGGAGAAATTATGGGAGTGGATCACAGACAGGGATCAGGCTTTTGTGCTCTCCCAAAATATGTCTCTGATCATCCCTCCGGGGACAGGTTGGTCTACACTCGTCTCTCCAGGAAAGCATTACTTACGTTATATTCTTATCATTGATCTCCTTTGAGAGTCATAGTTCCATTCCCAAAACTTTCAGGAGAGGCTCAAACAAAAGATGTGATTAATAAATGTTAAAATCAAAGAGGGGACGAAGAATGAGCATAACAACTCAAGAGAGGTTTAGATGCAAAATATGTTTTTTCCACAAGCTTTAAAAAAATATTTTAGGCTATTAAATCCATGAAGAGAATCTTTTTCTATAGATGACACGTGTCATTCTTGATTTGTGCTAGCCTCAGGAGGTCCGATATACACAATCACAGTAGGACTAGAAAAAAGGAACTTTTTCACAGAAGAAATAATTCTGGTAAGCTAACTCAAAAGATAGCAGAGCAAGCTCAAGAGATAACAGAGAAAATACACTGCAATACCATACAAATTAAAATTATTTAGTTTATCTACAAGGTCCTTTAAAACATGATTTATTCTGTGGTTGGTTGGTTTTTTTTTTTTTTTTTTGCCGTGTGTATTTCTTATACCACAAAGGGAATTTGTATTATTTTGTTTCTACAATGTAGAAAAATATATTTTAAAGCTTTTCTAAAATATAATTTTAAAATGACATATAAGATTTTTGTAGCACTAATTTAAGATGATAGGCAAAATTCACTAATGATTTCTTTCCTTGTGGCCATCCCAGGCTTATGCCTTAAAACCATTGCATCTATACTGTCATGCATTCTTTGGAAATATAATATGCAAATGAAAATTCTAATTTGCTAAGGACAGATGAAGGCTGAAAATTTTTGATTACTACCCTTAAGAAAGAAATGAGGAAAAAAAGAAAGTGTACATAGCAGAAGAAATTAAGTCAAGTGCAAAGCCCATATCAGGGGATAAAATGAAAGAAATAAGGATAACACTATTTTAAGGCAGAAAAATCTTTTGAAGAAAAATGGGAGCAACTAGGACAATATTAAAAACATTATTTGAGTCTCTACACAAAAAAAGATTACAATACTGAACCCCTATAGAGCAATTCCTTAATATAATAACTAGGTTGATAGTAGTGAAATAGTAAAGTAAAATAGGACAGGGGTTTGAAAACATATATACAAAATTGAAAATAATTTTCCTATTTAGTGAGCTGTGATGTCCGCTGTTTTGTGCATTTCTGGCAACCTGGCCTTATTGTTCCGTCAGTTTCCATATAGCATGATACATTTAAATCAAGAATTTATGTTTGCATGTATCATTTTAGCTTAAGATAAAAACTAAATAGGGGGAATTTCTGTGATTTAGGCTTACACTTCAGCTAAATATTACATCAGTCAGTTTCACTGTATAACTCAGTCAAAGAGGAAATATTGAAAAAAAGTACAAAATGATGATGAAAAAATATATTCCGGAAGACTTCTGCGGTTACTGTGTAAAGCAATATTTGCACTTCCACCAGTAGACTAGGATCAGATCCAGTGAAATATTATGCATGTAGGGTTGTGCTGGGTTTTTTTTAGAAACATTATCAAACTTGATTTTAACCTATATTCCCCCTCCTCTCTCCAATTTATACATTTTCAGTCTTTTTTTCTTCAGTAAATGGTCTACCATTTCGAATTTGGGTGCAGTTTACTGGATGCTTTATTTACCTTGATTTCTCTAGTGGATGAGAATTTTAATAAATCTGATTTAGCTAGCTACCACAACTACATTTACATTTGCATTTGCTTTGTGCTGTCAAAGTGGTTTAACACAGCTGAAACATCCCAGTGAGTCTAACAATGTGGCTTTATTCACAACATAGCAAGCCTCACTCAGGCTGATGTCTCTGTGCAAAGCACTCTGAAAATATACAGGAGGTGATAATCCCAGCTCAGAGAATTTTGTAATGCAGAAGTCAAACCATAATATCAATATAAAACAAGAGAGCAGGAGAAAAGAAAAGAAAAGAAAAAGAAAAAGAAAAAGAAAAAGAAAAGAAAAGAAAAGAAAAGAAAAGAAAAAGAAAAAGAGAAAAGAGAAGAAAAATACTTTCTTCCCCACATTATTTTTTATCTTAATAAAATTAGAGCAAGTAAGTATGATGCATGATATACATGCTCAATACCTATAAAAAAAGGGCACAATTAAATGAAGTATAGGCTCCATTTCTTCATTTTACTTTTCTTCATCTCCTGTGTTTTTTTCAGCCATTAGCACATAAGTGCCATGGCATGTACTGTAATAATATAGTTCCTTCAGCATTTCTGTCTTATCTTGAAAAATACAAGTTTCACTTTGCCTAGTAATTAACCTTTGAAGTTCTTGATAGCTCCTTGTACAATATATTTACCAAATAATTGGAAAGCAGTTTTTAATGGGGTTGGTACTTGCCTTACAGCTTAATATCAGGCGTGGAAATAACAAAGAAAGAGACTGAGTCCACAAAGTGAAGCTTTGTTGTCAATAGTACATTAATTTTCTTCTTGAATAGTGAAATTCCACCAGACATGGTATCTAGTTCAAAATGCCACCACATAAATAACTGTGTAACTGGTTAGAATCTGCCTCTATTATTACTGGATATGAACAGATATTTTACCAATTTGCAATGAAATTTAAAACAAATAATAAAAAAAGTTGGTTGGTTGGTTGTTTTTAATAATAGATTTCTTTCATGTTTATTTATAAGTGCTCAATTCAACTGAATTAAAAGTAAAGATTATTTCTGCAGATTTTTTCATATCAAGAAAAGTAGAAAAACACTCAGAAAAGCCCTATCTCTTAGGTTGCTCTGAAAGGCACAGTGTATTTCCTAATCTCTCTATATGTTGCTGCTACACAGCACAGACCTTTCTCCTGGCCACAATTCCAGCATTCTCCATGCCCTAACAGTACATGACAAACAGGATATACTTGGCTCCTTTGTCGACTCTTTTACCTTGGCACCCTCTCAGACTTCACTGTTTTCCTAAAACCTGTTAAGTGATGCTGCAGGTCTTGTTGGCCCCTGTGTGTGATCTGCTCCCACAGTTACCAGGTGACATGAAAGAGGGGTGCTCCTGAAGCACAGAGCTCAGGCCCTCCCGGTGGGACTTCACCACCTGTGACATTTCAGGCGCACACTTTCCAATATCCAAGCAATCCAGACCAGGGGAAACTGTACAGCAGACCACAGGCAAGGTAGTTCTGTTTGGCATGCTGGATCAAAAAATCAGAAATACATAGTTGTGCTCCACACAAAATAAATTGAGATCTCTGCTGAACAGTAGTGGCAGAGGATTGTATTGGGAACTGCTAAGGAGACTGTAAGGAGAACAAGGTCACATGAGCTGCTCCCCTACAGACTGCCCACGGATTATTGGGTCTGAATTCTCCCATGAGTGTACACCACATCTTTCGGTTACAAGCATAGCAAAGAATGAAGCATGGGAGAAACCACCTTTGAAATTCACACTGAAGAAAGTTTCTGCATTAAAATCACCTTATCCTCTTAGGTTTTATTTTGGGTCTTTGGGGGAACAGATGTGTGTACATCCCCTTCTTTTATAATTCAGCCAGTGTATTTAGGGTTATAAATTCCAAAAGATTCACTGAGATTAATATTTCTTAATGTATTGAGTTCTTTTTCATTATTTGCTTTCAAAAGATGATATCAAGAGAGGGTTGTGAAAGTAGCACCAACTTACAGCAGGAGGGGAGCTACTTTGGCAACACCTCTCCCACCCCCCTCAATAGCAAGAAAAAGTAAAAATCAGACAGGTTGGTAGAATGACTGAGAATCAACAGACTGCTATTTCTCATCCTTTCTCTACCAGGCCCACATAAAATAGAGTGAAAAATTGGAATTATTCTTACATCTGAAGTGTACACTTTCACAACACTGAAGTAAAGCCTGTATCCTAAAATTGATCAGTTACTGCAACAAAATGCTTGCATTTGTCCTTTCAGTATAAAGGAAAAAAATATACCACAAGAGGCTGAAAGGATTGTAGCTCTATTTTTCCAAGTACAACCACTCAAACAACTCTGGTCTGAGAAATGAATATTTCAGAAAGAATACCTAGTAACATCAGAGACTGATGGAAGTGTCTGAGAATGAGGAATAAAAAAACCCAGTGACTCTGAATGCTACAGTAGAGTTGCTTTGCTCAGCAGGTAACTACTGAACTTTAGAGTACCATTCTCACAGCTCCCAAGTGACTCCTGACCAAGGGAGGGAAATCTGAGGGAAAATGTAAGACAGCGTCTTTTTGAGTCCAGAACAAAATGAAACAGGTAACTTGAAACAGATAGCTTTCTCTTTTTCTAAAATTGTGTTCAATTCAGTAATGCATTGAACACATGCTGGAATTAAATACGAGACAAAACAAAATCCCAGAAAAATTACCTTTTCCTTTCTGAAGGCTTTCTTCCTTCTATTTTGCTGCATTCCTCTGGCTTCCTTCACCTTTTGTGATATTTTCTTTCACAGAATATAATCTTCAGTGTGATACCCTTGTCCTATAGGAAACTCTCAGTATTTTTCAGTCTTTTCTCTTATTCTTCACTATGCTTTTTAGTCCTCTGATTAGAGAAGTGTGTGTCTAATTCATCAGGAACGTGGGGGTTCTTCAACTAGGACTAAAAGATAATTTTGCTAATTAAATTAGGTTAATCAAAAGTGTGAGTCTGAACATCTCCTCCTAGCTCCTTCTATATCTAATACTTTGCCAGTGCATTCCCTACTTACTTAAATTATCTTGCCATCACTGCCTACATTCGTGTTTTTAGGGGGATCAATAAGCTCAACACTTACCTCAGTGTTAAACAGACTTCTAATTCTTAGGCTACACTGATCTAAAGACTTTCCTCAAAACACTTCTAGTGCACTTTTTAAAGACTAAGTCTACCAGGAAAAAAAAAAAGAAAAAAGGAAATTCAGTAAATCCCATACATTACCATGTGGTCGGAGAAATGCATTCTGCTTGACACGTGTACAGTCTATAGATTTTTTTTTAAACTAGAGCACTAATCACACCTGTTCAATATAAATCCACAGCCTAATGGAAACTGAGCTCTTGGGAAGATGCCACAGACAATAGCATTTTGGCCCTGCCCATACTGCTCTAGGCTTTGCCCCCCTTGCAAGTAAACCTAGGACAAATGGCTACAGATTTGGGAAAGAGATAGTCTACAAGAGCCTGGATGAGCCCAAAGACACTTAGCTCTGCTGTCCTTGCCCTGCTCATCAAAGGATCAATTAAACTCACTGATTTTTTAGTTGAGCTAAATGGAAGACCATGCTTGTAGCATCCAATGAACACAGATAATAGAAACTCACATTTTCTGAGATCACAGTTCAAATAATACATAAGTTTTTTTATGAAACCTAACGTCTTTTGTGCACATGAAAGTCTTTGACTTTTTCAGAAAGTTAAGAGGTTATTACATTTCAATAGCCATGATGTTCAGACTAGAGCTCTAGGGAAACAGGTTTAGTAGGCAAACCAAAAAAAGCTATAAGTTATTTTAGCAAACTTTGTTTGGAAATAAAGGACACAAAATTTGAAGTGTATTTTGATTTAGAAGTTTGCAGCACAAAGATTTTCTAATTTTCTTTTTGAAATTTAAAAGGTAGAAGAAGCAGCATAAACTAGAATTAATGTGTTTATTGAACCTGTTGTTACTGAGAGCCAAAAATTATGAGAGACTAACTGATGAGTGCAAGTTGCGTGAAAACACATCAAGTTATGACTAATTTTATCCATTATGTTCAGAGAGACACTGTTCATCAATTACTTATGAAAGTACTTAGTATTTTTATTGGAGAAGTGAAAAACTATGGCTTTTCTATTTGCAGGTGGAATTATTTGCTGGTTAGAATATTGCTGAACAGCAATGAAGCATGTTATCTGCAAACCTGACAAGGACATATTCTTGTCACCTCCTCCAGATATAAATAAAATATCTCAAACAGGACAGGTCTCCTCTTTACCAGCCTCCAGGTAGTCTATGGCCCATTAAATGCCAACCATGTTTTCACCAATATTTGTCCTAACTGGACAACATACATTAAAGTAAAAAAAAAAAACTAACAGCAGGAGACTTTGTGATCTCATTAGGTGAGCTGTACCAGACCTAGAGCTTGAAGTCAGTTAGAGGAGAAGGTTTGTGAGAAAACAGCATCTATGAAGTCCTTTCCAGCTATAGGTATATAAACCAATGGTAAAATGCTCATCTAGAGCTATAAACATATTCATACTTCTGGTTTTTCCTTCTATAAACCTTTTAAAATAGACCCCAGTGGCGTAGATAACCATTACATAAAATGTCGTGTGAAACTGGGTAGTTTGATACTACCTCTCTTATCACTAACTTTGTTTTACAGTACAATATACTCTGCCACTTACCTTCTTATGAGCGAGTTGCTTTTAGAGTATCTGCACATAATTTGGCATAATTTTTATTCAGTTCAGCACAATATGATTCAATTGGCAGTCTTTGCTCTACGGAGATCATTTTAGTCTGAAATGTAATTACCACTAATCCCTGGAGGGTGTGGTCCTTCCAGGTCAAGGATAAAACCCTTGGCATAAGAAGCAAGAAACCTGAATGAATTACCAGCAGGTTTTTTTAAGTTCCATGTTGTTAAACATACATTAGTATCTTGAACCATTGCTTACTGTTATCTCTGAATTGCAAATTCTAAATTTATCAAATTTGCAACTAATTTAAATAGTTTTTAATTTTAATGAGAATGTGATACAATTGAAACACGGTTATTAAAGAAATCAAACAAACCCAAACAACAAAACACCACAAAAACCAACTCATTGCATATTACTAACAATGGAATAAAAATGCAAGTCAGATTAGGTCTGAAACACTGCCAGAAGAAAAAATAGTAGCCAAGGAGAGAAAGAAATAGAACTGTAACAGGTGTCCAGCCACTGATAGTCTTCCAGCATAATGTGGTGGTGTCAAAGAATATGCAAAAGCTAAAGCAGTTTGAGATGATTCATTTAAACTAGTGCTAGACATATACAGTGCTCTTATCTATGTCTAAATTACTTCATAAGGTCCTTTTGATAGCCAGTGTGTACAAATAAATGTTCTTGGGATGTGATTTGCTTAGACTGTTTTGGATTTCTGTATTATGAGCTGTGTTTTTCTGCAGAGTGGCCATCCTTTTTTCTATGACGATACACTTCAGGGACTGGATAAGACAGACTAACCTGGTCTTGTCCTTCTATTGTTGTTTTTATAGAAAATATTACAATATATAAAACCACAAATTAACATATTAAAAGTAATAAAAATACCTGGACTTAAATTTTCAAAACCCACAGAGAAGATTTTGACATCCAATAATTTAGATTAATTTGCTCTCTTTGAAAATGAGGTCTCTAAATCTACCCAAAAGAAAAATCATTCCATTATGTAATGCCCAGAATTTTTTTTTTTTTGATTATTATTTTAGGACTCTCTGAGAAAGCAATAAATTGGATACAATCACAGTGAAAATATCATTGTAAGAATAGTATAGATTTTTTAAAATTTAAGATATGCTTATTGTATGTCACTCATTTTTGACTCACAAATAGAAACAGTAATATTCTTAGGGTATAGATGGGAATTTTGCTAATTTGCATATCCTATAGGTCTCTTCATGACAGTCAAGACCCACCTTTATTCCTGAGAAACAGTATAGTCACTTTACTAAACATTTTTTAAGTGTCAGTGGACCCATCTCACCTATCTGTCTCAGTCATTCTCCTTCTAGTGGGTCTGCTCTTCCCATCACTGTTGCAACACTCAAAACTTTACACATACTGCATTTTATTTCTCCACTCACTGTTCCAGATGCTGAATTCCAAACACCTCTTTATATACACTCTGAGGTAGTTGGGAGTTTAATCTTCTCATCACAGCCCCATCCATGACTGTTCACATCCTTCTTGCTAATGAAGCAACCTAAACTCCTTGGTAGATGCAATGTTTCCCTCAATTTAAAATTCCGAATACAAGCTGAAGAAGGGAAGTAAGAAACTCTGATAGACACTCACTTCCTCCACTGAGGCCCTTATAGTTTGATCAGGGAAGCTGCAGCATTTGACATAGAAGCAGCCAGAGCCCATGAGAGATCACTGGAAAACATAATCCAGTTAACGCCAATTTGTGTCACTTGAAATCACAGACAAACTTGACCTTAAGAAATGCGCATTTCAACACATGAGCCCTACATATAAATGAAACAGGATAAGAGATTGGCAAGGATATCAAGCATGAGGACAGGAGTGTATATTGTAACACACTCTGTTTTTTGTTCTCTTATTGGCACATTTCAGAATGAAACAGGGACTGCTCTGAAATGAACAGTAATCTTATTCCTATTGAACATAAAAGAACATTAAACACATTGATTACTTTCAACAAGCAAGCTCACTTCAAACTAACAGCTCATAAAGATGAAGATTTCAACATGCTCCTCTGGAAATTGAAGAAAACACTGAAAGTGTAAAAACATTTAAGCATGTTTTTAGGTACTGTCCTCTGAAGGAATGAGCTGAATGCTAAAGTACTTCTTCCAATTATTGTGTGAACTGTTTTAGCAGATGGTAGCTCCCATTCATTGATCTTCAATGAGATATGGTAGCAAAAAATATGACGAAATCTTAGTCCTAAAGAGGTTATAATGTAAACAAAGTGACACAAAGGGAAAAAATGTTAGAGAAAAGGAATCTTCATCAGATCAGGAATTTATATTCATGAACCACAGAACTACAGTCTTCTGGTTCCCTGGTTAGTTCCTAGAATACAATAATATTTCTAGCTCAATAATTCCCCTCACAAAAAGAAAAAGAACTGAAGGGAAAATATCTGGAAAAATTGATTGTCAAACAGGGCTCCTAGACAGGAGCAAGATATTACATTTGAGATTTATTGAGACGAAAAAAAAAAAAAAAAGGTGATGGAAGTATTAAAACATTATTCATCTACTAAGTGACCATATTCCTCATCTTAGATGTCACTATTTACAAGAGTTTTGAATAAGCTCCCTACCCTCAGTTCTTCCCTTACCCCCAAAGAATTTTACTTCACAGCTAATGTTCAGTGTGAGCTGAACTTCTTTTGGTAAAAAGATAACAGGGTAACATTATGCTAAGTAGTTCTTCATGGAGAAACTATTTCAGAAACTGGATTTTTGTACAAATTCAGTGTTTATCAGGATTCAGTATTAGGTATTCTGAAGACTGAATGCAGAGGGAACAACAATTATAATCTCATCAATAGAAGAATCAGAATTATTATCTGTATGTGGTTTAAAAAATCTTTTGCATATTGTGTGGACAATTTGGTATTCCTCTACTTTGTGTTAGCTCTGTGTCTTAGAAAACTTGCCAAGTAATGAAATACTGGCATTTGCAAGAGTGGTTGGATATCTGGCAAACTGCATATGTTTGAAGAATTTGATTCAGCTTTAACTTGCAGCTGCTGCTTATACAATCATTCTGCTGTGTTTGTAGGTCTCTGATGTATGCAAAAGACTGATTATAGTTTGGCACAGCTCCTGGTGGTTTAACCAGAGGGACATTTCCCTTAATCTCACCTGGCAGTGAAGTTGAAAATGAGCCACAATATTTGAGTCTTAGCAACAGTGGTTTGTAATCAGCGATTCCAATTATGGGATGAGGGAACACTAATTGACCACGAGCTGTCAGAGCAAATGGGCAAGAGAAAGTTATTAACTTTCTGTCTTGACCTCAAAAATGTAATAGAACAGATATAGGTACTTTTTTTTTTTCTCTTTTGGAAATAAGAAAACAAGATTAAAATTATCTTTCTTGTATGGTCAAGAGAAGAATATAACTTAGTTTATCTAAAGAAATATTTGGGAGGGACTGAATGTGACTGTGGAAGGTCAAGAACCAACATCCAAAATCCTTTATTAACTATTAGATGTGTAAAAGCCCTTTACTTATATTTTGAATACAGAAGATTTACATAGAGGTACTTGCATCTCATTCCAGATGGGAAAAATATAAAAATACATCAATGAGTAATTAAGAAAAAATAGAATATATCACCATGAATTTTCAAAATAGCTTAGTCTGGTGTGTGAATCAAAAGAACTCATTTTCTTTCCACTATCAGGTTTTATGACCATGAATTTCTCACCTCGGTGCCTTAAGTGTGTTTATAGCATGAAGCTTCCTTTATGTACGTCTGTCTGATTACCTAAGCAATTTATGTTTTCCAATTTTTTTGTTTTGAAACTGTCTTAACTTATTTTTCAAATTAGTAATTGTTATTGCTATCAAATTGTATCTCCTTTAGTTATTATATTGCTTCATGGTATTTTTAGTTCCCAAAGTTTCTCTTAGGATAAGATCTCCTGCACAAGGTGCCAAATGCCTTTCCTGTGATACGCCGAAATATGTCTTTATATAAGTGAGAGTAAGGCAAAACTGCCTCCTGAATATATAGTCCTTACAAAGAAATTCAACCCAGTAATGGAGATTTGAGCTACAGTTTCCAGCAAATCCCAAACAAACAAACAAACAAACAAAAATGCTTCTCATTGTCACAATGTTTGAAATCACTCAGTTGTTTTAATAACTGGAGTTAATTTGGTTTGAAGTAAATTTAGCATTAAATGGTCCCATGGGGTAATTGTGCAAAGAGTGATGATAACATTGCGTAAAAGGGAAGTAGAAATGGCTTAACTTAACTGTTTTGATGGAAAAGTTTCTTGGAAAAAAAGACATCACCATTAAAAGTACTTTTATCCCTTTAAAAAATTTGTAATATAGAGTTGTCACACAGACTGTTTTACAGTTTGCTGAAAAATAAACATTGAAAGAGAATATACAAATTGTCATTAAAACCACCACACAATGATAGCTATATCTTGCCCATAAATAAAGGGATTCAGATGGTAATTTGTGTTTATGACACAGAAATAAAAAGGTAACAGCAGAAGTAAGAAGAAAAAGAGGTGAATACTTGATGATTTTATATTGTAGGAAAGACTAAAATATTATTCAATATTGTTATTCTGCTTGCCAGTACATGCAGTGGATTTTTGCATCCTCCAATGAACACACTTCTTTGGATACGTGTACAGCTATGCAAAATTAAGCAGGAAATGTAGGCCCTCTTAAAAAAAGAAGTCGACTAGTGTCAGAGACTGGAAGGAGTAATCTGTCTTGAGACAGCTTGGAATGTGTGTAATAGGGGGTGGGTCAGGCTTTCTCTGGTAAGGTGGTGCCCTGCCCCCCGTGCCACCCAGCCAAGCAGTATCTGTCAACCAGAGGACGCTGGAGGCAGCCCCCCAGTATGGCCTAACCCAGCCCCTGAGTGGCCAAGTGACTGGAAGTCCCACCTGGGGGGAAGGCCCATGATGGGACAAGAGTTTAAGAAGGCTGACCACAAGGCAAGCATGTTGATCTTTAACCCTACCTTCATCTTGGGGTCTTCTATCCTTTACATCACTGGAACCCAGGAATTGGTAGCTACATGTCTATTTTTCTATGTCTTTCCTGACTTCCTGGTTTTTTCCCTTTCTTCTCCTTCTAACGGTCTTTTCATGGAAAATAACATTGAATGGGTTTAAAGGTTGCTGAGCAGAATGGGCTAAGTCAATACTGTGATAAGTGTTCTATGTTGTACTAAATCTTTTGCCAAATTTCCTTGATTTCCCATAGTTTGCCAGTAAACTTTTGTGTAATTTTTACCTCTTGAGAATACCTAGTCAGTATTTCTCCCGTGCATCTACCCAGAGCAACACAACCTTGGTTTAGGCCATACATTAATTCTCCAGGGTGTAACAACAAGATATTGGTCAGGATCTAGGGGAATAGGGTACGGAAGGAAATTCAGCTTTTCCAAGCTCTTTATTTTGATCCCATTTCTTTCTTTCATTTTTTTTTTTTTAACACCGGGTGCCCACCAAAGCTGTTCCATCACTCTCCTCCTTGGCTAGACAGGGAGAGAAAAGGCAACAAAAGGGTCTTGGCTTGAGAAAAGAACAGGGATAGACTCACCAGTTGTCATCACAGGCAAAACAGAATCGGCTCAGGGAAATTACATTAATTTACTACCAATCAAATCAGAGTAGGTTGTTGAGAAATAAGCCCAAATCTGAAAAGATCGTCTACCTATCTCTCCCTTTTTCCCAGACTCAACTTCCCTGATAGCTTCTCTACCTCTTTCTCCCAAGCAGTGCAGAGGGACTGGGAAAGGGAGTTGTGGTCAGTTCATCGCACATTGCTTCTGTCGCTCCTTCCTCCCCACATTCTTCTCCTGTTCCAGTGTGGGGTCCCTTGCTTGGGAGACAGTTCTCCATGAACTTCTCCAACATAAGTTCTTCCCAAAGGCTGCAGTCCTTCATGAACATGGGTCGTTTCACTGGGTGAAACAGGCTACAGTTCTTCAGAAACAGGCTGCTCCACTCTGGCTGCTTTCCATGAGGTCATAAATCCTGCCAGAAAACTTGCTTCAGCATGGCTCCTCTTTCCATGGTCGACAGGTCTTGCCAGGAGCCTGCTCCAGCATGGGGTCTCCACAGAGTCATACTCTCCTTTGGGAGAGTCAAACTCTCCACTTGCTTATGTGTGTGACCCTCCATGTGCTGCTGCTGGATCTCTGCTCCAGTGTGGACCCCCATAGGTGCAAGTGAACAGCTGCCTCACCTCGGTCTTCACCACGGGCTGCAGGTGAATCTCTGCTGTGGAAGCTCGAGCACTTCTTCTTTACTGTGATTTACCAAAATACGGGCATTGATCTAATATCAACACCCACCTAAGACGGACAAAGACTCTCTAACAGTTTAGAGTTAGAAAGTGTATGTTTATTCCAGTGCCGGGCATCTGTGCGGGATAGCTCCCTAATATGCAGTGCAAAGGTACAAGCCAATACAAAGTCTATTTATCTACAAAGTTATAAATATCCAAAATACAAATGCATATTTTTAACATCGACACCTCCCATTCTCCACTTCATATGGTAATTAGCTTAGAAGTCATTAAGCATGCGTGGTGTGTTCTCTGAATTGGGTCAGTAGTCTCCTTATTTGGGGAGGGGTCCTGGAAGATGAAGTAAAACTATTCTCCCTCACTCTGACCTTTCTACCTTTCTGGTTTTTTGACAATACAGATTACTCTCGGTGAACTTTCAGTTCCTCTCTTCGTGACTTCTGCATAAGTTCTCAGATGGGGGAAATTAGTAATTGTCTACATTTCTTTAGATCTATTTATCAGTGTTTCTGTTTCTCATTATAAGCACAGCTAAACAAATATAAAAGTAACAAGCAATCAGTTAATTACATCTTAAAAGCTCATTTCAGGTCTGACTCTTCTTAACTAATTAATAACTTTTAATTTATTCCAGCCAGGCTTATTTATCCATCTATTTTAACAAATTTCAACAAAGTTAAGCTTTAACTAAAATCTTAATATTTCTTTTAAAATCCATGTTTCAACTGACCTGGGTGTCTGCACAGTTGCTTCTCTCCCACCTTCTCACTTTGATGTCCAGCTGTTGTTAAACAGCAGATTTTCCCCATTCTTAAATATGTTGTCACAGAGGCTCAGCTTTGACCAGTAATTAGTCTGTCTTGGACCCAGCTGGCATTGACTTTTTTGGACTTAGGAGAAGCTTCTGGCATCATCTCACAGAAGCCACCACTGAAGTCTCTGCAGCTACTGAATCCTTGCCATGTAAGCCCAGTATGGTTTGAAAGAGACTACTCAGACAAGAAAGTAGATTGTTGTCATCTGTACAAATCTAAACTCGGTGTGAATAAGAATGCATATAACTGGAATTTGAAACAAAGATTCTTCCAAAACCTAAGATGAGAAAATTCTCTGTAGGGGACAACACTGGATTCATGTAAATAATTAAAGTGGGATTTACATCTAGTTAAAAAAATAAATTAAAAAATTCTTCCTTTAGCTTTCAATGTTATTTGTTATAACACTGAGAATTTAGTAGCTAAAAAAGTATATTTTTTACACCTGGTGAGCTCTAAATAGCAAATGGAGTATCAGTAACAGCAAAACAGCTGTTCTGTCCATTAAGCCATTACTGTTGCTGTTTTCTTCCTGCTAATGTGGTTAATATTTTCTTAGCTATAATTTTCAAAACAGAATACTAGAAGCCTCAGGGTTCAGCTAACATACAGTATAATCCTTTCATTTAACATGGAGATTGTCCAGCTGAGAGGTAATGCAGTAAACATTTTTAAAAATATTCCTGCTCAAATTTCTGTGAAACATGAATGAGTCTGGATCTCAGTGTAGAATTGTTGACCAAATTCCCTAGAGTTTTAAGATTGCAGGAAAAACTGCTCTAGGTTTTGTTATGCACCCAGGAAATAATTACTAGATTTGGATCTGTTTTGATTCCCTTTCATCTTAAGTTTGCTCTTGAGATACTGGTTGTCCAGAATATAGGAGGTAAAATGATGATGGAGAGAATGGATTACAAAACAGAGTATTTCAGCAGGCAAATTTATGAAGAAGAGTTAGATAATTTCTGATTGAAATAGTTCAATAAATATGCTAAAATTATGCATATAAGAAAATATGGCTTTATTTTCAGAGAGAGCAAGTTTCTCTGGCTTTCAATTATGTCAACAGCTTTCTTGAGTGATTCAGCATTCTGAAAGCCAAACCATATTTAGTTACTGGAATGTAGATTTATATACAGACTTTTGGGCACAGTGTACAAAAACACATCTTGTAAGAGCTCAGTCATCTCTATTTCTAGTCTTTGCAATTAACATTCTTTTTAATGTTGTATTTCTTACATTTTTATTTCACAAATTGTACGTAACTGGGGCTAGGATTGAATTAATTTCAACTATCATTATGAAACTGACTGAAATGCCTAAATGAGATCATAGATACTTCTCAATCTGGAGATGGGAAAAGCTTCATTTTTTTCCATACTAATAATGGAAGCCTGCAATAGAGAAAATGCAAGATGTAAAACAAAATGGTAGATAATGCAACTGGTTTTATTCTTCCTTTTGTCCTTCCCAATCACGCCTAAACCAAATTACATATTCAGCATGTGCTGTTGTCAATAGCTGAGAACTATGTGGGTGCTATTCTAAGATGGCTAGCTTATATTTATGTATGAGTATCTCTCTTCAAACAATACGTAAGGCAGGATTAAGACATAGGATATTTTAGCAAACAAAAAAACACAGAAGTAAAAAATTTAAACACACTTTATGTAGCCTTCAGAATTCTATTTTCAAATTTCACTTGATATTATATGGAGCTCTGACTACTGACTTCCTGTATAAAGATTCCAAACCTTTACTCTTATTAGTGATTCAAACAGCACATGAAGTCAAGGTTGTAAGTAAAAAAACATAAAAGTTCTTGTAAACAATATAAAAATCCAGTAGAAAACAAAAGATGCTTCTATGCCTTTCTTCAAAAAGCTCTGTTCTATGTCTTTGAACTAATTCTTCTAGTCTATCTTACAATTCAAAAGCTGAAAAATATAAACTTTCTTTTTCTGCTCCCTTCTTGCCTGAACACTGAAGATCTTTCATCTTCCAGAGCTAGACCTTTTTCAGTCTTAAATAAGACACTAAACTGCATTGAAATCTGTGACATCATATGAAAACAGCAGACAAGTTTATTCTCTCAGAAGCAGGAACATATTAAAACCGGGTTTGATGCAAGGAGTGACAAGCACACAAAAGGCAAAAAAAAAGTAGTGTCCTGAGAGGAACAAATCAACATATATTTTAAAATATAGGATTGTCCTTAAATCTATATAGAGATAAAATAACTAACAAAGGAAGAGAAATAAACAATTTGTTTTCCGCAAGCACTATTTGGTAATTACTGGATAAATTTCATCCCTATTTTGCCAGGAGAAGCATTCCATGGAGTGAAATTTCACTTATAAATTTGTATGTATTAAAATTTTTAAAGAACTTTGCTTGTGTTGAAGGAAGACCATGTAAAATATTTCCTTTCCAGTGGATGTTTGCACTAGAAGAAAAATCACCATTCCTCACTACGCAGTTCGATTCCATTCTTTTTTCCTAGATATGAATATATTACGAGACTTTTCACTATCATATGAGAAAGTAACATTCCCTTCTGGGCAAATGCTCTTGAGAGCTAAAGTAATAGTAATTAAATGTTTGTAGAGTAGCAGCGCATTGGTTTTCTATGAATACAGGTTCAGATAACCCAGCTTCCCAGTTCGCTCATGGGCTAAATGTTCATTCATTCCAAAGATGATAATTGGAATGGATTAGCTAGTTTCCTTTGAAAATCCCAACCCAAAACTGGACATGGTTGTAACATAGTTCAAGCCAAGCTCCCAAAAAGCCTTTGGTGTCCTTCTTTCTCATAACATCTTAAAATACCTTGTGGGTTTTGCAAAGTCAAATGTTCTACTACTTCCTCATGTCAGACTCAAGGGCATGCAATGCAACAACTCAGTGCCATTTTACAAAACCATCACTTTTCTGTGTTCTAGCACTCTCCACATATTATTTCAAATAACTAGCAATGGGGAGAAAAATAATTTGATAGACACAAAACAGTAATATTTTGAGGATGCAAGACATCGGCAAATGACGGGGAAGAGAAGATAAGAAATCAAGCGCTGCATGCACTTACCGCTATGGAGGTGGACGCAACTTTTAAAGAAGGTCTACTCCTTTACTTGATCATAAACTCTTACTCAACACTTGGCCTAAAGACTTCTTACTTTTTATAACTGATGCATGAGCCATGCATATATTCATAATTAATAGTTTTTATTGAAATGCCCTGAAGTTGTTGGAAGATGATTCCTCAGGATCTTTGTGAATCCCATCAGATGCTTCCCAAGCTTCCATGTTAGGGGGTAAGAGGAGAACAGAAGAGTCTATGATGGTTTTTTCTCTTACATCATTATAATGCAGTGTTACAGTATAGGAGCACTTTGTTATCGAGACTGGACATCAGCCCTAGGAAGCGCAGTTGCCAATACCTATAAAAGTAATGCTGCATAAATTAAGGACATATTTGACATGATCTGTTAGTACAAATGTGAGATAGGGAGATGTACTTATTGCTACAGGCAATTCACAATTATCTTGTGCCCTGATACATCACGACATCATAGATCATTTCTTATTGGTCAAGTAGACTTGAAAATTCATGTTTTTCACAATGGCACCAGCCTTGTTTGCAGTGACAGCACTTACAGTGTGTAACCTAAAGCTATTTCTGATAAGATGATAGATTCTTAACCAGGTATCAGTGCACAACAGAAAGTTTGTTGAGCAGTTGCCAACCATATGCTTGGTGCTCATCACTGTGTATTCACATCAGAGGGGAAATACTCTGTGTTAGGTGGATACTCAACATTTCAGATATCAATTCCACTGTGTTAATTCACCGTAGTCCTGTCTCCTCCAGTTTTGTGCAGCAATGCCATGGTTCCACAGCAGAGGGTTAATTACCAGATTACAAAATTATCTTGCCAGTTATGAACTGCTGAACAGGTATGAAGCTACTCTGCTATTATGCAAAATTATTCCATGGAGTAAGCACTCAGGCAAACATTCATTCACATTATCTTACATTCAGTTGATGCTCTTGGGCTTCTCTTGGCAAACCTGAGTCTTGCTGGCCCAGTTTTCAGTTCTTCCTGATGCTGCTGCTCCCCTTTGTGAGCATACATACACTTTCCCCACCAAAAAATCCAATCTCCATTCAGAGAATGTGTTTTCATTGCTGGATACTTCCTAGATTCAGATCTCTCTCTGCCAGGGCTCCAGATTTTTCTGTATGGTTACTTCAGTCTGGCCAAGAATGTAATACTGGGAGTGGATGCTTGGTTCATACCAGAAGCATGTTGTGAGGCAGAGGCCTTAAGACTGTTGATACATGGGGCAAAGTTGTGATCATCTCCAGGTCAGTTGAGATGCTTCACTGTTTATTCATTCTTTTGCTCTGACCATTCAAATGAGTTTTCTTTGGTCCAAGCTGTAGAAACAGCCAACTTTAGCATGTATGGGTGCAATCCCATTTGTGCAATTTGGCCTGAACTTGACCCTAAGACTGATCCATTGCTCTGTGTTATTTAGCAGCATAGTTATAGTCCGCAGGAACAACATACTCCATTTCCCACTGACAGGTACTTTGATCTCAAATGAATCCTAGAAGAGATATGGGGATGAAGAAAGAAGTAGCTTCTATGCAGGGAACCATGTTCTAAAATAGAGGAATTATGTCATCTTATTATGTGTATAGACAGGAGAAATGTTCAAGGCCTCAGCTATTGATCTTTGGCAAACATACAGAAATGCAGTTGACAGGAGCGGACACTCTTGGGCAGTTTAGGTATCCTATTCAAATTGTGAGGTATTGAATTACATCCTAAATTAGAGTGCAGATGTAATCCTTTGAATGTAACAGGAATTCTGTTCAAGAACAGACTGTTCTTCTATGTGTGTTTTTCCCCTGTGTGTTGAGGGCACATCGTCTGGTCTCAAACAGCAAGTAGAACCCAGATCATTATGGCAGAAAATAATCAAATATTTAAAAAAATATAACCACAGTCTTTTTTTGCATATTGGTTCATGGCTTTATGAATTTCCCCTCTCGCTGCAGCTGTTTCTAACATATTTCCTTTTTTGTGCCTCCTTAAATCTCTGCTTCTCCCATCCAGTTCGCCCAGACTTATTAGACTCGACCCAAATGGCAATGATGTTGACAAAACAAAATCTGCCTTAAAGATCAGATTTGACTCAAAGAGATTTTCTTCAATTTCTGCTTGAAAAATAAGGGTTGGTCTCTATGACCTGTCTCAACAAATCTTGGTTTCTATTATCTTCTTTCTCTCTATATTTCATCTTTACATTTTCTCAACCAGAGGACTTACCACATGTCAAAGCACCTTGCTTTCACACCCAAGAGTGTATAAAATTGAGGTGGAACAGTTGTCTCTAGATACTTCTCTATTTTCCACTAGCTCTTTACAAGCTACAATTCTGCAACTAACTGTTTTCACAGCACAGGGTACAGTGACAGCTTTGGGACACATTGGTGAAGAGATGTGAGATCAGGTGGAAAGGTGGTTTTAATGACCTGTAATGCTAAAGATCTGTAACTCAGTATGCAATTGAGGACTGTCTGTAAGACGTGTTTTGAGGGGGGCTAGGATATTTCTTCTTTTCTCCATCAAGAGCCCTGCTCTATTCCAGGAATTTTACAAGCACGAGTTACATTACCAATAGACTGTTTGTTCAGTCATCCAGCTAGTGATCACTGGTGAGAAAGAAAAGCAAAAACAATCTTGTGCAAGCAAAAGGAGCTAATGATTGCATTCTTTGAATAACAGTTAAAAAGAGAAGATTTTCCTTCGCAAATAGGGAACTAATAATTTTGTGTATATGTCCAAAAAATGAAGTCTTTGCTACAGCAAGTGTGAGTGTTGGAAGAGCAAATTCAACAACACGTAAATAATCATGGATAGAGCAAGGCAAGAAAGGCCATCCAGGATCATGAGAGGTTACACACAGCTATTGTGGAGCTTTGGTCTTACCAATAGGCTGTTGTGAATGGGTGATTTGCATTGCTGAAAAAGGTATTAGCAAAAGTGTTTTAATATGATGAAAAAGTCCCACTTAACAAAGTTTTATGTCATGGTTCACACTATTATTGTACAGCAACCATCATTTGAACAATGTATCAAAACTATCAAGACAAATCAAAGTTACAAAGACACAAATCCATTACAAAGGCACAAATCAAATTTACCCCACTTCAAGGTTACACATGGTATTGGTCACTTACCAAAGGTCTGCTGTCAGTAAAAAGTCTCTCTGTCTTGAGGAGCGACCTTGAGAGGCATCCCAGCTCAGGAGATCACTGTCATGAATGCAGTCTGAAAGAGAGCTCAGAAAGGTCACTGAGGCAGTCATGTTTGTAGAATAAAGTGGTTGGCTTATAGTTAAATGGGAAAGGTATGGATGAGACTCCATGTACCCACAGCTTTTTTTGTGCTTTGAAAACCGAGTCTTAGAAGATCCACCCACTATTTATTAGTTATTCGCATGATCGGCGTTCCAAGCTCATGTGCATCAATGTTCACTGTGTCACTCTGCTCCTTTGTGGGTTTTCAGAGAACGCATTGGAAATAGAGGAGTTCTTGGCCTGGCTATGGCTCAGGTCTTTACCTTCTCTGGAGCCTGAACCAAATTACCACTAATTTGGTTAAGGGTTCAAATGTACCTGTCAAATAGATTAGAGCTATGTGTTGAAAGCTCATGCAGTAAGCTGGAGCAGAGAGCAGAGTCAAGCATAAAGAGGCATATATTTATGAGCTAATATTTCAAAAGTAGCAAATAGATACTTTCCAATTTGAACAGCCTGAGGTGATCAGGAATTTTGCATAATTAGCTTACCATTGAATTTTTCATACTTTGGATCTCTCCCAGTTCATGGGCTTTTACAGTCAAAATCTTATTATGGGCAAAGGGAACAAACCGAAGCTACAGATCCAGAAATTTACTTCTGCCCAATTAAATTTTTTAATTAGTACAGAAAATTCTCACTGATAATACCCTTGAAAAAGTTACACAAGAAAAGTAGCTAACACCAACACCTCTTCCCCTATCTGCCTGTGTTCCTGGTCTCTGCCACATCAGCACAGGGTGGTGGCTGCCACAGTGAGGGTTGATGCTTTGCACTCCCTGCCAGGAGGAGTAGAGTGCTTACAGTTGGTGCAGCCCCCCTGGGCCCAGGACCCATCTTGGGACTCTGTGGATCTGTTTGTCTCTTGCACTGGAGGTTCCTTCTGGGGTACCCATGGGGAATCACATGGTGCCTCCTTGCCCCATTATACAAAGGACTGTTTCCCCTACTCTGAGTTTGTCAGGTCCTCACTTCCAGCTGGTTGGCAGCCACTGGCATCTCCCCACGAGCAGCACGATGGAAGAACCAGCTCCAAACAGTTTCAACTGGCTACAAACAGCCAATATCCACCCCACAGAGGTGAATAACTCTCCTTTTGACAGCCCTGCCCTGCCCCACTTTACATTTTTCTGAACTTGAAAGGGCAAAAATATGACTTGCTGAGTACTGGCCAAGTGAATAAACTGCAGTGGGCAGTAGTTGCTAATGCCCATTGCTCTGTGGGAGCTTCCACTCTCAGTCTTCTGCTTTCTCTATCTTCTCTCACACACTCTGTGCAGGATCCTGAAGGCAGACAAGATACTAACAAGGGCATCTGGTAAATCTCGGTCTTGGAGGAGTAAGCCGTCCTTCTTAGCCTTGAGTAGGCAAATATATCTTCCCCATCCACTCCTGGCTGCATAGCTACCAACCAAAGAGGCCCTGATAATAACTGGGGTTGTCAGTGACTCATGGGAATGACAAACTACTCAGCTCATTGACGCACCCGGGGGTTTTAGTACCAGTGGTGTGCTGCCCTGTTTGAAGGCAAGACTTGTGGAAAATGCAAGCATCTTGCCAGTTCTTTGGCTGTGATGGTCATAAGGACAGCAGAGTATTTATAACAGCCTCCAACTCAGCATAAAAATACTCTTTCCATTGCTGGCATACCACTAAAAAAAAAAAAAAAAAAAACCACAGAAGAAGAAAAGTAGCAACTAAACCCTTTTTAAAAGAAAAGGTTGTGGAAAGAACGTGTTTTCCCTAACACCTGTGGAATAAGCTCACTATATAAAGACTTTCATGTCTTTATATCTTCCTTCAAGTACCCCAGTTGAAGGGCTTTCCAGAACATGCATATAACCTCAGTTATATGCAATGAAGTAATAGACACTGCAGTTGTCAATAGAAAATTCTGCACTAATTTTTCTTTAATATTTAGAGTTCTTCTCTTTCATGTATTCCATCTCAAAGAGACTGTTGTTAGACAGTTATTTCCATAAACACAGTCCACTTTTATATGCTGTAAGTCTCTGTCAGGGCTGATCCTCTCCAATTTTAGGCAAAGTTTGTAACACTTATTGTACTGTATTTGAGGAACCATACATATGGGATAGGAACGAGAACATGCTCATCATAACAAGAAATAGTAATCTATGTAATAAGACATAGGGCACTTTCCTTGAGCTTGTCCTTGGCAATAAAATAGGGACAACTTTTATTCAAGATTTCAGACACCATTTTATGATAGGGCCTTTTTTGACAATGTCAAGTCCTGTGTGTTTTCATAATGCTCAGTTATTGCTGAGCCATCCCTACGCAGAAGCATAACAGAAAAGGAAGTGTCCTCTCACTGTGTTCAGGGAGGCTATCACTTATAAGAGCACCAACTCCTGTGTGTATTCATTGTGCTTTGTGATTGGCTGATGGCCATTTTTGACACTGTCATGCCATGTATTTTTAGACTATCCTCTGACTGACTGCCTAATTCCTTTGGCATACTCTAAAAAGCGGGCCCCGATACAACCACTGTTACATGCTAGGAAGAGACAGATCCTGTGAGCTGGAGTGAGAGGCCCCAGTGTCTGGTGCAGTCCTACAAGATTGTCATGCAGTTTTACTGGGGCAGACTTAGGGCTCGGTGTGGTGTTGCAAGGCACAGGCAACACTGTCAGCAAAAATTGCAAATCAGTATGAATTTTCTATTTCAGAAGAATGTGTGCATGCAGTCAGTAAAAAAAAGACTCTAAGAGCCTGAAAACACCATGTCAACCTGGAGAAATGGCCAATGGACTCAAGAACTGCAAACTTTGAGGTGTCACACAGAGACAGAGGGTGGTGTGGGAGATCTCCCCTTGCCCATGGCTTTGGGTGTGTAACCACTACCTGTAAGACCATTATGGGATGCAGGCTGGTGCTGTATGTGCTATCCCTAGGTCAATGACCAACCTTACATAATGTTTCAAAAAGCTCCAGCTGACTAATTGGGGAGGGACAGAAATATGCTGTCACTTGTTTGCATCTGTGCCTGCAGTAGCTGAAGAACAGAAAATGGTCAAAGAATTGACAGCAGTGCTAAAGGGAAAAAGGGGAAGAAGCATAGAGATGATTGTTAGATGATTGCCCACATACCCTGTGAAAAGAGCGTCTCTGTACTGGAGTTAAATTGATTTCCCAGTGTTCCATTTTGTACACGCGTGTAGTAGCAGCATGTCAGCAGACACATTTACGTCATTAACTTCTTAAAAAAGAGATTCATTATACTCCTGGGGAGGTTGGAATCTTTGGATATAAATCTCCTTTCTGAAGCTGATACAAGGTGAATTGCCAATCTGAACAGAAGCCAAGTGGCATTTTGGTGTGCAAATCAGGATCCTTACAGTTTACAGAGGGCTTCAAAAAAGCTCTTAAAAATCCAAGATGATTGTGGCAGAGGAAGCTGCAGAGTGGTAGACAGACTTACTGGGTGTGCAACAGATTTCCAAACAAAACGATGATGTTATGTAAATCTTAACAGAGATGAACTTATGACCTTAATATGCTTGGACCATTTCTCTAAAAGGCAAAACAGATTCTGATATAGCTGTGGCTTTTGAAACAAATCCACTAGTATCAGGCTATTAAAGCAGTAAGAATTTTATTCCGGTTTACAAGAAGGTTAGAACTGAGTGGGTGCCTAGGAATTGCTAAAATGCAAATGGTATCTGTAGTGATTTGACAAAAGTTTTTGCACAAAGTGTTAACTGATCTCAGAAACTGAAGGGCAACCAATATGGAAACCATTTATAACCATCTAACCAACACATAACTGCATGTGTGCTGCAGCTCAGTCCAAAGGAGAGGTTAAGACTACGCTTTTACTTGTCCCATCTGGATATAACATCTGCTCCCAGGTGATCTAATATCGGTTATTCTGATTGTTGCATCAGTTCTTAAAAGCTGTGATTCATTGAATGCAGCTGTGGTAAAGATTTCTGGTCTGGATTCAGTACAAACTCTCCACTTTTTCATTGAATTGCTATACTAGCTGGTAATCCAAGATGGTTTAAACATGTACCTAGAATTCAGTTTGGTTTTGTTTCTAAACGTTTTCCAGCCACTGATTTTAATTACCCTTCTGTCTTCTAGATTAAGAAGCCTTTTAATATCAAAAATAATTTCCCCTTGAAGATAGTAAAATTCTTTCAATTAGATTGGTTCCTAACATTTCCTTTAGTAAGTTAAATAGACTGAGCTCTTTAAGTCTTTCATTCATCTGTGAGGATGCAAGTTCATAAGAAGACTTACGCCAACTTTATTTTAGCAAACAAAATATAGATGTACAGGCATTGGAGCAATGGTGAATCAGATTTTACAAATTTAAAGCCCTTTAAAGCTCTGCATCCATTTGCTTTCAGAAAGTGCTCACTGAACTCACTGATGATTTTAAGACTGCCACAGTTATTTGCCTTTTTTTTTGAAAGACTAGCATATTTTTCTAGATGAGATTACTGTCCTTCGAATATTTTTCATTTCATCCTCAGCAATCTCCACTTTTTCTGTATTACTGGTTTGTTACAAAAATTTATTTTTTAAAAAAATCATGTCTTATGATTAAATGACACATTTTTGTGAAGGTGTTTTTCTCTACATCCATCTATGTATTGTGAAATATGAAACATATACAACTCTGCATCATTATATATTCTTCCTCTTCAGCAATAGCATGATATGTGCTGAAATAATGCTGATCTATTCCTTGGAGAAGGATGGAGAGACAGGAGTTAAGCAGATTTCAAGTAATTTATTTCAGTGGTGTGTTTGCTTCTAATGTAGCCATCCATCTTTTTTTACAGTCCAGGTACCCAATGCAATTTATGGTACATGGTGACTTCCCAGAAATACAGCATATTTATTTTCTTAATGAACTATTGTACTTCCAATGCAGCAGATTAGCTACCAAAGCATGGCATAGACTCATCTACAAATATATACAAAAATGTAAAGGTTAAATAACAACTCTCAAATGCAAAGTGAATGTATATAAACACTTTTCCTGTTGGGTTTTTTAAAAACCCTGAATCTAAAGATGGTAGAACCACATAGATGATGGGTAACTAAACGTGATTCAGTATATAATAATAAATTCAATGTTGTGCAAGTAAAGATGAGTTCTAATAATGATCTTCAAACTCAAAGTAAGTAATTTATAAAGCTCATACATATTTGGGTCTTTTTTTTTTCTATTTTTTTAAAACATGTTTTAAGTCAGTGGAATATTCTCTTGCTTTCAAACACTTTATTCATGTCATAGCACTAAGTAATTGCTGACTTGCAAAAAAGCCTGATGAGACTTTTTTCCTTGCAAACAAAACAAAGCAGCAAATAAACAAAAATTGCTTTGATCAGAAGAAAGCATGTGTTAGGGAAAAAAAGACAAGGTAAATGAAAATATACAAAGGAAACTTTGTAAGAGAAGAAAATTGATACATTTATTAGCAGACAGAATTAGAAACATAAATGAATAATAAAAGGATTGTTTGCATAAGCAGTAAGACTAGACACAAACATTAAGATGACAGGGTAAAAGAAATTTAATGCTCACCTTATTTTAATTTCAAAATTTGAGCCTTTCCTAGTGAGGTGGAGGAACCCAATTTTTATCTATGGGGTTTATTTTAGTATTTACCTTAAACAGTCTAGATCCTGGAGTAAATTGCTATTCCCACATTTTTTTTCAGGTAGAGAACAATATTTGTGTTATAAAAGAAATGAAAATAAATATCTTCTTATTTTCAAGGCCGTAAGTATTTATTATCACTCTAGATTAATATTTCTTTTTACGGTATAGTACAAAGGCAATAAAAAACTAATCCAAAAAATTTTCAGAGCTAATGTATTCAAAGACAGGGATTTACAAATTATTATTAAGTCCCTGAAGTTTATTGAGTGCAGGTAATTTTTTTTTTTTTAATGTGACATTCAAATTTGTTTATTACATAACAATAATATCAATAATACTGTTTAACTAACTTTCAAAGTAGAATAAAACAATTAGCACTTCTAAATTACATATTTCCTTCAAATGAAACCAACTTTTGTAGCTCAAGTAAATGATGATCCTAATTAACATTTATTTACTCAATAGCAAACAGTGAATTTACAATGACAAAAGCTTGGTAAAAGAACTAAAAGCCTCAAAAAAAAATCTGTATTTAAAAAACAAGAAACAACTGAAAGCAAAGGCATGGGCTTTCTCCAGTTTCCTCAGTCACAATGGCAGTAAAATACTACTACCAGTTTTGAAAACATATAAAAGAACTTATATATCCAAGGAGGATTATTGTCTTTGGGAATGCCATTTATCATGCAGTTCTAGAAACACTGGTTGGAAGGAATCTTGGGAGGCAAGGTAGTGCAGTCTTCTACTAACTGTGGGAATGCAATCAGTAGTAGATTATGGCAGCTATGATTTTTTCTAGAATCTTGAAAATATTCACAAATGGAGATTTCAAAGCTTGCTGAAATGCCTAGAAAAAATACTTTTGTGAATATCTAATCTGGACTTCCAAAATCACAAACTCTCTGTATTCTGCCCTCTTAAATCATTTATACTAATAAGAAGAGTTTGGCTCTGTCCTTTTGGTAACTACTCTTCAATTATTTTTAGGCCATTTTTAGATCACCCTTCAGCATCTTTTTCACTCATGTGAAAGCACCTGAGTGCCTCAAATTCTTTTTGCAGGATTTGTTTCTCTAGGCTTCTGACGATCTTAGCATACTTCTGTCTGGACCCTTCCAGTTTCTCTCTGTCCCTGTTTCTGGAGGATGAAAGCTGGGCACAACATACCAATTTTATTCTTCAAGAGAAGAAAGAAAATATTCAAGCACTTCTAAAGTAGATTTTGAGAGAATCTAAGTTTTTCTACATATGCTTCATTCCTCAAACAGAACAGTGCTGCCCTCTGTGCCACTACATTGAAGCACGTAAACTGCTAAAATCACTTAATTAATAATATAAGGCCCTAGAAGTCATCACCAGGATTAGAATTAGACTGAAGACAAAAACCCCAAACCTGTATTTTAAATGCCAGGAGACTTAAAATAGTATTACTATTTTAGTTATCATATTCTTGATTCAATCCCTGTAGAAGAGCTGTATGGTGTTTTCCTCTCCAACAAGTATACTGGAAAGTAGTTGGGTTCGACAACAATGGAGGCTCATTTGTGCAGGTGAAAGTGTCCATCTCTAGAGGCCAGACACCATCTGTCTGTCTAAAAGGAAGCCCTGCTGGCTGATCCACCAAGTGGTACAGCTCTTGCTTCTCTTGCCTTCTTTTTTTTTGTTCTAGAAATAAAGTGAGATGAAAGAAATCAGCAATAATTTGGAAGAGAAACAAAATAATGCAGTTGGCTTAATCCAATTAATATAAGAAACAGAAAAAAAAATCTTATTTGAATAAGGGAATAGTGCACAGAAATTGAGTTGAAAACTTTGAAAAATAGGTATCTTCCAAATTAGTATGGTATTTCAGAGCTATTTCAATACTTTCAGGGTAGCTTGAATACCAAATATTAACAGTATTTTGTAATTTAAAGTCAACAGAACCTTAGATGTATATTTTTTACAATGTTGTTGGATGTTAAGATCAACATTTTTCGGCATTTGAAGAAATCTCAAAATACATTGCTGCATATTAAAACTGTTGCCAGCACTTTGGCACTAACTCTTCTCATGCACACTTTATTATTCTCTTGCTGTTTACATGGGCCTAATTTATTCTGGTTTTCATTGCTTGCTTGTTTGAAAAGCAAGGACATACATAGACCTGTAAACCATCAGATACATATATTAGGGAGAGAAATTATAGTATAGTATTTTAAATTATCCCTGCTTATACTGGGAAAAGACAATTATTTGTTTATAATTGTTTTTCTGGCACATATATTTTCTGTGCATCTGGTTTAGTTAAATAGTAAGATCAAACAGGCCAAAGTTTTCAATTAAAAGGCAGAATTCACAGCTGTTTTCTGTGGTTCTGATCTTTTAAATACAGTGACTACAAAGTGTTAATTCCTTTGGACAAATCATCTGAATAAAGCTACTTATATTACACCCCTAGGCCCAAGGTGTTAATTGGCTCATAGTGGGTACTGTTACAGCACAGAAAGGAAATTACCTCTTTTTGCTAATACTCAAGCAATAAACTACAAGTAGTCCAACTCATTCATGACTACTAATCATAGCACAGCTCATTTTGAAAGAGTGAACTTTAGTGAACTTTGAAAGAGTGAATTTTAGTTTCAAAATGAATGAGAATGTCAGATTGATATACCCGTATATAGTTATTGTGTGTTGCCAAAAGCTAATACTCATATTAAGCAGGTACAAGAGACAGTAGTTAATGTTACCACAAAACTTCTTTTCCATCTGAATAAAGCTTTCTTGGACTGAAGCCATAAATTGATCCGAAAAGCATTACTGCTTTAAAGAGGTGTATAACTTAAGTAAGTCTAAAATATTTAATAAGAAATGTTGGAAATCTGAAAAACCCTGATGCATCGCAGCTGATCAGAGCTTGAAAGATGTATGAACAATATTGACAGGCTAGGCTGGTGTCTGTTTTATACTGTGGGCTGCTGTGATGGAATTGCAATACACTAAAGGGGAATTTTGTCCCCTTTTTCCTTAGAGCAAGCACTCCCTAAAACACCATAAGCTGCCATTCTTGCTTTTAGAGCACAAAATAACAAACCAGGGATAGCTGTTCTTTAAACAGAGCAAGTCAAAATTTCTGTGTAAGACATTATAATAAAACTAAATCTGGCAGACACTAACGATTTCCCGTATATGCTGAGCCACTCCTCTCATCTTGCTTTCTAATCCAAAAGTTTTTAATGTCTTTCTAGATTGAAAAACTCCATGTAGTCCTGTCTGTTCCTAAGAAAGAAGCTTTGTTTTCACGGTCTTTGAGACTTGGCTCAGGTTTAGGTTTCTCCCTGCTGTATACAGGCACTGCATTCCACAAGATACTGAAAATTTGCAGTCTTGCTGTGTCTCTCATCTTCCTTCCCACTTCATTGAGAAAATTCCCCAGCCTGAACACTCTCAAAGGAACGAGAGGCTCCAAGGAATGGGGGTCTCTGTTGTTGCCATGTGGCAATCAGAAGAGCAAAACCAAATTACTGTTATGTACACTCAATCACATCATCTTTAACTGAGCCTGACACTACACATGCAACAAGCTAGGAACCCGTTAGTCAAATGATTCTATGTCTGATGAAAATACCTTCACTTGCACCAGTCAAAATTTACTCATACAAATAAAAAAGGCAAAGCATAAAGGACTTTTTTGGTTTTGCAACATAAAATGTGGAAATCTGAAAATGTGTTAATGCAGAAATTTTTTAAAATGTGTGAAAATAGCAGACTTACAGAGAAGCAAAGATGAATTCAATTTTTTTGAGTATAAATATAAGGTCTACCTGATTTCAGGGTACTAGGAGTTTTTGTAAGACAATTTAGAGGAATAATGAGGATGTCAGAGGTAACAGAAATATATAAAGCAATGCAGAAGTTTGCTTTTCAATCAATGTTGATTACTCTTGCAACTAATTTAGTTAGTAGCCAAATAATAACCATATTTTTTTCTTAAATCTTCTTCTGGGAATATGTATTTGTGTAAGAACTCCTTCCTGTCCATATGCCTTATATTTCTGTGTTCATAGTTGCAGAAAAAAGGTCTCAGTATAAGACCACATTTTGCCCAGAAGATTGGAAGAAGAAAAATAAAAGCAATGGCTTTACATGTTTGGGATTTGGGGTTGGATATATTTTGGAAGTTTGTGTTTACTGAAACTTTTTTTTTTTTCAGTTTCAATAATTGCTGCATGATTAATTACTGCTGAATGCTTTATACTAACAGTAGAATTAAATATTTTTTGTTAGGAATGCTGTTGAACAGGTACCTATGCAAACAGACATATTAAGCAATTCCCAGTATGTTACATTAAATTTTAGACATCTTTGCTTGGAAGGATTGATTTGTGGCGGGTTTTTAATGTAAGAATGTGAATGTTCATTAGCTTCATTTCATTAACACACCGGCTTTACCTGGGCAAAATATATTGATGAATATAGAGTTGCAAGGATGTATTTAGCAGAGATTTTTGTAGCAAAAGGCAAGTAACTACTCATAAAGACTCAATTTCCATTTTTATTTATATTCATTTTAGTCTATTAACTTCTGAAACATCTTGTTCACTACATAAAATTGTTCATATTAAAATTATTGAAATATATAAGGTGTGTCCTAATATATTAAATAACTTCACAAAATGCATAAGTTTTATTTATTTTATAAAAAAATATTTATGGATGTTAAAATTTATATAAAAAGCTTGTTATTCATTATAATCTTGTTGAATAAGTTCTGGACATCAGTTTTGACAGCAGTGGTATCGTCTTATTCATATGACCAGTTACACTGGATGAATAATGAATGAGAAACAGTCATAACAAGTAATTTGCTGACAACCCTTGGGCTGAAAATAACTGATTAAAGCTATTTTGGGAATACTGATCTGTAACAAGGGTAGTCAGAGAAATCAGGATGAGTTTGTGATTGATTCAGGAATGAAACATATCTATCATTCATAAAAACTCTTGGGTTTATTTTGCGAGCTTGACCATTAGTCTTTAAAGATTTTTCAGGCTCATTTGTGACAAGAAGAAATTGCATTTCCCAGTGCCTTGCTTGGTTTTTGATTGGTTTACATACACTTCCCCAAATCATCTGTAAAAAAAAACCAACCCAAAAAACCCAGGAAAAAACAAGGAGCATAAAACCTGGAGTTAAGCCCATCATTTGACAGTAAAAATACATATTTCATCCAAATACCACAGCATTATTGTTTGGGTAGTATAACACAAAATTAAGGTTGCTTATTTTTACACAAAAAGGTGTCAGTCCTACAGGGAGCGCTGCCAGGCAGGAGGGTAGAGGAAAAGGAGGAGGTGGGAAATGTTATTGGTTGCTGTGGAAACTGGTATCATTACCATGATGCTTTGAAAAAAAAAAACACTGAAGGACAAAGTTTTAAATATATTCAAAATTGTCTTTACATGTCCAGTGCTTCAGCGAGTTGTCTGTAAGGTCCACATAGAATGTTGATAACCCAAAGAAATGTAAGATGTTTCCACACCATCAGCAGCTTCACATACCCACCTCACCCAACACCAATATTTTGAAAACCAAGTTTGCTTTTCTTGGTTTTTTCAGATCTTTGAGTTTTTAAATTTATATGAATATATAAAATTGTATTTCAAACAAGGAAGGCTGAGAAAATTAATATTAAGTGTGGGAAAAAAGATGAGCTGTCCACAAGAGCTGAAAGTCTCCCACATCCAGAACATCTGGAATGTATCGGCTTGTTTTCTTAATGCCTTCAGTATAGTCTAGATTCAATACCACAATTTTTTAGCAATTTGTCTTTGTGTAAGCTGAATCATTTGTCAAAATCTTAAGTATAATAAATCATTTATCTATCAGTTTCTTTAAATCTTAAGTATAATAAATCATTTATCTATCAGTTTCTTTAAGATTTTGAATATTATGGAGTTACTCAAATAGGGAACAACTATCATATAGTATTAAATTCACTAACATTTTGGACACACTCAGCTATGAAAAGCATCCCAAGGAAATCAGAGATTCACTTTTGAGTGAATCCTGGCGAAAGAAAGGTGTAGCCTGGATTATATGATATGCAAGTTAATAATCAATTTGCAAATTTTAATTCAGTCTGAGTTGTTCAACTGATTTGTAGCATGAACATTTCAGTCTGCATTTGTCTTTCTTTTTCATCTTGTACAGTATGAAATGCACACAAATACATTAGAAAATAATAACTATTTAATCTTTACACAAATAACTGCTTGTAAGGATGATTCTGGGAGCACACTAGAATTTTCTAGTCATTCAAAAATGAAATATTTTTTTCCCCAAATCAATGGAAGTTCCCTTAAATGTTGATGTAGATTTGAAAAAAAAACAAACCCACAGAAAGGACTCTGAAATTTACCCAGGTTCTCTCCACAGTGAGAAGTTTTATTATTTAGCTTTTTTTTTTTCCCCATGCCTGCATGCACCCTGCTTGTTAAATAAATATTTTTTTTTTTTACTTTCCTCTAAGGAAAATTCTTTCTGAACCTGGTGGGGGAGGGCTGCTGAAATCTGCCTTCTTTGGAGGAGACATCCCTTCCAGAGCATTTCCCTTAATTTGTCTCAAACCGAGACAATGTTTTGTATTTTGTAAGTTACATTATTTTCTTCATTTTAGCATTTGCTCTTTTTTTTTTTTTTTCTGGATTTTCGGGTTTGCAAGTAAGCACATGTAGGTTATCAGCTGAGATAAATGCCAGTTATAGAGTGGTGCAGATTTTTTTCCATTCTATAAAATATATTATGGAGTTTGAATTGAAATATCAAAGGTTCAGAATGCATTTTGCATTTTCTTTGAGGCAGGCCTCACAACAGAGTGTGGCTTGCAGTGATAAGCTAACTCTGCAGGAGCACACCAGTCCTGTACAGTAAAACCAGTGAAAGGTTTAAACATGTAAGTCAGAGAGATGAAATGGAAGCCATCTAGTACCAAGAAGGTTAAATAATTTCCAAGAACACTGCTTCTTGTTTTACTTGAGTGTGTTAAGGAAGTGCATTTTTTCTTCCTTCTAAAGAATATTGATTTAAACACTTTTATATAGCCCTTAGTGCTGTGTATAATGGAATATTTTGCCTTGTGAATGTAAACAGAGAAATATAATTTTATAGTCAATATAGAAAAGTACTATAATTCATTCATACTTCTGGAATATTATTTTAAAATAAATACTAACACGGAAGTTGGGATAAAATAAAAATGTTACCGTACTCAGCTTGTTGTTACATTTTTAGTTACTCTTTTTCATGTAGACACAGATTGCTGGAGGAAGATGCTGGAATCATAAGTGTGCCATGAAGATATGAAAAATACTTTAATATTAGTGCATTATGTGATCTATCACATTTTAATGTACCACCTTTGTCCTGTGTTTGGTCACTTTGATAGCCTTCTCTCTAGGGCTGCAGTCAGACCAGCAGTGAGGAAATCCATCACCATGTGCCAATCTGTCCCTATTGAATTTTACAGAAAGGTAGACCAATTTTGGTCTGTGTTCAGTTTTTTGTCTCTTTTTAGACTTGTTATAATTACAGTTTCTAATTTAATGGAAGGTGCCAAATTTTAGTGTACTTTCAGCTTACAATTCAGCCCTTCTTTCACTGATACATGGTTTTCAGACAATTCTAGAAAATATTCTGGTTTATATGCATTATCTTTGCCTTGGAAAAAAAAAATCATATGATTGATCATGATTTAATAGGTGATCATTATACATGAAAAATTTGCTAGGAAACATTTTCTTCTTCTCTGTCTCATAACAATACTTTCTCAAAAACACCTTGTATTCCTTTTACTGTCTTTTATGTTCACAGCTGTTGCCTTTTTGGCCCATGAAATGTTTGAAGAAAACAGTTACACAGACAACCATGTCCATTGCCCAATTTTTCAACAGCTGTATTGCAGGTGAAGTGCACCAGGTTTTTTAACCTTTAACATGTCCCTGCTCCAACTTGATACTGTTTGGCTGAGTAACCTTACTTTGGCTGAGTAAACTTACAAGGTTTTGTAAGTTTGGAAGGATTGAGCTTGATGATTTTGACTTTAGCCAACATAACCATATCTCTGTCACTCAGTAAAAAGCAGAGGTATACCTCCACATCTAAGACTCATTTTCTGCTGCATGCCACTCCAACAGGAGGTTTTGAATCAAGTCTAGTTACAAGAATAAGTAACTCTAGTATTTTGATCACCACATCAAAAATCAATTCAGCAGGCAAAGATCTCTGTTCAGTAGAGGTTTGGGGGTTTTTTTGCTTAGGGATTATTGAGATGCTTTTAGTTCCCTTAATATAATCTTTCCATTTCAACATGAGTTTGTCACTCAAACGACAGAATTATACAAAATATCAAGTCCAGTAGCACAACTCCCATCTGTAGCAAATGTTTCAATGTATTGATGGGTGAAGAGTTTGTAGAACTAAGAAATTCCATGTTATTTTAAAGCATCAATAATCCTGGTTTCCTAAATCTTCTGTCTCTTCAGGATCTCTATCTCCAAAAGCTTTTTTTGAAGTTACTATTGCCTACAAATTCCCACTTGAGAAACACCTGTCATCTGCGATCTGAAAATATTTTGCAGATGGACAATAGCAAACATTTTTTCAAATACTGTCAATAATATTAAAATAAGGTATCTGAGGTCAGGAATAAATCCTTGTTTTCAAATTGGCTTGTATTCCGAGTTAAAATTTTTCACTGACTTTTCACATAGAATTGTCTCCTGACTTTCTACTGGATGTAGACCCAGTCTGCATGGACAAATCCAAATTTAAGTCAACAGATCCTGCTTCACTTAAGCTATGCCCTATATAACTGGCATGGGCTTTTTTGCTTATTTTAAAATTTTGGAGTTTTGTGTTTGTGTGTTTTCGTTCTTTTTTTTTTTTTTTAAACATGCATAATTAGTCTACTTAAATAACTATACAGCGCCCCTCCTCTCAGATTCCCCTTTGCTGTGTTTCATTTCTGTATCTCTGCAGGGTATAGTCAACATTGTTAGTTTGGTAATGGTTTTATAAATGGTTTTGTAATTGTTTGGTAATCTTACAATCTACATGAGAACATTGCCAGTAAAAGGTTGGCATCTTTGCCTGAAAACACCGATTGGTACTGCACAGCTCTTACCTCCTGGCTCTTCATTTAGAAAAAAGGTTTAGCTCAGAGCATCTGGAATGACTGGGGATTCCAGCTTTGGCAAAAGGACTCACGTTTTTTTCAGGTAAACTTTTTGTTTTCTGGTAGATGCTGCTTTCAGTGGAAATATTTCCTAATAGTAACCAAATGGTTTAAAGGAATAGTGAAACTAGTGGTTCAACAGCACACTGATAATCAGGTTAGTGATCAGAGCCAACAACATAAACCAAATCCAAACATAATGGAAAGTAGTTTTATACTAGCAATTTTTATAATATAAGCATAATAAGAATGTTCACATTCGTGTAGTAGAAGTGCAATCTGCACTGATTGGTGTGTCTAAAAAAAAAATAAAAAAGAGTACTGAGGTAGATTTAGATTGATTTAAGTAACTGACTGAGGAATAAGAGTGCCTAAAAATTAGACTCCTGCTATATCCAGAGAAATCCAGACAGTCTTACAACACGGTGATAATTAACATGGAGAAGGGTAGTCCTGGAACCCAACTCTATCTGTTCTTTACAGTAGAGTACTCCTCTAGCTGTGCAGTTATTTGTGTCATCTTCAGTACAGCCATTGTCGAGTGCAAAATGTGTAAATTTAACAGGAAATAAAGATCAGAACTCTATCTCAGCCCCTTTCAAGGTGAGAGCAAAAAAGAATTACACTGAGTCTTTATTTTGCCAATTTTCCTTTTCTTGCAATGATTTTTGTATTGCTGGCTACAAAATTGGCACTTCTTATATCCTATCCTAGATTGATATATAAGGGAAAAAATAGAAACGAACCCAGAATATTATGAAGAATGAGTACCTGAGGCAGGTGGTGCTTACCCACTACATGAAAAATATTCTGGTTTTGATATAATACTAAGTATCAGTTTACATGTTCCTTATGTCTCCTTCCTTTTGCTGATACAGGTCAAACTATTTTATCCTGCTCCTACTAATTTTTTATTGCTCTAACACCAACTCTCACTGTCTTGGAAAGGCAATTTTATAGTGTGACCACTGTATATTTCAATTTCACTCAAGTATTTTCATGTCATTTAATTTTCATTTCATTTTCAGTATAACATTCTGTGTCAAAGAACAAACCAGAGAGCTTTGAATTATTTTAAATAAGAATGATAGAGAATGGACAATGAAAATGTGTCTAGAGAGAACAAGTACCTAGAAATTTTAATGCAACAAAAGACAACTAACTGACAAAATTGAAAATTGATTGCTTTACACTACATATCTCAGTATGGTGGGTAATAAAAATCAGGAAATAGAATATATGTTAATCCACAGTGTTCTGTAAGAGGAAAAAAGTAACTATGTTCAGGGATAGATTGTTTTTATAGGGTTTATGTATAAATCTGATCTAAAACAACAAACTTTGATTCATTTTTAAACTAGTACCCACTAAAGCGCACACTGTACTCAGTATCAAGCATGTGAATTATCTTCCAAGATACATTTCCCTCCTTCAATTTCAGTTCACTTAAGAGATATTTTCTCAGAGAAAGCAACAAAATGTTTCTACTTTTTCTTTGCAGCTTTTCATTGTAATACAGTCAAGAGTCTAACCAGATTAATCTGGAACTACTCTGTGGCTTATCCCTTCCCCAGAGAAAAGGCTACTCTGGAACATTTGATTTTCACTTATGAACTCTAAAATGAAGAAAAGATTTTTCTTTATTTTATATTTAAAGACCTAGGCACACAGTGACCTAATTTTCTTCAAGAAAAGGAAAAGGATCCTTAATTAGGGCTTGAGATCTAAAAATTTCCAAATCTCAGACTTGTCTTAGACAATTTCTAGATTGTGCTTTTAACTTCCAATGTGGAAGTTTAAAAAAAAAAAAAAAAAAAAAATCCTATCCATGATTAGTCTTACATTACAGATTAGAAGGAAGAACCTGATGATTTTGATAATTGGCATCCATTCCAAATGGGTAAAAAGATATAATGTGAAATTATATTACGTTTTCTTTCTAAACAAGATTATTTAGAATAAATATCTAAAGAATATATTTGAATCTTTTACCTCCAAAGTTGTCCAATAAAATAAGACACTTTCATTTTGAGTATAGGATCTTGTAGGAAATTAACTATGATTGCCTGGTCAAATCTCTGTGAAAGCCATTTAATTGAGCCATGAAATGCAAATATTATTATGATTGAGATACACCTACTTTTTGTAAATTTTCTCTATATGAGTCCATTCACCTTCAAAGTGAATCTCACATACTGCATAATTAGTGGGATTTTATCTTGTTTCTCCCTTTATAGTGATTAGGTCAATAAACACTTTTTTTGAATCTTCTATTTATAGCGCAAAAGAAAACTTGAAAATGGTAAAGAAAATATTATATATGGTCAGGGAAAACGAAGAAGGATGGAAGTGGCAGGGCATTTTTTTTTTATTATTCCATGACACACAACTAAAATTAATGTCACCTTCAAAATTAAAAACTAGAGACTATAATTATGTCTTTTTGTTATTTTCTACTGTTTAAGTCACTCATTTTGCATATCACAGTATTGAGTTTGCATTCCTCTTCATACCTTAGCCTCAAAAATTCTTGCAGTAGGATAAACCATCTTGTTTTTGTGTATCATACCCCAGGAGCAAACATTACATAAATATTTATTGCAAAAACCCCCCGAAACCACCTGCAAATATCTGTTTAGAAACAGAATGGTTTTTTAAACAACTGAAAACTAATTCTTGTATGTGTTCTTTTCCATTTTCTCCTGATTAATTTTTGGGTTTGTGTGCTTTTTATAATTATTATTACTTTTTACTGCATTGCAGTAGTGTAATTTAAAAAATATTGAGCTACAGTATTTTTTAATATGGGGATGAGAGAAAGCTGGTATTAAATACCTGATTCAAGTGAAGCCCATATGTTTTAAAACTGGTCAAGCACCCTAAGCGGAGACCTATGGAAAGGGTTTCTACAAACATCATACATTAAGCTCTTCATTGTAAATAGACTAACAGCTATTTACCAAGTTAATTCAGGATAAGTAGGGACAGGGGAGAAGAGGACGGTTCATGTAAACAGTTTTTGTATTATTATTTTCTGAATTTTTGTAGAGTCATTGAATCCAAAGCAGGCAGCAGTGTCTGGGCAGGAAATAATTCCCTTTCTAGAAAAGAAATTACCTTTGCTAGTTAAGCTTCAGAGCTATCAGGGAACAGTTCAGTTGAAAAAGTTATGGGGTGAGCTAAGAAATACCTCATGAAATGAAAGGTATATGGGCTGTAGCAGAAAATCTTTCTCTGTCTGTTTTTCTCTTGTGGTGCTGATAAAACCAGAGTCATCTGTATGAGGTAACAAGAGAGAAAAGCCTGAATACATAAAAGCAGAACATGGATGATACTTATTTATTCTCATATTCAAATATCCAGTTGAAAATAACAGTTGGGGTTTTTTTTTCTCATGATTTTGTGAAAATAAAAAGTGGTGAACAGAAAAAACCCCGATCTTTTCTCAGTACAGATTCTGCATTTTGTTATTTTTAATCTCCATGTGATTTAAGAAATTTTAAATGGAAACTTGTGCATCTAGAGTGTTTCTACTCCAAACCTTTCCTGATACATTGAACATTATCAGACTAATCTGATAATAATTCTGGACTAAGACAAGTATGAAATTACTCATAGCTACATTTAGCTACACATAGCTACACCAATACAAGGAACTGCAATGTCATGAAACTATAATACATTAATGAAACGTGCTTCCATATGCTATGAGAGTCTAAGGAATATACTTTGTTTAAAAATATTCAGATTTAGTACTGGATATTTAATTTGTCATTGTATTAAATATCTGTGTATTGTCCTTATACCTGCAGTGTTCAGCTGTCCCATCACGGACTCTGTTTACTAGAAAGGATAATTTCCCGGTGTAATACAGTTCCTCCAAACCAGATTTCTTCAACAAATACATAATGTCCCAGATTACATTCCCAGCACATTTAATTAAGTTGTTTTCCATTACATTCCACCTGTAGTCTCAAAGGGTTATAGCAGCTCAAGAATATTTGACAGTACTCAGCCAAGAATGTACTTGATTTTGGTACATTAACCTTGTCAGTAAGGATAATTTTGCTCACTCTATGCATTGAGATACTGTCTTCAGTCAATGACAGAAGATTACTGTATTTCTAGCTTCAGTAGAGAGGATATGAATGAGTAACTCTCATCCCAATGGAATATATGCAGAGGTAAAACATTTGCTTGACTTAACGAACCAAAGAGCACTAAGAAAAATAACAGAATCACAGTGTTTGGTTGTGATTAAAACATTATCGGTTTAAAATTCACCCGCTCTTATTCTAAAGTCACAGAAGACCGAAATTTATTATGGCATAATAAACTGAGACAGTAGTGGTATTAAACTTTGAGAACATTATTCACACTATTTCAGTAAGCATATGGAATTTTCCATCCGGCTTGCCATATGATCCAAAAAATGAAACTTCAAACTTTTAATTCACTTAAAATCAATTAACTCTCCAATACATCTACATGTTTTTTACCCAATTCTTATTCTGTGTGGATTCTTATTATCTCAGTGTTTGCTAAAGTAGTTTAAATTACTTAGTGAAAAAAAAATTTACAAGTTTCTCATTTAATTTTGTTCTTTGAATTAAGGAAAAAAAATGTGGTAAGTCTGAATTTGATTCTTTTCACTGTAGTGAATATGAAGTCCTCAGTGTAACATGCCATCACACACTACCTATAATTATTTAAATGAGATAATACTTAACTTTACCAGCTAAATTTTTCTCTGTCTCCATAACTAAATAGTTCTTCCCAAACCATTTCTGAGACTTTAAACCATTCAGAAAAACAAATCTGTTTTGTACAAGGCAGGTAAACCTCATACAAGATTGACATAGATGTCTGCTCATGATATTTATTCATAACTACTTTTTTTAATGAACTTGCTGTGAAAGAAATGATGCCCATGAGAGAAACACAGTATTTTAACAATTCTGGTTTTAAAAAAAGATTTTTTCTATAGATAGACAACTGGGGAAGAATCTTATGTGAAGTATTTCACAAGTTTGCAAGCTCTTTCTCCATGTTCACTACAAAACAAATGACAAGAAACATTTCTTTCTAGACTGATTTACATTTTTTAATATACTGGAAAAACAAATAGATTTACTTAAAAGAAAAATTGACTGCAAGAATTATGACAATACATCTTGCCAGAGGCATAAGTCATGCTGTCATTAGGCTTTAAAATCTGTTCTAATTACTTGTGTATCACTTGAACTCTGGTTTTGAAAAAAATCTATTCCAAAACTCATTTTCTATATGTATTTTGAGATATTCCTTTTAGATCTAGTCCAATATTTCTCATCAGAAGAACTTCTCATGCATTTTCAATGGTTTCAATGTGTTACATAATTCAACAGAGAGTTTAAATGCAAGTTTATAGAAGCATTTTGCTTCACTAAAATTAAAATGTTTCAATTTCTTAATTGATCACCAATGTCTATTTTATATGATGTAAGATAAAAAAATTTCAAAGAATGCAACATTAAAAAACAAGCTTTGATATTGTAAAAAAAGTGTCTCAGTGTTTTGAAAAAAAATATTCCAGTACATTTTCTTCATTTTGCTCCATCAGTGAAGGATGTTTTTAGCTTGCTTCTACTCCAATTTTCCAAGTACCAGGATTTCCACCAGAAAACAGTTTCAATTATCTGCTATCTATAATTTACATTAACTCCTAAACTTAAGATGTTCACTGGTGCAAAAATTAGTATTGGATAGGAATATTTGCTAGGAATGCTTATTTAAAAAAAAAAAAAAAATCCATTGAATCTCCTTTTGTTCTTGCAAGATTAGGTAGGGTTAATCTAAGACTAAACTGTAGTAGGAGCAGCACTCATGGTCTAATACTGTACCTGGTTGTTCTGCTTCCCTATATTGACATGAACACACTGATTGAAATTGGTTTGTTTGCAGGGGAGAGCAGAAAATTTTCAGACGTGTCAGGCTGATAACAAAAGGAAGCAGAAAAGTTATGTTGGAGGTGGTTTGAGAGTGATTTAGAAGGTCTTTAATTGCCTTTAGTTGTCAAATTTTGAAATTTTGTCTTCAGAACACTCTTTTGCCAAGCAAAATTGTTAATGTGGCAATTAGTGCTTCTTTTTTTTTTTTTCATATTTATGCTTTTTCTTTATTTTATACAAATTAAGCTTACTGATAGTCATTCTTCATAGACTTCAATAGGTCTGATAATCTCTCTGTTGATATGGTATTTCATGAAGAGACAAATTTCTGAGAAATGCATTACCTTATTTAGCCATTAAAGCATCATATTTGGAAAGATCTTCTAATTTACCATGTTCTCTGTCTATGCATTCCTCAGAGGATTTTCTCCTTTTCCCTTTCATTTCATTAGATTTTCATTATTAACCTTTTTTTCAATTTTTTTTGGTGGACAATAAATGGAACTCTGTTAAAAAGCCACCGAAAGAGGGAAAAAAATATCCTTGTGGGGTTAGATGCATATTTATTTTCCACCCAGAAAACTGTATTTACAACTTTTTGCATTATGGAAGGCGGGAATATAGAAATTAAACTCCCGACAATTGCTGTGAGATATATAGAGGGGTAAGAAATAAAGTGCACACATAAGCTCCCACAGTTCTCTTCTGCAGAAAAGCAGAGTACACTCAAGTCCTGCTCTTGAGATAGGTTTAAGTTGCAGCACTGCTATGTACTCAGACCTTGACCATTTCCAGGTTTCATAATAGAAAATATGTCGAAGTTGACTCAGTTAATAAAGAAATGTAAAGACTTTCTTGCAGTTAGAAACAAACAAATAAACAAAACCCAGATCTAGATTTCTATAATGAACATTAATAAGCTGTACTGTGAGAGGTTATTTTGGTCAGAAAAACAAGGAAAATAATGAATTCTGATTGGAATGGTTAGAAAAGCAAACTTTGAACTATTTCTCTAAAGTAAGTTTGTAAGTAAGTAAACCACAGTTGCTGTACACTTGGAAAGACTGTTGCATATGGAAGTCTTCCAATTTTCTCTTTCTGGTACTAATTTTTTTTGAGCAATTTAGCAGCAGCCTGGAGCAGGAAGGTGCCTACAGTGCCAAAGAAAGCTGACTACAGATGTGACAGACTAGAAGTAGTTGATCAGATAGCATGCTGGTCCCCATTCATCTCCATTTTCATTTTTCTGAAAGGACTTCTGTGTTCAAATGCCACTATGGAGACATTTTGTATGCAGACAGTCCTCCCTTACTTAAGAAAGATGGTTTCCACTGCATGTGTTATGATAATACACTGGAGGCATGCCCATTCAAATCTTCATGCATATTTCTCACATGATGAATTTTTATTGCAGATTTGAAGTGACAAGAACAGGCTCTCTGCCTTAAAAATGCTCTCTATTCATTTACATATATATAACCCAGAGCCTTTCTGTTGTGAGATGGGTCAGTAAGCTACTGCTTGAGTCCCTGTGCTTTATATACTTCTCTCCTAACAGTATTAACCTGATTATTGTTATTATTACTGTATCCTTAAAAAGGTCTTTATAAAGGTCCTGAAAAACATTCTGGGAGTAATTCTTTTTTCCTGGGCACCTGGAGCAAAATGGTTTGCATTTACAAAGTTTATTGATGCAGAGTGGCCTGATTCAAGATGAATAGTGTATGAGGTGAAGTCTAGTTCAGTACTATGTTAGAGGTTTATTTCACTACATGCCTACATGGCTGCAGTACCTTATTCCCATCACACAGACCTTTAACCTACTCTCTGTGGTTTTGTGGATACTCATTACACACCCTTTCAGCAAATACTCTTGCACCTTATTCACAGTGCAGTAAATAAACACGCAAGACATTATGAGAGAAAAATTATTTTATTTAAAAGAAAAATGGAATCAAAACTTGTTCCACTCCCATTCCCTCTTACTATGCAAGCACTAGACTGTATGTGATGCCCAAGAGGTCAGCCCAGTTGTCAGGGATCAGGGCAGGAATGCTCCAGCTGTCTGGCCAGCACTTGGGTACCTCAGTGCTCATGTCCAGATGTTAGGATGGATCCTGTGCAATGATGTGGAAGACAAGGGAAGACAATTATCTCTTCATGTCCTCTGAGTTAGTGACCACATATGGATTTCAGCCATATCTTTTTTTAACCCTTCCAGAGCTGGCAGTGTATCTATATATCCTGGTACATATACATGAGCCAATACTGCCCCACTACTGTCCAAATCCGTGTGTTCTATGAAGGTGCAAATAAATGTGCAGGGGTGCTGAGGACTTGTTAATCTGGATGCCATTGACAGAGGCACTAAGACCCTTTCCCTCTGTATGCTCCTGTTGGTGCCTCCACATAAAGACATTTCCATTCACTCTTGATTCACACCAATCTTAGCCTATCTGATTCAATTATTTATATTTTTATAGAACCTCATTTATTTTTTAATTTCATTCATCAGTGCTGAGGTTATTTAAATCCTTCTGCATCAAACAACCTTGCCAGGTCTAATTGTGGTTGGGGAACAATCCTGTAACTGAAAGATAAATTAATTATATGTCTGAAGGCTCTGAAAGTGTTGAAATTTACTTGTCTTTTGCCAAAGGTAGTAAGAAAACTGACTCACAAATCATCTCATTTATAACTATACCATTGAAGGGACGTACCTGTTTTTCCCTAGAGTGGATCCTGTAAGAAACCTAGAAAATATGCCACCTGAATAGTAAATAAAAGGGAAATAGGATGTGATTCAAAATGACAGTAGCACATATGGTAGCACATATGTAGATTTAATTGCTGATATGTTTTGCAGGACAATTTGGATCTCTAGTTCTTCAAGTCAAAAACCTCTTGTACCATGTTTTCGTCCTTCTCTGGACATTGTACATAATTGGGGAAAAAAAATGTGTTTATGAAAAGAGAGAATACATGAAAAAGAGGATTTAGTACGAGACACAATATCATATAATTATGAAGTTATGGCTGGGACTCTCATATATGCCTGAAACTGGCAAAACAGAGATAGCATGATATTTCATGGTCATACACATTAAAAAGATAGATCATAGATAGATAAATAGATAGATAAATAGATAGATAACTTAAATGCTACCCCATAAAATGTACAGCTAGCTTAGGCAAAGAAAATAAAAAACCAAACACAAACAACCCCAAATGCACAAAAAACACAACAAAGTCCCCAAAAGAATGAATGAAAACAATCAAATTATGTCCAACCTCCCTTTCATATTGGAGATACATGAATTACTACAATTTTGATTATTCAATTTTCATTAAAAAACTCATTTCCATGACCACAACATTGAACCTAAGAAAAAATTACCATGTCAGAGTGTGTTTATTTTTAAATTTCATTGTTAAAGAGAGGGCAGAGGTTTAAGTTCATTGTGGTCATGGTATTTTATGTTCTTTCCTCACTTCATTGTTTGTCATCAGTGCTGTAATCATGAAAATCCCAAGAAAACCATTTTTTGTTTTAGAAATTGAACACCAGTGTCACCTACATTTAAACAGAAAAGTGTGACATCAGAAAAGGTAAACCAGGTAGCTGAGGTAGCATCTAGAATCACTTCTCATTTTGGAAGGAAAGAAAAATCTCTGACTTTTAGTCACATTCATTCTTCATAAATTCATGAAATGTACTGTGTGCAAGGCTGATTTGAAATAACAGTGCTGACACCAGCACCTTAAACATAAAGCTATATTTGGGTGTGATAAACCTCACCATTTTTTCCACTGCCATGGACTCAATTAAAACCAAAAATCAAAAACAAACTTAAAAAAAAAAAAAAAAAGGAAAGAAAAAAACCTCCCCCAAAGCCCCACCAAACCAAACTAACCAAATGCCACCCTAAAAATCACAAAAGCTGTGTTTAAGCTGATATAGAGAAAAAGAATTGCCCCTTCTCCAAATTATTGATATTGATGCAGAAAAAAAACATTAGTCCTCCATACACTGAAATCAGGAATATTAAGTACAGGAGTAATACAAAGAATTCTCATTGTGCAAAACAAGAGATAGCTTCTTTCAAGTCCTAAGGAATTCACTTTGTGTAACAATGCTGCATGCCCAGAATTTAGGTAAGTGTTGAAATGGGAATACTGCTCGAGATTTGACACCTGAAATGGTTTACTCATTTGTAACTTAGGTGCAGGGCAGAGGTACTGTTTTTCTAACACATTGAATTACACTTCAGGTACTGCTAACCTCAAGGTAAGAAGTGTAAATATTACCTGAACTGCATACTGAAAGTAAGAGGCTTGAAAGAGATTCCTCGCTTTTCATTTCTTCGGATAGACATTCTTGAGTTCACTACTTACTGAGAACATATTACACAGGCTTAAAACATGCTTTTGATTATCTTTGTATTTTGAAAGTTTAATAAGGGTAAATGAGATAATGGCTTTTCCTGAGAGCAAAAGAGTTTCCAAGCAGAGAGCCCTAGCAAAAAATTATAGAATTTGGTAATTTCCTAACCTTCCTTTTGCAACTCAAGCATTGTGCCCTAAAATAAGAAAGACCCATGGGACCAACAAAAAGAAATCAACCAAGAAAAGCTCTGACTCTGAAACTCAGACCTAATTAACCCTTGCACACAGGGAAAAGGAAAAGGAAAAGGAAAAGGGAAAAGGAATCCTAGAACACAGCTCTTTACTTGTGTACTTCTTTCACTTTTTTAATTAAAAAGCCACCAAATAAAATATGTGAATATCAAAAGCAGTCATAAAAAAAATTCAGAAGTAAGAACAAAGCTAAAAATAGTTCATATTCTGGTGTACTGCTTTAACCACTGTACTGTTATATAAAAGATTCTAGACAGTACATCTTTGCTTTGCCTGTACAATTTAATAGATTTAATAATGGCTATTCTGCTTTATAGTGAGATATATATATCTCACTATATATAGTGAGAATATAGTGAGAATATAGTGAGAATAATAATTATTATTATTATTACTACATTTTTATTATTATTACTACATGCATTAGAAATGCACATAGAAGGTCATTCATCTAAGATTTCTCAGAAGAATCAGATGCAAAAATATTTAGTTTGTGAACACCATAGGGATCAAATAAAATAAATCTCATGGTCTGTGGTCACTGTGACAACATCTTCAAATTTTCTGGTTGCTACTTAAGCTTCCGTCACAAAAAGATGGGTACCTAGAGGGTGAAAGCTACACAGACTTCTGGTGAATTTTTGGAATGTCACCCACCTTTAGAAAACTGAGTGAAATTCTGTGTAATACTAAGGAAAATTAGGTGACAAAATAATTAAGCAAGTACAAAGCCATACATTTGCATAAGTATACAGCCATCAAGCTGAACAATGTAACTAATGCATTAATTTATTTTTCTGTTGGCACATTCCAGGCTGCTTGAACATCATAACCAGCAATTTTTCAGCTTTTCATTCATACCATAGATTGGATTTACTGTAAACCAGAAGCAAATCAATCATTCTTCAGCCCTCCAGTTTTCTTACCATTTCTTTCAGTTCATATTGCAAAGAACTGTGGAACACTGAGTCCTTTATTTATTTGATATCTTTTGTCTTTGGGTAACAACAAGATCTGTAGTGGAAGTATGTAAAGCTTTTTCTTTTTGCTGTTTTCAAGAAGGTAACATATGTAAGGGGAAAATCCTGAGAGAACGAGCATTGCTTTCAGCTTCTCTCTCACACAGTAAACCATCCAGAACAACAGAGTCATAATAATATCTTTGTTCTGCTTTCAAAACATGTGTAGTTAAGCCTAGTCTTCCTTGGGAGCTCCTGTAAAATTACAATATTGCCTTTATTATGAAGACATTTTAACTTATTTCAGTAAGATTGATAGCACAGTGGGATTTCACTGACATGCACGATATGAACAGAAATGTTTCTTTGGGGACAAAGTTTAGAATACCTTTTATATATAATTTTAAAGGATCTTCTAATGAAATATTATTAAACTGTTTTTATGTCTTAAGAATAACAGGAATACAGAAGTTGCACAGTGCCAGTTTAAAGAAAAACCCAAAGAGCCACTGACATACTTGGGTGTAGTTTATCACACAAATCATAAAAGGAAAAGCCCAAATGACAGACAGAAGTTCTGCTATGAAATAGGTTGGTAGTTTCCACCTAGACTTTTCCTTGAGCAACATGTGAGTGTGCACACACATAGATAGTTCTGCTAATTAGGGTAAGTATATAGAAATAAGTGAAGGGAGAAATGGAGTAGAAAAGGGCTGCCAAAACTATTGCGCATTTTTGCTTGAGTGGGTATCAAATTGGCTTTCAAATATTACAGAGGAAGTAAAGAAAATTAAAGGAAAGGAAGGGGAAATTCCTCTATCTTAGAAACTAAAGTTGCTATGGAGAAAATAATTCAGTCTGTGATGTATAATCATGGATTTATCAACCCAATGTGAAGAGTGATCTTTTATCCTATTTTTTAAAAATATGTATAGTACAATGTAATAAAATACAGTGCAATATAGTACAAATACAACTGCACTGTATATGTATGTAATAAAATATTAATTATATATAAAATTAAAATTAAAATATATAGACAGTGTTTATATATTGCAAAATAATGGCAAGAAATCAACATTTTTCTAATAGGAAAACAATTAGCCCCTGACCCATCTAGAGTGAACAACTACTACAACTGCATCAGGCCACAAGCAGAAATTACTCAAAAACTTTTATTGAATTTCTGAAGTCTTAAGCTATCTTAAAATGGATAGTTCCTACAGAGGACAAGTGGAGCCTAAATCTTTTGTAAGAGGTGTCAGCTGAGACACAGTTAACTGAAACAGTGTAACAACAAAGCCACCTGAAAAAATTTCCATCAGGGGCCTTTCTTTCCATTAGCATACAACAATTCCTTTTCATGTGTTTTGATTCAAGGTTTTGTGCAGCCACATTATAAATTGGATTACTAAAATCATTAGAATGGAATGATTCTGTGGAAAATACCTGCAAACACTATTCAATTTAATCTTAGCCTTGAATTTCACAATTTGTAGGTGAGGAGAACTGACGCAGAAGTGTAAAAACAATGAGATACCAATGCCACTCTATGGACCTGATTTTTAACTAGGAGGGGAAAACACATTACAGCAATCAGAACTGATGAATCTGTCTGTAAGGTAGGTCCACTATCATTAATATGAACCTGCAAATTACCTAATATCTACCTGCTAGCACAGCAGTACTGGTGTGATCCAGATTAAGCATAAACACACGATCATGTTTCTATAAATTCAGTCAAGCACACCTTATTGAGTTTATGTCAAAACGTTGCTTGTACACTGACTTTAAGTTAATTATGGGAAAAGAGCAAAAGCCCTGCTTAAAGCGTACTGACTCAGGGTTCTGTCCTCGTTTTTAACAAATGTAAAAACTGGTGAGTTATCATAGAATCACAGAACATGCTGAATTGGAAAGGAGGCAGTGAGATCATTGAGTCCAACTCCTGGCTCTATGCAGGACACTTTTGTGGCATATAAAAAATAATATTATTGATTCTTCATGAAAGGTTGATGCATCCCATCTAAATTTAGATAGCTGAACTGTAATTGTATCTGAGCTGTATGTATGTGTGAGTACAACTCAGTTCAGCTTGAAGGAGATGTTGGCAATGGAAGAGAATATTTGCAATAAGTATTTACTGATTTCTCCACATCAACTACGAAGATGAGCCCTGGTCAAATGTAGTTATTTACCCTCTAGCCACTATAGCTAGATGGGATTAATCCAGTCCTAGAAATGCTAAATCTGATTTACGCATAAGTAAAGGTATGGGGTAGGAGAGTGTCTGCTCCTTTAAGGGTATCTGGCTGACACATAATAAGGGAGGTCTTGATAAGAATAAAGCTGGTCAGTGGCACAAATTAGGGTGTGCAAAAAATTTTATCGTAAATTGGGAAGATACGGAAAGGGAAAGAAACACACAGAGACATAAACAAAATATAACCAGTGACAAACGTCCTCAGTCCCACTAATTGATGGGCTATCAAAAAACTGCAGGCAAATCTGCACTTTGCAACAGATGAAGGTGCAATCCTATTGGTATGGGATTCTGAAGGAGGTTATGGGAATGTGCAAACTGATGAGGCAATATGCAACAGAGAAATACGCAATAAAAACATACAACACTTAGAATATAGAGAAGTCTGTACTAGCACTGTATAAACATATAACTGTATAACCATATCTATCTACAGTATTTAATTTGCTAGGTCAAGATGTTTTAATCTTTAAATATAAACTAGGTTAATTCCTCAATTCATCAGAAGTGGAATTTCTCTGTACTTTCCAGTTTTGAAAGTACCTTGCCTGAACAGAGGTGATCAGAAAAAAAAAGAAAGCAATGTTTCTAAGAGAACAGAACCATATTTTCTTGTGTCTGTAAAAAATTTACGGGACTAAAGATTGCAACATTCTGTGATCTACTAATATCCAGATTCTCTTCCACATTCCATATTTTTGTCTGAAGAGCTCTCACCTTGCAAAAATGTTTTATTGTTAGCTCCCAAGTATCTGATTTTTACTGCATATATGGCTTTTAATACAGTTGTATTATTGCTGTCCTTTAGCTGACCCTGTTTGTATTTCCTTTTATTGGTGCATCCCAGTGTTTTGTCATCAGCATATTCTCAATTCTTTTGTGCCCAGGGTGCTAAATAAAATATGAACTAAATATAAAGCAAAATCAAATCCACATATAAGACTTGTGGAACCCTTCTGATAGCACAATTCCTTACCAGCCATTTCCTTTTCAGTACAGACCCAATGGTTCATCTACTCTTACATTAATCTCAATATTCATCTCAATTAATAACACCTCCCCTGGCAATATATCAACTGCTCTACTGAAGTCCAGATAAAGTAGTTTAGATGAAGCATTGCCTTTGTCTGAAGAAAAAAAAAATTACAAGTTTTCTTAACAAATAAATATAGGAGGTTAATTTGTTACTTTGATATATCCCCTCTACTTTTTATCTGCTATTTAATTCATTAACTTCAATTTCTTGAAGTAACTTTTCTTTCCAAACTTAGCTATTTCATTCACAATTCTTTCACAACTTCTCTCATATTTTGATCTGTTATGCAGCTACTGCATTTTCTGTTTTTCTGCATTACTGAACATAGTTCAGTATGTGTTCATGTAGTAATTTTGTCAGAATTCTATAGTGAAGAAATATCTGGTCTCTATTTTAGGTCAGGCTGGATGGGGCCCTGGAGAACCTGATCCAGGAGGTAGCATCAGTGTCAGCCTATGGCAGGGGTGTTGGAACCAGATAATCTTTAAAGTCCCTTCGAACCCAAATAGTTCTATGATTCATGATTCTATGATTCGTGGTTCTCTCTTACATAAGCAGTTGAGATCATTGAGGTTAACCTTCTCATTAGATTTTGCATCACCACATTTGTATAAGCTATCCTACATATCACCAGGGTTGAAGGCATTTTTTTTTTGTAATGAATTCAAATATTTTGTATACTTAGAAGGGATCCCTCTTGAATCCTTCTTACATACTAATGTACTCCTTACTCCTGAATATTTTCTGGTTTGTACTTTTGAGTAGTTTTATTATTTTCTTTGCCCTCATAGCTTTCCTGGAAATCGTCCTGGACAAGGTAGATAGGAGTCTATAATAACCACCTAGGAATCTCACTACTTTGTCAGTATGTTGAACAACTTCTATGTATTTTAAGGGACTCCAAATGACACAATTTTAAAAGACAAAGCCAGTAGATGGTTAGAACAAGTAAACTGCTAGGTTGAATGATATTGGACTCTGTGTCCAAAAAGTCTTTATTGAGCACCTGTCACCAAGTTCAGCTTTTGCTGCCGCTGCATAAGCCTGATTTTTAGTGTACCTAAGTTGCCATCTTGAGATTTCCTGTTTCTCTCTTTACATCCACGTGTGGGGTTTTGTTGATTTTATCTTGTTGGTTGGGGGTTTGTTATTGTTATTTCAGTTTATTTTTGGTTTGGATTTGTTTGGGGTTTTTTTGGAGTCGGCTGTGTTTCCTTGTGTTGTTTTGTTTTCTGGAGTCATTGTGCTGTAGACTGTCCTTACACCAGCAATCTTGCTTCTGTCTGCAATTTTATATTTCTTATCTTGCCTGGCTCTACGCAGCAGACTTTATCAAAACTTGGTCTTGGATCACTGACAGCTCAACCTCTGGGAGTAGGGAAGGGTAGTTTTATAGTATAAATCATTTTATCAGGAAGCAGAAAGAGACATTAAGTGAATCAGATGAATCCTACTTTCAGTGTGATTAACTACTTTTTGCCTTCAACTATACTTGATGGGTAGGGCAACCAGCTAAGAAGCAGATGCCTCCATCAGGGACATCTAAGCCAGGTGAAATGAAATCTCTTCAAGCTCTCTGCCTTTAACCCTTCAAAGGAAATGACCACTTTACACTTACAAAAGAACCACCAAATCTTCACAAGTTCTTGCCACTTTAAAACCAGCCATTTGTCAGTGTTCTCTGCTAAATGTTTATATCACCAGGATTAAATGATAGCTGCAACCTGTAACAACGAGTTTTAGCAGATGGCCAAGGCAGCCAGTGGCATCCTAAGGAAATAGCCTCAGCTTGCTCCAAGGAAAGGTTTAGATTAAATATTAGGAAAAATTTTTTCACTGAAACAGTGGTCAGGCATCAGAAAAGGCTGCCCAGGGAAGTGGGATATGGCACCTGGGGATATGGTTTAGTGGTGCTTCTACTTGATGGTCTTAAAAGTCTTTTCCAACATAAATGATTCTGTAATTCTATGATCTCTGCTTAGGCTTGACACAGGACAGCCAGTACCCCAAAGGATACTCAAAAATCCTAACCACATTCCACTAATATCTTTCCACTAGGGACATTTAGGAGGGCCAATGTGGTAAGCAAAAAGCTATAGGTGAAAATGAGAGTTATGTGTTGGGCAGAACTGATCCAACTCTGACCTTCACATATGACAGAAGTTCTGATTTGCTATAGCGCATCTCTCATACTGTGGTGTATCTATAAGCTTTACATTTTATGTCAGTATTTTTCAGGTTATTTTGCCAGAAAGGAAAGAGAAAACCAATAATTCTGGAAACAAGTCCATTTTTACTTGAAAACAAAAAGAAGACTGTAATACTAAATGTCTAGCTGAAAATATATTACATTCTGCAATCTGCAGAATCAGTGAAACATTTAGAAAGTGATGTACTAGAATCAATTAAAAATACACTAATGCAGTGATAGCTTGTTGCTATACAAGAAAATTTAAAAAAACATATTTTGAGAAAGCTCAAATATTTATCACTACAAGCATTTTTTCCTCTATCTACCAAATCTAACAACTGTCTGAAATCTTCCAAAACTCCAGTTAAGATTATACTTCACCTCTATACATCCACAGGTCCAGACAGTGGATGATTTTGTCTGATCAGGTAAAAAAAAAAAAAAAAAAAAATAAAACGATAGAATTTTTCTAGCATTGCAAAAGTCTTTATGTGATGGGAAAAAAAAGGGTAAAAGCTTAAAACTGAAAAATCCATTGAAGCACTATTAAAGTTATCAAGAGCTTCACCACTGATTTCAGTGGCTCTGAGATGTTGTTAAGAGAAAACTTCAAACCAACATCCCTAGTTAATTGTCTTAATGAAGATTTCAGGGGAAAAACTGAGTTTATAAGCATAAAAAGAATTTGCAATTATTGAACTCAAATGTATCCAGTGTCTTCTCAGTTAAGGACAATCTAAACTTCATTTTGTTTGTCAGTTTGGAGTTTTTTTCTTTACAAGGATGAAAATCAGTAACAATAATTAAATACACATATATATAAATAGCAGCATTATTACTTGACAGGAAAGCATCCCAACATTGCAGATGTGTACCATTCAAAACATTGGAAAATGGTTTCAGAAAAAAATTAAGTTAATTCCAGCAGTATATTTTTTAATAGAGTTTTGGATTTTGTTTGTTGTTTTGAAGGCTTGGAATTTGGACTGAAATTTCTCTGCAAACTTGAAGATTAGGCTACTATAAAAAGAAAACAACATGAAAATTATGATTATCTATTTAATTTGGCTGGTGTGGTATCATTATTCCAGATGTGTGAACCATAAAAATATAAGAGTGCTTCTGGTGAGTTACCAGTATCTCATTTATGTGGCTTTATGATGACTCTCTAACTGGACCACAGATGTATATATCCATAATTATGGGCATATGCTGACATCTAAACCACAAGGATAACAGCCTCAGAATCTGTGGAATGTACTGATATGTAACATGAGCATAGTTAGATGAAATGACTCATATCCCATCTCAACAGGAAATACATTATTTTGCTGAATATATAAATAGTTCATAGTATCATAATTCATTAGATTTCTCACGGCATTTTTCATATGAAAATCATGTTATATTATCCATCATAAAAAGCATGATTATCCATCATTAGGGAATTTGATGGTCATTGTTTTCCCTGAATTCAAGTTCAGTTTCCATACATATGTGTTATGTGAAAATCTATGTATACATATATACACACACACACATATATTTGTGTGCATATGTGTGCACAGACATGCAAATTCCACTCTAGAAATATTAGTACAAGGACAAGTAATCTTGTAACAAACAGTTAAATAAATGTTTCAGTGAAGGTAATAGAAAGATGGCTTAGTAGCTTGACCAGCTCATCCACCTGTAGGTCTGTTCTCTACATTGCATTTTGTAATGACCTAAATGATTAGCTAAAAGGGAATCCTTCTTATCCTAACTTAATGGATCTAGAAGTCATTATAATAGAAGTCAATCTGGGAGCATTATTGCACAGTCTATTTCATACTGTGGCCCAGAAGGGAAATAGTACAACTTAGAGGTAAAATATAGTTCTTATTATCTACCTTTACAATAATGGAATGAACATAAAGGACATTAGATCATGACTGAGTTTTCTGTGTAAAAAATATATCTGTACTTTCCTTTGAGGATACTTATCAAATGACTCATTATCAATATTAAAGGACAAAAATATACCATATCTTTGATGTTTTCAGAAAAAAATATCCTACTAAAAATGCTGGGAAAAGAATTTGAATTTTGCTTAAAAAGCATGTAAGTACTCAACATTCAATTCTTCATTAACATAAATGCTGTCAATTTCTTAAAATATTTCTTCTAGTTCTTGCATATATTTTAATAGTTTGTTATATATGATTGGTTGTAAATAGTCAATCCCCTGCTGTAAATTATATCAACCTGGGGTCTGGAAGTTATAATTCAAATATAGTGTGATTTTGAGCAAAAACTTTGCAGAACAAAGAAATGATTTGAATTTTAATCCTTTATATTTCCATAAAGAAACCATTGACAAGCCTTCAAACCTTTAATCCAGACTCTAAGGGGTTGGTTTCATTCCAAAATCCATTAACGTGGACTTCAGCTGCATTTGAAAATGTTAGCTGCTCTGAGCAAATAATATATTCTTCTTCATGTTAGTGAAATATCTCAAGTTTGGGAGTTTGGTTTGAGTTGTGCTTTTTTTTTCTTGCCCTTTTTTCCATTATCAATTCAGCAGGATGTAAAGTTCTTTTCTTATTCTGAAACATTTGCCTAACAGTTGTAGTAGTCTAAGTCTAATGAAATACAAATATTCTTGTTTTACCTTTATTAAATCCCTATTTGTTGTACCCAAAGTTCATACAGACAGACAAAAATATAACAATTTACCAAATTATGCCCCACAGAATTTTCCTCCCCTCTCCGGCTTCATCAGACCACCAGCAGTGGTGAGAGATAGATGGGTCTATAGACTCATAAATAGAGATACATGCTACAGTACTTGCATAAATAAATGCATGATAACTTTTCTGACTATGAAAATAGTATTTTCAGTTGATCCACTGATCAGAAAGAAAGCAGTAGGTTTCACTTAATTAGATTTATTATAGAAAACAGCTTCATCCTACCTATTACTCCACCAATACTATGGATCATTTAAACAATTTATGTGTTTATGCTTCTTCCTCTGTAATTGTTTTCCGTTATATTTCTTTTGCCAGTAAGGATTGTCATAGATGAAATATCTACCAAAAATGTCCCATTTTTAGTCACTATATATTTTTCAGGACATGTGAATAGAAACAAATAGTTGAATATGGTTACTTCAAGACCAGCTGACAATTCAGCTTTACATTTGCGAGTAAAATGCAAACTACAGGTAATGAAATGAGAAAATTTGGAAAGGTTATAAGTCAAAAGAAAATTTTATCTCCTTGAAAGACAAGTAGTACTAAAAATTATTGTCACCTGCCTTCTGGAATTTGTAATTAAACAAACTTCCGAGTGAATCAGTGTGGTGATCTCAGGAACACTACTGAATTTCAGCACAAATTTACTAAAATAAATTCAAAAGAAAGGACTATAACAGAGTGTAAAGGTACCATATCAAGTCTTAGAGCATCATATGATTTACCACAACTTACAAGATTCCCAGCAAGATGGAAATTCACCAGCACAATTCTTAAAAAACCCAAAACTCATTTTTTTCAGCAACTATTAACATAAGTTATAACTATATAACTATTAACATAAGATGTTAATTTTGAAAACAAAATCCCCAAAGAAAAACTAGATAAATAACTGTCATGAAAACTATTGCAAGAATAGTACTTTTGTTGCATTTAATTTTATTTAAACAGCATCACATAGAAAATTTTCTTGGGCAATGAAATGTCTGCAAATAATCAATACTGTTTTTTAACTTTTGTCAGCATTTGTTTGATTATTTTAAATATATATGTTAGCAACATTTTTATGTTCTGTGATGCTCTGATTTTATTCAGTCCAAACCATAAACTTCAGTATGAAAAGGATTGTAAAACTGAGAGGAAGATCAGTATTTCTATGTGAATCATTTTAACAGGCTAAAGTTTTCACCACTGACAATCATATCAGGGCTTCATTTATATTTATAGTTTGAAGTGATGCTTATAGTCTAGAAAATATTTTGCAGCCCATTTTGAACAAAAAATTTCTTCAAACTCTATTAATCCTCAGAGATTTTGATTGTCCTTTTTCTAATTTCAAAGTGAGTACCCAAAAATAGATATGACCCCAGCTTATTTTCTCTACACTTGGATTAATATTGAACACCTAGATAGCCAAAAGTACCAGATGTAAAGGTCAGGGAAGTTGCCAACCCCTTTCAGTAAAGCTAAGACTTGCAATTCAGGTACAAGCTGTAGTTTTTCATGTGCTTTGAAGCAATGTGATTTTTTCTCTGTTTTTTTTATTTTGTACTAATACCAAATAGTGATGGCAACTGTCTTAGTATGTGTTTGGTCTCATATATTTGAATAGCCTACATGGCTGTCATCAACAGATTGTATTATCCATTTTGATCAGCAAGCAGAATATCTAAGCTATCAATTTTTAAACAATCAATTATTTCACTAAGTAGATAATTAATACAATAAAGTAACTGAATTTGCTTCAGCCTTGGTGCTTTGACCAGCTCCCTGGGGAGCTTGTTCTAGTGCCCAACTACCCTCTGGGTGAAGAACCTTTTCCTAATATCCAACCTAAACCTCCCCTGACACAGCTTCATGCCATTTTTTCAGGTCCTGTCACTGTTCATCAGAGAGAAGAGGTCAGCTCCTGATTTTACTTGAAATGTTACCAGTGCTAATTACCTTTTCATTATGCTGTTTTGTCATTTTTCTTATCATTGGTCTATTTTTTTTCTAAAGACTTGATACTTCAGTTTTCATCAGCATTCAGGCTCTGAATCTTACTTTTTTTGGAGGTACTTCTTTCACCTTTGCTGCAACTCAAAACTTTTTGTCATGCATTTTGCCATGTCATAAAATCTATCATTTATTTGATTTTTGCTTACTTTAATCATACATTCTTAATACAATCATTCCAGCCGTCTTAGGTCACCATGTAAGATGTAACTAAAAGTGTGTATTCTATCACCATCCGTTAAAACCAGGTGGGACAATGTTCTTTAGCTCTTCCGCGACACATCCCCGGAAAACTCCCTCCAGAGGGATATTTTTCTGGTAATGGGCTATCAAGCCTCACTGCATGACTCATAAAATTACATCATCCCATTGTGAGATGTTCTGCCTAGAGGAGCCAAGCATTCCTACCTGGATATAATCTGGGGTTTGGAACATCACACTCCACCCTTACCTACTGGATTCCCAGAGGACAAGAGCTACTACTGGACCTCCAGGTGAAGACCAGAACTTTCTACAGGATCACTGCTTCAACAGAACCATTTCATCTGGACTGCTACCACCACCCTGACTAACAGGGTGTCAGGCTGTATCCTGACTCTGTCAGTGTTCTTGTACTATTGCATTTATTTTAGTTTTCCTATTAAATTATAATTCTGACTTTCAATCTCCCACTGGTTTGTTTTCAAACTAGTACACCAGCACTCTCATTTTTCATACATCTGATAACTGAAGTAAAGTATTATCTTTACCTACTAATAACATTCCTGTGCAGGTACTAGTATGGAAAGTAATACAAACTTAATCATGCTATCAGTGTCTTGATAATGGTGAGGACCTTGTTTCTGCCAAAGTGAGCTGCTTTTTCAATTACTGTAAACAAGGGACCTCTGCTTGTGTCTCTTTTGTGGGATTTTTTAATGCTAGGATAGTCTTTTAATGGCAGTCATACTTCCTGAGTAAAAAGAGTAGATTCCTAAAAGAGTTATCCAACAATTAATAAATTTTGAAATGTGATAGATTTTTAAACTGTGATAACAAATGTGGGAAATGAGCAATTTCCTTATTTTCTCCACACACCAAAACAGAATAAAAGGGCTAAAGAAAGCCCTTTTATTCACAATATTGACCCACACAGGAATATGTGATCAGCTTTGGCAGTGTCAAGAACCTGAAGATCAAGGACTTGAAAAGCTAAAGTTTCTCCTGCTTGACAAACACTTTAAGATACATTGGATTGTTCAGTGAACTCTGTCCCAGTCTAGAACTTTCCCTTGAGGAATTACATTCTACAGGCAGAGTCCATGAATCATTCTTTGAAGCAATGATCAATGACTGAGAAGTCAAATATAAATCCCAGCTCCAGCAGTAATTATCAGGCTATCTCATTTGTTAAATTTGCCAATATCCTAGACAAAACAAATGAATTAGCTATAATCTAAGATTATTTCAATTTCTAAGGTCAAGTAGATGCTGTGAAATGCAGTTTTGACTGCAGCAAGATGAAGAAATGTATTGATTTTTAGATACATTTTTTCTGTAAATATAGCATTTCATGTTCTTTTTTTTTCCTTCTTGCTATCTATTTGGGTTTTTTATGTATTAAAATCAAGGCCAATATAAAGAATTTTATCCTTATTTTAATTTTCTCCTAGCAAAGATAGTATAAGAATGTTCAGTTAATTAAAAACAAACAATGACCTGATAATATCAAACAACAAAAGATACAACTACAGTTTGTACTATCTCTGTGTGAAGCAGAAAAGTTAAGTTACAGGCACCCTTGGGGAAAAAAGAAGGGAATCAGACAAAAAAAGTAAAATAAACCTAAAATATCTTCCTGGCCAAGAATCAAAGAATTTCTAAAGGAATAATAAGTAATACTATTCTGAGATGGTGCTTCAATAGGTATGCATACCAAAGCAATGTGCACTGTTAAACTCAAGTAGTTTTTCCTATTTGTATTTCATATGGCTTGAGTTTTGGTCACAAAATCTCTTTTTTCCCATAGTGTAAAAAATAATAAAAAGGTTATAAAACTAGTCATTATGAAACATTTTGCAGTGCAAACCTTCTTAATAAGTTTGGAAGAAAAGAGTACTTAAAGTCATCATTTTGCTTGTGGAAATTTATGCAAGTACACTAATTATGATAAAAAATTGACCAATAAGTAACTATAATTGAAATTTTAAGTTTTCGGTTTGGTGGCCTTGAAAAGAATGGTTTGACTTTGAAAACTCTTGAGTAATGAGTAACTCTTAGTTGAAAATGAGGACTATTTGTTAGCTAAACATTGAAGGTGAAGGATGATGCCTTTACTGATCCACAATTTTTCTTAGAAACACCAGTAGTGACTTCACTTTTTCTCTTTTGCAAGGAAAGCATTGTTTATATACAGAGAACATTTAGTATAGCATACCCTAACAGAAAAACAAGTGATTAGAAATGGATGGATTTCATCATAAAAAGCAAAGCTCCTTGATGGAATGCCCTTTCTTATACTGCAATCCTTTGTACTGGTAAGTGTTCTAGCCTCCAAAGAAGCAACAAATTCCTTTCATGCTAAGCTCTTGAAAAAAAAATACTAAAATAATTTATTTTATTCTTACCTCAAGATACACAATTGAAGAATTCAACCACATGATTTATTTTATCATTAAGTCAAATTACACATACTTGATTCCCAAAGAATTTAGGAAACACCTAAATGCATGACACGTTAGTTGATACACTTGAGTCTTAGGATATTTGTTTCTTCAAGGTTTTTGGGAGGTATGGTATTTCAGGATAACATATTCTTCTGATTATGACAAGCACAAGCAATTGCATGTGTTGCTAAAAATCGTAATCTAGGAATAGCAAGCCACATACTTTCTCTGTCCCTCTCCTCTCTTTTCCTAAATCTATTATTTTACTTTTACTGTATACTACTTCTTTCTTCTCTGTTCCTTAGACTTTTAAACCCATAGTCCTCTCATCAAACTCTTATTTTCCTATGTACCTTACTAGAATACACTGCTCTCTGTCTGCCATCTCTTTACAGTGTCATTCCACTTTCTTCATCCATTCCAATCAAGATGTGAGTTATTTCTCCTAGTGTTCTGCTGTGGCTAGTCTAAACCCAGAAATCATACCTTCTTAGTTCCCATAGCCCTGTTTTAATTTGAAAATGGCAAGGTCTGTCACTGCTTACTAATATCCACAACTACCTTGCAAGGAAGAATAACTGAGAACTTGAGTTTTCAGCTGGTGATTAACTTTTAAGGGGGCAGTCACTCAAAATTAGCTGTGTGAACATCTAAACTACCCAGCCACCAACTGATCATTGTGTGAGTTACCATCACTGTCACTGCCTACTGTTGTTCAACTGCTACACACAGGAGCAGCTCTTTGGAGATTTAGGAGGTGAAATTCTCTATCAAGTAATGTGGCAGACAAAGTAAGATGAAAGGCAAAAGTAGAGGAATCTGTTCTGTGGTTTATATTCCTTCAGCTCCTTCTTTGTTTTGAAACCTTGCATGATGAATGCAGAGCTTGTACTCAGACCCCCAGTATCTCTTGCCATTGACTGATCACATTCTCTTTCAGTACACTGCCCCTTTCTGTTCATATAGTCAGAGCATTAGAAGGTCTTGAAAACCTATGTTCCTCTAAAGCTTAACACTGCATTCCACATTTGTGGCTTTAAATCCTGTTTTTGAACTATTTTTTCTTTTGTTTTTATTTCTTTGTTATTTTTTGAATGTTTTATTTTGAAAATAGAGTTGTTCTGCACCACTGATGTACCCTACTTACATGATTTATAAAGATAGATCGTTCCAGCTGATAGTTTGCAACAAAACCAGAGGAAAACAACATTGTCATTTTCTGTGTTCCTCAAACTGTGACACAGAAAGGAGGAAATTAGGCATTGTTTATTATGACAAACAATATGCTTACTTCTTGGTTTCCTTCTTCTCTCAGGACCTGTTGCATTTCCACTAGCGGCCTGTGAATTAAAAATTGCATTTTAATGGCTGTTGTCAGATAGCCCCTTTTTCTTAATATTTACCATGGGGAAATTATAAAAAAAGGATTTAAAATATATGCTCCTATGTAAAACAAAACAAAAGTGACAAGTCTTGATATTTAAGTTGTTATATGACCTGGAACAATAGATACAAAAATCTGAACTTCTGAAGAATATTTTCATGTTTTCCATATTTTCACTTGACGGTAGGGTAGAGAGTGAGAAACAGAAGTAGGATAGCCTTAAGAGGAAGAGAATAAAATTCTGGAGAGAGAGAGAAGGAAGGAACAAAAAGTGAGAAGTGGCTGATTTTTTTCTAGATACAGATGTTATATCTGATCCAGGTGGAAGGGAAAACCTTAGCAAGGAAGAACCACCCATCATCTATCTTAGGAATCAGTGCATTTTGATGAAGTATCTTCCTATTCTCTAAGGCTCAAATATGAAACTGCCTATCCTGTGAAACAATTTTAATTACTAAGTTGATGTTAACATGGCTTATTCATGAAGTAGGCCCTAGAGCCTTTTTACACAGAATAGTTATTAGTCAATCCTTGCCATTTCTCTGACAGAAATACTGTATAGACACTGCTACATGTCTTCTTAGTTCAGTGGTAGTTTTTGTAGTTCAGATTCCCAAAAGTTATCATATAAATGTCAGATATCATTAGGAGGGCAGAAAGAAACTGAGGACGACATCTAGAAAAACAAAAATAGACAGGGGTACTAAGTGAAAGCAAGGAGATAAAACTATGCACGTAGACTTCTGGAAATGTCACTGCAATTTCCAGAATGAATTTTTGTCTTTCTGTAATAGGAAGTAGAAGTGCTAAAAAGAGCAATGAGCAAAAGAGCAGTTTTAAAAAATATCTGCATTTATAGATCAGACTTGTTTAAATACTTAAAGTGAAGAAGTACTATTTACGAACCTGTCCTGATGAAGTTTGAATCTGATGGTTAGAATGGAAAATCTGAAAACTGTTACTTTAAAATATTAAGAATTTGAAAGGGAGAATTATTTTTAGCAACATCTGAGGAAATTAAGTCAAACATGAAATTATGGAGAGTGTGTTCTCACTTTGCCAAAACCAGGCTGCAGAAAAGATCTGATGAAAATAAGCAATGAGCCTTCTAAAGGTTTTGAAACAAACAAGAAGCAAATTGGATTTGCCAGGTTGAGAGACAAAAGCAGATGAGACCTTTTTCAAGGTGAAATAAGTAAAGGTAAAACTAGGTGATGTCCTAACTGGGTTAGCAGTCATCAGACTCACAGGAAGAAGGTGAATTAAAAATAAACCTGAAAATTGGGAAGAGAAGCTTGCAAATGCCAAATAACTGAAGAAATCATTTTTATTATCAATATCTTACCTGAGGATATCTGTATTTACAGGAAACAGAGCTAGTTTGTAAAACAGGGAAAAGGGAGAGGCTCTAGTCAAAAGACTTCTCACACACACACACACCACACACACACAAAGCATTGCTCTGTAAGATAGGTGCATTAGAGAATAAATATTGTTTGGAATTACCGAAACACGTGGGTGTATCAGCAGGATGGAATCTTTATTGCTCACAGGGGTCTGTGTTGTACTTCTGAGCTGCATGCAAATACCTATCTTAATGTAATATCTTGAGTTACAGTAAATGATGTGAAGAAAAAAGGCCGCTTTTGAGAGCAAGAAGCCATCAATCTAATAACATGATTGAAAGGATTTTCTGCAGTGGGTGTAAGTGAAAGGGATGCAAAAATAAACTTAAATATTGAAAATATGTTTTCTATTCTTTAGAGAAATGGATTACACAAGCAGTTGTTGAAAATATTCCAAGTTGATCCAAAAAAGATGGGTCAAGAAACCTGCGTAGTTGTAATATAGGTAAGATATGATGTTAGATGTGCAGATGGATAAACCGGTAAACAGAAAGAATGATCATTGTGTCAGAACACCATATAGAATATTGGTATAACATTGGTATATGCTGTCAGTGTTTCATGATATTGTTATCAGTTTAATTACAAAGGACAACAAAGGGAAGACATGCTTGATAAACGTGATATGCTGAAACAACTGGCACAGTAGGGAAGAGTGGTTACTGTCTATCTAACTTTGCTAAGGCTTTTAACCATCTCCCATAAGATCCCATCAGAGAAGCAGATGAAGTACAGGCTGGACAGTGCGCTGGATTGAAAACTGTCTCAACAGAAGGGACCAGAGGTCTAGCTGGAGGCTACCAGTGTAATCCAGGGGTCAATATTGGTTCCAGTTGTGTTTAACTCTTGATTAATGACCCAGGTGATAGGACAGAGTTTGCAGATGACAACAAACCTGGAGGAGCAAATGATAAGTCTGAGGCTGGTGCCTCTGGAGGGTTCTCTGACAGTCTGGAGAAAAGGGCTGAAAGGAACCCCACGCAGTTCAACAAGGAGAAGTGCAAAGTTCTTCACTTGTAGAGGAAAAATGGCAGGAACCAGTATATATTGGGGGATGATCTGCTGGAAAGCAGCTTTGCGGAAAAGGATCTGGGGGTCCTGCTAGACACCAAGGTGAACATGAGCCAGGAACATGCTCCTGCTGCAAAGAAGGCCAACGCTATCATGTGCCGCATTAGGAGTGTTGCCAACACACTGAGAGACTTGATCCTTTCCCACTTTACTCAGCAGTGGTGAGTGGACACTTGGATTCTTTTGTCCAGTTTGGGACTCTCCAGTACAAAGGAGATATGGACATAATGGCAAGTCCACATACATAATTAAGAATCGGGAAATGTCACACATAAGGAAAGGCTGAGAGATCTGGGACTGTTCAGTGTAATTTACTGGTAGCTGTGCCCAGTGACAGGACCAGAAGCAATGGGAACAAAATGAAACACAGGAAGCTCCTTCTGAACATCAGAAAACACTTCTGACTGAGCACTGGCACAAGCTGCCCAGGAAGTCTGTGGAGTCTTCCTTCTGTGATATTCAACAGTTGTCTGGATATGGCCCTGGGTAACCTAACTGGCTGTGCTTGAATAGGGAGGTTGGACCAGGTGACCTTCAAAGCTTCTGTCCAAGCTCAGCCACACTGTAATACTGTTATTCTGTATTTTCCTGACCCCTGATTAGTTTTGGGGTTTTTTTTTAGAAAGAAGTTTAAGTTTCTGAAACTTGAAAACATTCTAGTTTCAAGTAGAGACTCAAGACAAATCAGTCCAGTTAATAAATACTTATTTCCTTCTCTGGCATTCTTTCAGAATATTCTAATTATTTACCTATTATTATATATCATTACCATCTCAGATATAAATTCCCTGTCTTCCTTATTTAATATAGCAGAACATGATAGAAAAGCTCAGGAGTAAATTACTAATTCTAGCTTCAAACAGTGGTTGTGTTCTCTGGAATCAAGGGCATACAGATATAACAGTAAATAAAACAAATGGCTAGTGTGCAATAATGCAACCCTCTCTATTCTATCACAAGAGACATTCCAGGAAGGAGTAAATCTGGCTTTAAATTAAATAAGGCTTTTAATTCAAATTAAAATCTGTCTTTTAATTAAAGAAATTTTCCTAATAAATATAAAAAATGTTTTTAACACATCAGTGTAATTTATATTTTAAACTTTTGCTTTAACCTTTTTGCAACAATTTTTTTGGCATAGCATTAAAGCTCATGTGTAGTATGTGATAAAGAATAAGAATAAAATAAGAAAGTAATTGAAGTTACATTCTGATGGTAAAACATAACTGGTTTTGATGATACTGTGGGTAATAAAGTTCAGAGTTCGAAAGCCTTCGTTGCTCTTGTATATTTTCTGAGACATAGAAAAGCACTTTGACAAATTTTATAATTAAGGAGAATTGCAACTACAATATTAATTCACATTCAAGTTTCAAAAATGAGTTTACAAATTTCATCCACAGAACTAAGTACACCTCTTTGTAAACTTAAGTCTGCATCATATTCTCCTTTTTATTTACACTTATGTTAACATCCAAGTTTTGGACACTCTTTAGTACTTTAGTCATAGTTATGAAACTTTTCTGTCTTTCTTTACCCAGTGTTGTTAACTTCAAAACAATTTTATTAATTGTGAAAAACGAAATATCATACAATACAGCATTGGAATATAATTATGTAATATCTGTGTTTCATCTTGACACTATTCACACTACTCTTTAGAGCTAAACACTTCATTAATAGGTCCCTAAACATATTTAGCATCTAAAGACATCACAAAATGTTAATAAATTAGCTGAAAAGAATGTAAAATATATTATTGCTATATAATTACTTAGGAACTCATCACAGCTTTGGAAACATATTGACTACTCAAGTCATCAAATTTATCCAAGTTCAGACTAATATCATGAAAAAGATAATTGAAGGCAGGATACAAATATGAACAAAGTTGATTTTATTATAATAACACTGAAAATGATTGCAGATAGAATTTACTAGGATGTTTACTAGGATGCTCTTAATGGAAAATACATGATTTTGTGACAGAATAGCTATTTCCCATAAGTTCTATAAAAATTGAGTCAGGCATATCCATTTATTTTTTGTATATGTAGAGACATAGAAATACAAATATATATCTTTTACATTAGATAGAAGCTATTTCCTTCCACTGTAATAAAGACACACAAAAAAATTCCACTGTTACCAATTAGTTAGGATTACGTATCTTATACATGAAATAAAAGATTTTATTTTAAGTCATCCCTGATATTTTTGTGAATCTTGGTACTGAAGTCTTTTATTCCCGTGGAACAGATCACTGAGGAATACTAGATTTCTTCAGTTTTTCCTCCCAATTTAAAACTTAGTTGGAGTGACTGCAGCCAGGATGTAAAGGGTAGTTCACTCTCCACGGTCAGTCTGCCCTGGCCTCTTTCCCGAGGCTTCCAACAGGCATACAAAACCATGGCAACCAGGCTGGTCTTTTTAGAGGGTCAAATATCTGCTCATTACCAATAAGGAAGAAAGTCAACTTCACATCTCTTCAAGAAGCAATGTCACTTTTCTCTGGTTCCTTTCCTCTTCCAATTCCACCTTTTTATGACTTCTCAATCTTCTTCACAGAGACATAATACTATAACAGTACTGTGCTAAATTTTAACAGACTATGTCAAAAGAGACATAGAATCAACAATAAACAAGTGCAAGATCCTATTCCTTAGGCTGCCAAAGGAAATGAGTAAATGCACTTTTTCAGGTGTTTTTGGTTTTGGTGGTTTTTTTTATATTTCCACTGACTGCTTCTGATAATATTCACTTCACACACTGATACTGTTTATCAGTTCTTTGCTAAACTCTGAAACACCTGTTATAATAGCTCACAGAACACACAAGCTCGATATTTCTGCAAGGGTAGCAACATTATAAATTTTTACCAGCATGATCTCTGTATCTTGGATAATCATTGAGTAGTTTTGTCTGTGAAATGGGAGCCTTGGGGATCAGTTTTCAGTCAGAGATCCACCTATATCTGTGAAGAGTGACGTAGATTTTGAGACAACACATTAATAACTCTTGTCATATTAAACTCAAAATTACAGCTACTGCTTTGCACTTTTGTGGCATTTTCAACACACATCTGTTGCTTTTTTTGTTCTAGAAGCATTTTGGATAAGAGGTGCATTTGTTACATTAATCATTAATTCAGTTCTCAGTACCACTGTAAACTGCCTTTCTCATTCAGATCTTTTTGTATTTAGTTCCTCCCAAAGGAAAAATGAGTAGGGCATTTATCTTTAGCAGAATGTGGACTTTAGGAGGTAGGTGACTTCTTTGTCTATTTCTTTGTTTTTAATATGGTATAGAAACTACACAGACAAGATCCTGGAAGAAATCAGATTTTACCCTTTGATCAAAAGTGGCATAATTAAAATTTAGCAAAATTAAAATAACATTTAAAAAAGGAACAGGAGAAAAGCAAAATGCAAATATCCTTTTTGGTCCTTGTTTTTACATTTAAAATATTTTTCCTCTCAGACATATAAAAGTTTATTTAAGCCTTTACTTAGTAATTGTAACAATATCACACAGACTCTCAAATTTAGAAGGGCCCTTGCTGAAATGTCAGCTTTTACTTTTGGTTGCAATACAGGAAATATTGCTATTCTTTCATGTTCTGTCACATCACTCTTCAGTGCTTCTTAAATACATTATATGAGAAGAGTATCATTATTGTATCTTAAGGGATTTAATATTCTCAGGAGTATGATCTAGCGTGAGAAAACAAGGGTTCTCAAGGGACACAAATTATGTACAACAGAAGGGAAATATTCAATTCCAGAACGAAAACCTACAAATTACTGAGCCACTTGAAACACACTTCTTTATTTGTACAAATGAGTCTCTTCATTTAAAGTAGTTCATTACAATGAATAAGACAGCTGTAGCACTTTAGCCATGATGGAAACATTTCTTTTCTTTGGAAGAGATCATTATTGAATATAAAGAATTAGTGTAGGGGTAATCACTACTTACAGATCCTTGATAACTCTTGATATGTCATCTTATACACAATTTTAGCTTAGTGTGTTTGAAAAAGGCTTTATTAAGTGTGAAATTAATAGAGTACTGCAGGGAAAACTGTAGATCTCCAGCACACGTCTGCATCATGTTTCTGATTTTTTAAAGCTCCAGCCCATGTTTACAGTTGTGACCTGTAGAGTTTGCTCTCCATCTTTCATCACAATTCAGACATGTAGTGTTACGTCCCCCAGCAGCTCCAGCCCAGGACTTGGAGCTCAGTTCAGTGTCTGGGAACCCAGGGTCTCCACCCAGACTGAGGGACTGTTGCTCTCCTGTTTGCTCAACATGGGTCCCAGAGCCTGACACACAGGGATACACAAACACACACAGAGCTACACACACATACTCATCCCATAGGCACCCTGCACTCATGGGTCCCCCAAATACAAGTGGTCTGCTGTCCTGATACATTATCCCAGACCTGAGCACCCACACTTGACAGGTGATCCAGCTTGACCTTTCCTAGCAGATATACATGCACACCCAAAGCAAACTCAATTTGGTAAAGATACAGATTCTCAGCCCCAGCAAATGATACCAAGCACATGGGACCTGTGGTCCTGCTCCAGCTGCTGATACTGAGCCCCTTACTTGCCTCATTCATCCAAGTATCCCCAGTAGCCAGCTTTGGGCACACTCACTGTTCTCATCTTAGTGGTTGGAGGTTAAAGAACCCACTGGCTCCAGTAGCTGCTGCTAAAACCTCACTGACTTCAGTTACTGACACCTCAGGCCATGGACACCCACAGCCACAGTCTCACTTCTCACAACAAGAAAATACAGAGGATAGAGAGTGAAATTACACAGAGAGAGATAAGAAGATATTTACTAAAATGATCTGAGAAGACAGGACAGACCGCAGTGATCAGGTGCTGGGCTCAGCCAGACAAGCAGGGTGACCAGTACTGTTTTATACATGACTGACCCCTTTTACACCTCTTTCTGCCTGATTGCCTCTCTGTTCCTCCCTGGCCCCCCTTTCTCTGCTGATTGCCTCATGATTTGATACAATCCCAGAGACTCCTCCCAACATCATGAGCCTTCAGGGCTGCATCCTTATCAGTTGTGAAATTCAAGTTGGTTCTCTTTGAAGTGGTTCCTGCAGTTTCTTCATAGTCAATTAATTATGATGACTGATGAGGTTTATTTCTTTTCATTATCTCTCTTGTTGCCAGACAGACAAGTCTGGTAGGTCTATGTCTCAGTATGTTTGTGTTTTAGTGTCTTCCTCTTGCCCCTGGTCACCCATTTTGATCAAGGTCTTCAGTCAGGTGATCTTACCAAAATAACATTCTCACACTCCATCTTTATCAATCATGTTACTGACCAGGTTTGTTTCTTGTTTGTTGGTTGGGTTTGTGCCCCTCTGTGTTTGGCTTCCTCCTCTTTTGTACCATCCCATTTGACAATCTCCTTGGTGAGATAACTGCAAGGGAGTTTCTCTTGCCTTCCACATACCCTTACACTAAACAGAAGTCTAGGTGATAAATACGGAAGGCCAAAAAAAAAAAATTTAAAAAATCACCATGACCAAAAACCTTTCAACTTTTTGACAGACAGATATTTTGAATGCATGTACCATTTGTTTCTGATCCTCTTGATATGAATTTCAGAAGCAGCAGCACTATTAGAGAGATGAGGTAAGACAATGGAAACCTTGCTGTAAGCAGCTGCTGTGACCCAGAAAGACCTGATCAGTAATGTATTTTTGTTGTCAAAAAAATCTACCACCTGGACTTCTGTGGGATTATAGTATTTCTTCTGGCCTTCATGAAATTCCAAGATGGCTAAAGTTGCATTCTACCACTAAGGAAAAGCAAAAATGTTAAGTCTTTATTTTACTTTCACCTTGAAAAATATCTGTTCTCTGGACTACCTCAATGATAATGAAAATGCAACAAATGAAGTCAAGATTTCAGACATTTCCTTGTAGAAAAGCATATGATCAAAAGTCTACATTTTTTTTAAGGTAGGTTTTATTGTTGGCTGCTTATATGATTTAAAGTTAGACTCCACTTTTGGCTTTAACAGTAAAAATGATACTGAAATAAACTAAGCAATAGTGTTACAGTGAGGATTAATTAATTTTGAAAGTGCTTAAAGGCTCAAAATTTTACATAATTTTAAGTATTATTAGTAATTTTTCAATCAATTTGCTTATTTGATAAGTTCTAGCTAGCAGAGAAAATGTCTGGAAGAGGTTTTCACTGAATGATCAAAATGCTTTTCTACAGAAGGCTTATGATGTCCTATATGAAAATATTGAAGGTCGAAAACACTGTGAAAGATGTGGTCTATTCCCTGCAAACAGCATAGAGGACTACTATGATATCTCCTCTGAATTTTTTTAATTCACTCATAAAATCCAACAGAAACCCAGTGATTCAGTGATAAAGTGAGAACTTTATCGGGGAAAATTTTTGGTATGTCTGTGAGCTAGTCTTACAATCAAAACACCAAAAATTATACTAATATTTTATTTCAACAATGTAAAATAAAAAAACAAAAAAGAATTCACCTGAGTACAGGAACTTATTTAGAATTTTTTAATAACAATCAAATTTTTAACTGAATATAAAAATATAATTAGTGAAATTAATGTTATGTGTTCAAATAAAATTAATAGTGTAATGTAATAATGTAATAATGTAATAAATACATGTTTTCTAATGCAGTATATGAGTGCAAAATATAATCTATCAGATAGATACTCAGAGTATAGTTAGTAATCTTCATACACCAATAAACTTGAAACAAACCAGTAACATTTGTATGGAATAAGAAAACCTATCAAAGTATGTGAAACCTAACCTTTATTCAAAACTAGAGTTATACTAACAATTTAGTTTGGGCTTACTAGCATAAAGCTGGAATAACATAACAGTACACTGAAGAAATACCCAGCTAATGATAGAAACATTACCCACTGAAAATAACTGCAACATTTTACCTCTCCTTGAGACTTGGATTTCTTTGCACTCTTCTGTAAATATTAGCACTTTAGTGGTATCATTTAGCCTTAATGAAGACCCCTTAAGATGTCCTAAAATAGGAGTAAAATGCAATTTACTTCCTCTGTAACACTCCATTACACCAGACCAGTCAAAATGATCTTCAGTCTTCATAGAAAACTTGTCCAGATAATTTTTCCTGTTATGTGAGAATTTGTATTTCTAAACTATTTTTCACATAATAAAATGAGTTTTCTCCTTAGTTGTTTATTTAGGATATTTTCTTTATTATACTGATGCTTTCAGCTGTCTTATTTTTTTGTTAAACTCTGATATTTTAAAAACAAACTTACAGTTTACTAATTATGTAATATTGAATTCTAGCTTCATTACACCTAACTTTAAGCATCTTAAGAGTGTTATCACCCTGGACATTCAGAATTTGGGACTGCAGTAATTGTTCCTATGAATGTGTCTTTCCTTCTTTATTGTTTAGTCAGCTTAGGCTTACGGCACTCTAAAACTAAATTCTCAAGTGTCCAAATTTAAAGGATGGTTCATGTAGTTAGAAGGAAGGATTGCTTATTTGTTACAGTTAACAGGAGAAGGTTTCATGTTCTGCTTTTCTAAAGAGCGTGATGATGATTAGTTGATCTTCAAATACGGACAGAATCAAAAATACTCTGGGCGCTCCTAATGAAACTTTGGAACTGTCATCTATGAAGAAGATACTTCTGTACATCTGAGAGATGCAAGGAAGTGTGGGGGGAAAAAAATCAACATTAAAAATCCTAAAGAAAGAAGTAAATATCTAAATGCAGGTCAAGATTTGTAGGTTACTGTTGCAGTGGCAAAGTCCACTTTACACCCCCCACGTTGCTTTGAAAATGGTCTATCTGTAAACCTCTGTGCTAGAGAGTTCTCCCTTTACCAAGATTCCACTGGTTACTGACTCTCTTCCCCCTCCCATCCCTTCTCCCATTGTCTCTTTTTATGTCACTCACCCTTGCCTCTGCCCCCTAGTCCTCAAACCATTGGCTTCTGATGCTTTGCCTGCCCCAGGACCCTTTGGGATAAAACCACGCACACATCTTGTTCTTGCTTCTTTTTCCCTGCTTCCTTCTAGTCTGTTGGTTTCATTAAATGCCTCGGAATCGCATTCAGAGAACCCCTCTCGCCTCTCTGTCTCCAGCTCGTGCATGGACTGTGTGTGTGAGCGGCTGATCACGACCGCCTGCGAAGGTGAGACCGTGTGCACACGTGGGTGCTGGCAGAGCGCCGCCTGAGCGTCTCCATGAGGGATCCTGTGGAATAAAAGCGGCATCGATTCACTGAAGCCCTCCTTCCATAGGTTACTTCTGATAACAAGTCAATAAGAATTAGATATACTTCCCTATCCTATCCAGAAATCCTATATGTTTTAAAGTATGGGAATGGTATCAGCAAAGGTTTGAAGCATTTTATCATTACATGTTGAGTGCACAAAAGCTAGTCCTGATGTAATCTTGTATACTCTATTTGCTTCCCACAAGTACTTTTTCCTTCTGTGCCAAGGGTGGAACAGCTGCACGGTCTTCTTATTGTATCTTTTCACCTGTTTTCTTCAGTGCTAGGCTCTAAAAGCTAATTTTGACACATGAGGAAACAAAGCTTGCCCATAATGGGGAAGCACCCAGGGTACAATGGGGGAGTTGTCTCCCTCCTCTTGAGAAAGTGGGATGATTGAGGGCTGATCTGAAGTGTCTGCACATAAGCATGTAGAATTTATAAAATGAACAGGATCCTGAGATGACAAGCCAGCCCTCATCAGGAAACAGCAAAGTAGGGAGACAAATAACAATTAGGAATTGAAGGAAACCACTGTTGGAAAACTGAAGACTGGAGGAGGAACTGAAAAAGGCAGAGTGGACAAATAAAAGAAGTGGAACTTGTGGCAACCATAAGTCTGTTCTTAGTAATGGAATTACGATGTCATAGTCATTACAGTAACATGGTGGGACAAATGCTTGCCCTTCTGGAATGAGCTAAACAGATACAAAGTCCTTTTAAACACTTTATGGAAGGCAGGGCAAGTTGTACTCTACCCAAAGGAGCAGCTCACATGCAAAAACTCCTATGAAATGGAACTGCCTTGAGAGCTTTTGAGTTCGGATCAGAGTGGGTACAGATACAGACAGCCCAATCAAAGCATGTAGGCTGTCAGAGACTGAAATATTATAGTCTATGACTTAAATATATTCATAGAGGCATTTTAAAACTGTATTACAAAAGTTGCAGAGAAGACTACTGCACCCTGAATGGGGCCCTGACTGAGGCCTTACACCACTGCAGAGGAGCCCAGCTGAGGGGCTCTCACTGGAGGTGGCGGGGCGGAAGCTTATCCACAGGAGAAGGGGGTGACATGGCCCATCAAAGGGCGCCACTCAAAGAGGTGCCCAGACCCTGCACCAGAGCACCAGAGATGATGCAACAGACCCTCAGTGTTGCCAGGGACAGTGTCAAGCTGGCCCCTGGAAGGGGAGACACGTGGGCATTCCCACCTGGCCCAAAGTGAATATTAATCCACGGGATTTTGTACTCTCTGGTGCGTGGTGTGGTGGCGTGTGGCAGTGTGGCCACGGCGGTGACAGGGGGACCCTCACCCTCAATCAGAGGACCAGATGGTGATATGCTTCCACCTAATCCCTGTCATCTCTCCCTGTTCCCCCACCCCCCATGCACACTTCTTTCTTTCTTTCTTTTTCTTTTTCTTTCTTTCTTTCTCTTTCTTTCTTTCTTTCTTTCTTTCTTTCTTTCTTTCTTTCTTTCTTTCTTTCTTTCTTTCTTTCTTTTTCTCTTTCTTTCTTTCTCTCTTTCTTTCTCTTTCTCTTTCTTTCTTTCTTTCTTTCTTTCTTTTTCTCTTTCTTTCTCTCTTTCTTTCTTTCTCTTTCTTTCTCTTTCTCTCTTTCTTTCTTTCTTTCTTCCTTCCTTCCTTTCTTTCTTTCTCTTTCTTTCTTTTTCTTTCTTTCTTTTTCTTTCTTTTTCTTTCTTTCTTTCTTTTTCTTTCTTTCTTTCTTTTTCTTTCTTTCTTTCTTTTTCTTTCTTTTCTTTTCTTTTCTTTTCTTTTCTTTTCTTTTCTTTTCTTTTCTTTTCTTTCTTTTTCTTTTCTCTTTGCGTCTCTACTATTAAATAAAATACATCAAGCTTTTGGCATCAACATCTAACCTCGTTTGGTTTTAATCTCGTTTCTGGGAATATTTTGAACCTTCTAAATTCTTTCTGGTTTATGCACAGAGACTTAGCTTTCTTTGCTTTTCTGGGTTTAAACCAGATCGTAACATTGGCAGACAAGTCTTGTTGAAACAACTAGAGGAAGATGCAGGTTGAAAATAATGGCTCTCATGGGGGATTCTGACCACTTTGACACCTGCTAAAAGGGGAACATATTAGGATCCAAATAGTCCAGGGGATCTTTGACAATTGTCTGTCAGTAGTGCTGGCAAAAATTATCAAGCAGAAGTAGTCTTGGCCTGCTACTCTCAATGTAGGAAAACTGGTCAATATGGTTTTTTTGCCTGCAGTCATCCCAAGAGAGTAGGATCTTTAGGAAAGTGAGGAAATGTTCTCAGAAATGTTTAATTTCCTCATCAATAAGCTTGAGAAGAACACCATCCTTAGCAGATTTGCTAGTGACATTGCACTGAGGTGGTGGGAGTGCTACTGATATTCTGGAGGATAGCGATGCTATTCAGAGAAATCTCATTAAATTGGAATGCTGATCCTGCAGGAACCTGGTCAAGTTCAACAAATAAAAAGTCCTCTGTGTGTGCATTTAAAACTCATGTACAAAAAATCTGGAGACTGATGGGATGGATAGCTGCTATGCAAAAATAGAATCAAGGGGTGCCAGTATACAACCTGACCATCCATCAGCATTTTTCCTGGAAACAAAGGTTAACTGCTTACTGAGCTAAATCAAAAGGAGTGTATACAGTGGATCAAGGGATGTAGTAATGCTTCTTGTCTAATTTGAGCCTTACATTTTGGAATGTATGACAAAATCAGAATTCGGATGAGGACACAGCCTTTTTTTTTGCTCTGACAGTCTTTTCGCTTGCACTGCACTTACATAATATTGAGCGGTTATCAGTGATGCATAGGAGGAAGAAATGCATGGAGCTGGAAACAACTGGAATCTGACTGAAAATGATCCAAAAAGAAGAATAAAGTTTTTATAGATAGCATTGGATTAATTAGCTTAGGGTTATAAGACAGAAGTTGTTATTCACTGGACCTACAGGACTATAGTAAAGAGTTTAGTGCTAGCAGTTACAATATGATGGTATCACTGATATGATTTCACAAAATATCTTGAAAATTATTTTCAGTGAATTTTGTTGCTGTAATTACAGAAGGCTATATAAGGTCAAAAGGAAAACAAGGAAACAAAACTGAACGGAGAGGTTTGTCCTATGTCTTTCACTTTATAACATAATGCAATTAAGAACATTTTTTTTATTGCATATTCTTGTGCAATGTGTTGACTAAGACTTAATAAGCTTACTGGAAAAAATACAATTTTTTAATTCCTAATTATTGTAATCAAGATTTAATTTGTTCTGATACATTTAACCATGTGATTAAGTACGAATAAAGTGAAATAGAAGAATTTTATATGCCTCTGAAAAATGAGCTTCAGTTAGACAGTTCTCCTTTATATTCAACTCCCAATCTTTGCAAGCAAGTGGTTTGTACTACCTTTTAACAACCCCATTTGTATTTTCTATCACAGATGAAAAGTGATATAAAACTCAATTCAATAATAATCTAATGAAAATTTCCAGAAAAGAATTATGGCACTACCCATCCTTCAAGAAAAAAAAAAAAAAAAATCATCCTAAGAATAATCTATCCAGTATGTAAAACCCAGTAGTCATCCATAATAAAATCATTATCCAATCATTATTTTCTGCTAGCATTACTAATAAAACTGATAGAATCAATAATTTATGTTGATATTAGCTATCCATTTGAAAAGATACTTTTATTTTGGAATTTGTCATCAAATTAATATGTCTTACAGAGTAACTCATGCTGTCGTTACAATACCTTTCAATAACTGCACCATATCATTCCCATGAGGGTGATATTTAAGATTCTTCCAGTGATCTGTAAAGCCTGTTCTGTCAGAATCACCTTCTTGCTCCCCTCAAAGAAGGCCAGGTTACAGTATTTTTAATATAAGTGTTACTACTCTTTTCATGGTATGTATATATGGAGGTATAGTAAGCATATTAACATGTTCATAGATGTCATGCTCATCTTGCCCCAGAGCATTCAACCCCAATGTGTGAAATGTGTGATTCTTTTCTGCCTTTATATATGTGTAGTGAAGGCAACTATTTTCAGCTTTAATGATGTCATTCCAGTAAAATTATGTGCTGGAATTTGTTTTGTTAAAATTGAAATGAAACACGTATGCACAGTATTTTCCAGAATATCATGAAGTTTAACCCCTTTCATTAGCAGAGACAGAAGTCTGCCAGTAGCAGCATATGCTGAGTATATTCAGTCTGCCCTTATGTCATTATGCTTTGGGAGACAATGGACTGCAGGGTAGATTAAAGCCAACACTGTACATAAGGCTTTACTCTTTTTCCTTCTCCAAAGGCTAGTTTCTGTTTGGATCTAGCAAATTACATTTTTTGGTTTGTTAGTTTCAATGAGGCATTTGGAACTGTTTTATTCCACCTGCTGGAACGGAAAGCTTTTTTTTTTTTTTTTTTTTTTTTACCAGTTTAACACATCTCACTGCACTACAAATGTAAGTGGAACCCTATTTATGAAAATTGTTTTAGTAGAATAAGACATAGGTACACGAAACTAGATATTATATACTTTTTCTATTAATATTGAATTTAAATTGTTTTATGAATGTGATAGCTTGATTTTTTAAAAAAAAATATTTTCTTTAAAGGAAAATTACTATTATTGTATAAAATTCCAAATGAAACAATCAGACTTCAGAGCGGTAATAGAATAGTGTTTAAAATTTTTCACAGTTTCTACCATATAGCAGTAACAGAAAATCAAATCAAGTAAGATTCATCTTCATGCATTTTAAGTCATGTTTACATAGAAGACGATTGACTGATAGCTCTTAATAGTAAGAGAAATCAGGACACCAGAAATAACCACTAAACTATTTGCAAAAAAGACAAATACTAGCAAATACTCTGTCTAGCAAATAAGAACTATTTCTCATAATTTGATCTCTACTACAAGGAATCCCTCTACAGTCATTCATCCTTTTGCAAGGCCTAATCAGTATTGGAAACTATGAAAAACAGTAAGAAGGAATTGGGGAGAGGAAGGCTTCTTGTATTTCCTCTATCTCTGCTCACAACTGCATGGACCAGTAGAGAGGAAGATAGCTGAGTTTGCTTTTCTGTTCATTCCACATCAACTTCAGAAGCAGTTGTTCTTCCATTAAGAAAAAAATGTATTTGCTGAATTTAGCATACAGTATAATGCATTGTCACCCTGTAAAGCCCAAACAACCCACTAGACTGTTATGCATTGTCACCCACATGAGATAAAACAGTAATTTAGTCAGGAGATTTGGTTATAGCACAGCCATCTAGAAGTTCTTGTTTCTTACTGTGAACAAAGCATTTTGTCAAAGAAACAGCTTTGCAGTGAGCTTCATCTTACTCTGAGAAAGGTGTCTACCTTGGGACAGAGAAGTTGTACTGTGGGGGTGCCTGTTTCCCTCCACTGAATATAAAAGACATGTAGAACGGCTAAGTTAGATGTTTAGCTTTTCAGCATTTAAATTAGGTGACATAAGTCCCAACTGTAGTGTCTCAGGAAAAATGAAAGGTTTTTAGCAATCTAAAATAGTCTACCTACCCTCACATTTACACACTGCAAATACACCAAACTGTTAAATGGACAAGTGATAAAAAGGCAGTCTTTAATGTTCTTATCTTGCTGCACTTAGTCTTAGCAATGACCCGAAATCCAAAAAAAGATCATTTTTATGGTACTAATAATACTGGTAATTTCCTGCTACTTTTTCTAGATGAACATTAAATTTAGTAACATCTTTATAATTGACTATAATATAGTCATATATATTATATATATATATATATATAATATATATATATACTATATATAATATAGTATAGAGGGCACACTAGAGCAAAGACCAGGTAATGAAGTCCTATTCTTGTATCAATCTGTGTATAACAAAACCACCAAAACCACTCTTTCCACCCTGTCCATTTAGCAGAAATGCTATCTGCCACATATCAAGCTCAAAATATACACAGAACTATAAGCTAATCTTTCACAATGTTGTCTTCTAATATAAAACATGACTTTTTTGGGGTTTTTTTTAAGAAACAGAAAACTCCTTTTGCATCTTTGGAAGAACATTCAAGCGATTCTGTTTCAGTCGTGGCATATTTGATTCTCAACTTGTACTTGATTAAAACTCTATTAATCATTATTAAAGATTTCTTCATGCAAACAAAATAACATTTAACTTATTTAATTTATAATTGTTCACTAATTGAGCAATAAGCAGTTCACAGAACTCTTAAATTAGCATATGAGTGTAAAAGATAAGTACATTGGGAATAAAGTTTCTTGCTGCATAGTTTTGGTTGGTTTTAATATATACACATGAATGATTGATATAAAATTATATTGCTTGTAAGAAATGATTTTTCATTAATTACAATTCAATTTCTTCTTGGTTCATGTAGTATGAGGAGAAGGAAATTAAGCAGATTTTCTTCTTGTCTATTTACACTGTTTGTAAGTAGTATAGGTCTATAACTCCTATATGTTCTTTCACATTTACACAAAGATTGTGTATTTATATGCTTTAAAATCAAATAAATTCATCCATGTACAAAAAAAAAATTCAGCAGTTTTATTTTGGTAACAAAGTTATTCTATTTGTATTTCTTGAAAAGTAATATATTTTACCATATTTTCATCGAACTCATAAAACCAAAATAAAAAATAATGAGTTGTTACATGAAAAATGTTTTACAGGATTTTATGTCAAATATTTTTCTCCTGGTGTATAAGCTTTTCAAAAAGAACAGACAAAAACAAAAAGGTGAGAGGCTGGGTTCTAGATTTGCCTGGATAAGTTAGTGGCCTTCGGTGAAGTAGTGACTGCATCAGTGGACAAGGGAAGGGCTGTGAATGTCTTCTACCTGGACTTCTGTAAGGCCTTTGATACATGTTCTTTCTGCTGAATTGGAGAGAGAAGGTTTTGATGGGTGTAATAATTGATGGGTAAGGAAATGGCTGGTTGACTGCATCCAAAGGTTCAGTTTACAGCTCAATGTCCAAATGAAGATCAGTAGCAAGTGGTGTCCCTCAGAGGTTCTTACTCTGTCATCTTTATCAGTAACTTAGACAGTGGAATGGACTGCAAATGTGCAGATGACACCAATCTGACTGGTGCAGCTGATTTGCTGGAGGGAAGAGGAGCATCCAGAAGAGCCGTGACAAGCTTGAGAAATGTGCTTGTGTGAACATCAATGAGGTTTGACCAGGCCAACTGCAAGGCCTTGCACCTGAGTCAGAGCAATCCTTGGTGTCAAATCAGGCTGGGGGATGAATGCAGCTGTCCCAGTATCTGAGGGTACTGGTGAACAAAAAATGATCCTGTGGTCGTAAAGTGCCCCTTCAGCCCAGAAAACCAGGGGTGTCCTGAGCTGCACCAAAAGCGGTGTGTCCAGTAGGTCAAGGAGGATGACTCTGCCCCTCTACTCTGCCCTTGTGAGACCTCAAGTGGAGTGCTGCATATAGCTCTGGGTTCCCCAGCACAAGAGAGACATGGACCTATAAAAGAGGGTCCAGAAGAAAACCACAAAAAATACCAGAGAGCTGGAACCTCTCCTATGAAGTCTGGCTGAGAGATTTGGGGTTTTTCAGCCTGAAGAAGAGACAGCTTAGGAGAGGTTTTATGGTGGCCTTTCAGTGTTTAAAGAAGGCTTATAGGAAAGATGAGAACAGATGTTTTACCAGGGCAGGTAGTGACAGGGGCAATGGTTTAAACCTGAAAGAGGGTTGATTTTGATTTGATATGAGAAAAAAATTGTTTACTATCAGAGTGGTGAGACATTGAACAAGTTTCCCAGAGAAGTTGTGGACGCTCTGTCATTGGAAGTGTTCAAAGTCAGGTTGGATAGGGCTCCGAGCAATTTGAACTAGTGAAAAATGTCCCTGCCTATGGCAAGGAGGTTGGACTAGTTGACCATTAAATGTCTCTTTCAACCCAAACCATTCTATAATTTGGACATTAAGACTGGACATTAGAGAACAGGAGACTGCATGTGTTCTGGGTGCTTAAACTCAGCTCTTAAGCTCTAACTAACAGAGATCTAAACAGTCATTGACCAACACTGATAATAAAGGGTACATGTAAAAGAAATTAGAAGCCTCAGCTCCTACAACATGTATTTTCCATTTGACCTTGTCTAAGAGTGTGTCATGCAAATGTAGGTATGCATGGCTTAAATGCAAAAAAGCTGGTGAATGAGCCTATCAGCTTCCCTAACCTCAGGCTCCTTCTGGCCAGTGTGAGTTCAGCGCTGCCAGAAGGGTATGCCTACTGCCTTGAAACAGGCATTTCCATAAGACTTGAGTATCTGTATGCCAAAGTAGAGAAATGGCATTTCCAGAATTTTAGTTTCCTTATAATTTTTCCAAACTGAGTTTTCAATCAAGCCAAATTTTTGTAGGATAAAATAAAATAAATTAAATATTCTATTCCCACATTCATTTTTTTGTTTTAATCCTTTACACGGTATTAGCTTGGAAACATCAACCTGCCAAGTTTTTGTCTAATCAGGATGTTTCAACAAAATCTCATTTGAAATAAAGTTTCAGTTTTATCTTGTGGACAGGCTAGAGGGATTTCAAACAGAATAGAGGTAAAATGTATGAAAAGATAATCTGCCACACTTACAGCAATATTCTATTTCCATTGAAATAAGATATGTGATAGGCTACACTGGTAAAAAAAAAAAAAGAGGAAAAGAGAGTAGAAATTGACTAAGAAAAGTAAGGAGATGATGGACCACATATTACCCACAGGTCAAGAACTGTCAGATCAGTATTAGCAGCTGAAATGAAGTATAGGCAGGCATGAAGTCCTTTCAGCAGCCACCAGTGCCACAAGGCATCTCAGAAAGAAATCCACACTAACACTATGGCAGTTACTTTTTCCACTGACCTTGACAAAATACACTAAGCTATTTGCACTGCCTGCCACAAGAGTATCATTTCAGACAGATGGAAAGAATTACTTGTGACTCCCAGTATTGTAAATCACTATTGAAAATTTCACTACAATAAGGCATTTAAAGACATTGGTAAACTTTTTAGTTTTAATAAGTTATTCATCTTCATAATATGTTATTCATGTCTTCAGTTTCCCCTTATGTCCTGTTAATACTGGGTATGGAAGGAAGGGGAATAAATTCCAAAATCACTAGTGCAAAAATATTTATTTTAATGATGAGATTGTAATTAACCTTGGACAAAATTCTGAATGTTAAAAACAAAATAATACTGTCCCAAAGGAATTACACCAGACTTTAGTCACAAGACTCTGTGCTAGTAGTTTTTTTTAATTTTTGATCCAACCATCAAAGAGCAATTCCTGAATTAACATTATGTCATTGTGCCATGGTCACATTTTCTGGCAGAGAATTTTCTGTCATATTAGCTACTACTGAATGAAATAAAGATGTTTTCAGAACCTGGGGAGCAAATAATCAAGTTAAGTACATTTGTTCATTTAATAAACAAAAAATGCAAATATCCATACTACCATGTAAATTGCCTACATAAACTAATGTTGCTTTTCTTTGCATCTTTTGATAATCAAAAGCAGAAAACAAACCCTGTTAAAATCCTGTCCCATAACTCACTGACTACATGGCCTTCAAAACATCCCAGTTAGGGGGATTTGCTTACACATAGACTATTGCATCTCTGGGGATTAAAAGTGCATAACTTTAGAATATTTAGAAATGTGATCCAATCGCCAGTTGGCAAAACACTTCTGAGACTGAAATGAATGGGTAGTAATAGTTTTATCTGACTTTACATTTCCATTTAGGCACATTCTCCAAACTTTTCTTAGTGCTCTCCTTCAGTGGCATTCCAGAGGCAGATTATCAAGTTCTACAGAACATTCGTTTTTCTTACTCTTCACTTATCACATTTGCAAAACAAACAAAAAAACAAACAAAAATACCCCCTCAGTAGTATTTCACCAACTATTGGAAGAGGCAACTCCTATGAGTCCGTGACATCCTTTCACACCCTTTCAATAATTCTCATTTTCCTAAAAATTTCCTTTTTTTTTTTTCCAATTTGATGTGCAGAAAATAAAATCTAATTTTAATTCAGATTCATAAATCTTATCAAACTGCAAAAATTATGAGAAGCGAAAAAAAAAGAAAGCAATAAAAATATGAAAACTAATTTTCTTGCAGTATACGGTTTCTTTATCCATGTATTCTTACAGTTCTTCATCCATATATTCTTATATTTAATGGAAAAAGGGAAAACAAAAGGGAAAACTGCATCAAACCAGTATAAACTGTAATCTTTACCAATAAATCTCAGAAGTTCATCGCAATTTATGTCAAGATAAATATATTCGGCCACAAATCAAAGCCACAATACTTTATGCTAGTTTGGTCTATCAGCTATTAGATGTTTGTATTAGAAACATCTAATTCTATAATATTATAAGAGATATTTGGCTCTAGAGGCATCAGCAATATCTCACTTTTTACATTGTGTTTTCAAAATAAAGAACTTTGATCATGTCTTAGTGCAGAGCTGTCATCATAACACCCACAATAATCATAAATGATTTTGTATTGCTAACTCAGAACAAATGGTTAGGTTACCTATGATTTTAAAAGTTTAGTGTGTTGATAAGACATCACAGAAACTTGAAAGTTTTGCATAGGACTTTTTGAACAATCTTATAATATTTTTCAAGCTGAAGTTAAGTTTTTATTTAAGTTAATTAACTGTGTCTGCATTTCAGCCCGAAGACAAATTGCAAATCCATTAAAAATTAATTTCAGATGTTTTTGTAAAAGGAAAATAGAACTGTGAATGGGCTTAGTCTTTTCTGATTCAATAATGCAAAGGAAAGAAGGTTCAGAGGTTTTCAAAACTCAATTTCCTCATTTTATTCCCAAATTTATATTTTTACAGTCGGCTTACTAGGCCGACTATTTGTTTTGTTTCTGGAAATATTCACAATGTTCCTTTACAATCAGATGGTGATTTAGGATTGGCCCAGGGGAATTAAAAATAAACATTATTTTGGCAAGGAAAACTCTTCAGTTTGGTTACTGTTGGTTTAGAACTAAACTAAAGAAAAATATTGTACTTTTGTGAAAAAGTCTGAGTATCCTCATGGTTAAAGCAATGGGCTGAATAGAACCATGATTAGACATTAATAATGATCTAATTTTATTTGAATTTTCTTAGTCTCGCTCTGAGCATGACTGGGCCCCTCCAAGAACTTAGCAGAGTATCTGTTTACCTAAATATGACTTTCATTTTAGGAGGGACATGTGTGTTTCCACTTTCCTCCCACCCTCCAAAACCAGATGCTTCTGAACATGACGACAAGGTTAGCATTAAATGTTTAGGGAACTTTAAGCCTCAGCAGAAAGATGGAATTTTAAATTCCTTAAAGTTAGACGGTGTTGGGAGAGTCAGACATCAAAATTCTTATTGAAATAAAATTTACTTCTCCAGAATTTTTTTCTACTAATTTCAGTGGAAATGTGTATGAGTACCATAGTCAAGTATTGAGGCATTTCTTTACACCAGAAGAATTAATCCATAACAATTAGTTCCCTACGTCATCTTGTTCTTTGCCTTCATCACTGATCCTTGCTTCATCTTGTGTTCTGCACTTCATCTTTGGCAGACTGAGACACAAGTTCTTCCTATAGTGTATAAATATTAAAATTCAGCTTTAGGCTTATGCATGAAAAACACAAGAAAATTATAAAAGAAGCCCCTGGACATAGCTCAACAGATGAGGTAATAACTTTAGTTCTGGGGAAAAAAAGAAATTGCACTTCAAGAGAAAACTATTTTTTGCTAACAAAAGAAATCACTGCAGCTGAACACTGTTTTACAATTTCATTTATAAGCAAAAAGAGTTATCTGAAAATTTTTTGTCAAAGTTTGGGAAAAGGGAGAAAGGTAGGTGTGGAAGGGATCATTGTCTTATTCTATTTCAAAGTGAACACTACATAGTGTAACTAAATTTCACCTTATTTCATCTTTTTTTCTTTTAAATAAATACTTTTTATCACTAATTATATGTGGCATTTTCAGCACAGTGAATACTTCTAATGCTGATGGTAGGAAGGCACAAGGGAGTTGACTCAGAATATGGAGGCAATGAGCTGTCAAAAGTGATGCTAAATCACGTGTCGGAACCATGGTTATCTTCTTGCTCTGCATTAAAAAGAAAGAGAACTTCCTCACTCCTACCTCTAAAATGGAATAGAGGTTGAAAAACCACTTTCCAAGACAGCATTGTGGGAAAAAATGAGATTTTTGACTGTATGAAAAAATACTTACTGATACTGTACGCTACTTTTTGGCACTTGTGGAAATTTTGTCTTGCATTTGAGAATGTTGCTGAAAAGTAAGTAGACTTGACAAACCCACTCTTCTCCTTTAGTTCATGCAGTACTAAATTTTATCCTACATGTAATTTTTATTCTGTACATTTATTTCCTTAACCTTGCTATGACCAAAATAAAAGATTCTTACAACATAGAGAAAGTGAGAGATTCTTGAGATGACAAGGGAACCTACTTGCAGCAGGGAGCAGATTTATAGCCCAAACTAAAAAAGTAGAGAAAAAATATTTTTCTGGGGACTTAAAAGAGACTATGCGGAGAATTCAAGTTACTGTACTAAGAAACAATACTAGAATTCTACCATGAAAAAGCACAGAAATAAAAAAATCTCCTATGAAACTAACAATCTTAAAGTAACAGAATATATTGGGAAAAAAAAATGTCATATTTAAAATAAAATTCTCTTTTGAATCAAAATGTTGGATCTACATTTTATCTTTTTTTTTTTTTAATTTATCAATTTTAATTTAGCTATAGTGAGGATCATCACAATTTTGATTAGACTTGCAGTGTTTTCCTGGGTCTTATTTAAATGTATTTAATTTAGTAAGCTGTTTTACGTGCTGCTTACTTATCTCCAGAGTTGTGGTGTAGGAAAACTGCTTAAGTGTGCTGATGTCTAAAATATATAAAGATTCAGAAATTCCTAAATTCTCTGTATTACTATTGTGGTTCTGATATGCAGTTCCTTCATTATGCTTTTCTAACATTTCCTACATAGCTACTGAATTATGAAAACCAGTCCAAGGTTAATAGATTTGACAGTAGCTTACCGTGAAGTAGACTTGCCCTCACACATTTCAAGGTTTGAAAGGAATTTTTTTCTTTCATTTCTATTTTTCAAAGTAAAAGTTCTCCATAGGTATTAAACAAGTCCAGAACACTTTCTACAACCTTGGTGTATAAAGTTACTGACTATCTGAAATGGATACCAGTCATGTTTTTGCTTTGTTTGAGATATTTACCTTCATGCTGAGGGGTCTTCAGTAATACAGAATGAATTTCTGTTGAGTCAATATATTGCTCACCCTGAGGAAGCAAAAATAACGTGTCTCCCAAAATTAAATTTTCCCCATAGGAAAGCCTGATGAAAAAGGCCCTAGTTTTAACAGTCCAAAAGTTTTATAGTTTTCTAGCAGACCCAAATTCTTGAAAAATATTTGAAAAAAAACAGGCAGAAATCACAATTACTGAGGTTTCCACTTAAGACTGGCTTTCATAAAAAGTCAGAACAGCAAAATAGAACTTTGAGCCTGTTTTTTTTAAGAATGAGTCTTTTAGTTAGCCCCAGATTGTTACAAAGTTTCTCTTGCAAAAAAGGATCTCTGACAAACCCAGGTGTGGTTCATACAGGTGATTCCAGCCACTCTGTCTCCTGAAGAGAACTCAGACAACCAGCTGTGGTAGTCAGCAACCCAAGTTTAGCATGTAACAGTCATGGTGAGAACCCATGATTCCTTTGTTCTGCTGTTTGTATGTTTTCCCCTGACTGGTTAATGTTTTTCCCTCCTTGCTTTATGTATGAGGTTGTATATATTCATTTCCCAAGTTTAATATGTATCAGTTCTAGAAAGTTCTTTGTTCCTTGATTCCCCATTGGTTCCTTCCCTAAATCCCTCCTTTGTGTTATTTCCATTGGTTCCCTCGCACTCAACCCTGCCTCCATTTGCTGTATCCCTTATCCCCGCCTTTCCTATCCCCACTATAAAATCCCTGGACCCTTGTCAGATCCTTGGCTCTCCATCTTCTCCTTTTCATTGTCTTGCCTCAATAAATTTTCTGCATAGAAATTACACAGAGAGTCCCCTCTCTCTCTCCCTTCTTTGCCTGTGCCTTTGTGCCCTGTTTAGGGATGGCTCCCTCAGGTGAGAGTGCACCCTCATCTGCCTGCAATTTTGTGTGTGTCTGTGCCTGCCGTAATGCAGTCAGGTTGCGGCTTGACCTCCAGGCTCTCTTTGGGCTAGATTGCAAAACCTGACACCCAGCTAGTAATCTTGGCTTGAAAATGGACTGGTCAAGAGGCATATTTTGAAGATCAATTGTGGGGAAGAAACTGTCCCTTTAGCTTTCTGTTTTGTTTTCGGCAGTACAAAGAGATACTTAAAGCTCTGCAGTCATGCAGTATCATTCCAAGACATCTTTTTAGCCTTTCCAGCTGAGAGACTGCTGTTATTCTCCTTTGGATGCTTTTCCTGTCTTCTTGCACTGTGGCCTGTCACGCTCCCATTCTCATCTTGAGAAGACTGAAAGCCTCCATTCATTCCTTTCTTTCCTCGTGCATTGTTCTTGTACATTATTACTGGTTTTACTGTCCTGTCTATTGCTCTTCTTCGAAGTGTCCTTCTTATACAGTAAATATTGTACATACACTGTTGACATCCAGTTGTTAGGAGATGCCTCTGCCTGAATTAAGGTGCAAATGAGACCGTATGCCAAAGTCAATAGTAAGGATTTTATTATTTATGTTGCAAATCCCTCTCTTCTCTGCTTATCTCAAGTTCCTACTGTGGTGGCTTATCTTAAGGCAAATTCCTTCTGTGGCCTTGACAGTGTTTTGACACAGGCAACTGCATTCTTTAAGTAATTATTAATACTCAGCTAAGTGATAATAAGCAATAATTTTTCTACTAAAATGCTTCTTTAAAATGATATAGGTCCCTTTTATGATTTCATAAATTTGGCTATAAATGAAAAAGGGAATGCAAAAAGTGGTTCCAAATGGTATACATAATGACGCTGTTAAAAAAATGACAACTTTATCTTTCAAAAGTATTTGTTCTTGACAGTGAACCTTCAAGATAAAGTAGTAAGTATAATAGTATTATATTTTGTTTAATTATTAGTCCCTCCTTCATTTTTCATTCTTCTTTATAGTGTTGTTTGTTTTGGTTGTTTGTTTGTATGTTTTTCCTACTTTCCCCTGTTGGTATCGAAGTATAGAAAAGTATAATGAAACAATACCGGAGGAAAAAAATCCAAAACTTTTAACAAAACATGATATTAACTTTTTTTTGAGAGACTGGAAAATTTGGGTAGAGATGCTCATTTACTCAGAAAACATATTTGTGAAACTTTTGCTCATTTTAATGTGATTTATAAAACAACCTTCAAAATAGATATTTCAATTAACTTTAAAATGCTAAATAATTGTGTTAATAAAAATACTTCAAGGTAAATTGTTTGAACCACTAAGTAAGGAGGCTGCAAAGATTTTTCAGAATATTAGTGGCAGCAAAGGAACAAATGGAACCAATGACTTTGCAGTTAATTACCATATCCAAGAAAAATATGCAGATAGGAGAGTAAATAAGAGAAGAAAGGAATGCACAGGGGAGAATCAGAGGATGAAGACTAGATCAGTTGACTTAATATGAGGAAGGGACTTAATGACAAATAATAGAAAATTGTGAAGGATGCTGGGAAAAATATTCCATCCATTCTTTGGTCTAACAGTTTCTATAGCAGATGACTGTAGAATGGATGACTTAGTTGCAGTAGTTGAGTAAAACAGCTTTTGTTATTAAAAGGAAGAAAAATATATGACTCTTGACTAATTTTAAATGGCTTCAGATACACAGACCTGCAAATAACAAAAGTATAAAATGTTTAGCAAGAGAAAACAACTTTTGATTGACTTCCTCACCATTCAATTGGTCTCAAAAGACTATGAGAATTTATTTATGTATTTATTATTTTTTAATGTTTCATCATTAAAAATCAGAAACTCTCGGGGGAAAATTGCTAAAAATATTGTACTGTAAGCAACAAACAAATTAACATGATCAGCTTGCTTTTTATCAAGCTTAATTTCAGGTAAACCTTACTATACTGAGATTATTTTTAAAACCCAACAGTAATCAGTTCAAAGAATTAATGCCCTACTCTGTCCTGGAAGAACAGAAATGGCTTTCATTGATGTAAATGTGAAATTTCATTAGTTAATTTTCTTTAACAAGAAGTTTGAGGTAGAAAGATAGAAAGAAATAGGAAATACCTGTCAGAGAGTGGGAGCAAGAGCAGAAGATAATCAGTTGGACCTAGATGAGCTTTAAGATCCCTCCCAACTCAAAGCATTCTGTGATTCTAGTTGTATGGACTCCAGAAGTGATGTCCACAGGTGCTTTCTGCTGAGCAGGCCCTTGGCATGGACAGGGGAGTAGAGGGTGCAAGGCTTTAGACACAGGGTCACCTGCAAATTCCCTTCTGGTGGATTTTTGTGCGCAAAATAAATATGAAAATGGTGAAAAGAGCCTTTACAGCATCTTTACAGCCACACAGAACCTCTGAAGGAGCAATCGTTCGTCCTTTCCCACACCAAACACATGCTTGCTTTCTAACACTGCCTGACTTCCTGGCCATCATCAGCATCAGAGCATGGCTGTGATGGCTTCACTGTCCAGGCTGCATAGGCCTGGTGCAAAGGTGTTTCCAGCACAATTCTTTATCAGCCAGGCTCAATGTGTGGCTTTAGTTTGCCTTTAGAGAGAAGGGAAAACCCTGACTTCCCAGCCCAGCTGGGAAGTCTCATGCTGGTGTTGGTGGCTGAGCAGTCAGTTGTCACAGATGACGCACTGGGACTTGAGTTTGAGAATACATCAATATCTCTGAGAGACAAGAAATGAAATCTGTAGACTCTTTTCTTATGCCTTAAAAATTTTATGAGAAAAGATACAAAATCTTAAGTAATTTGAAAAGTGTTCTTTCTTTGGCAGTATCCTGGGAATGTACAATATATCATAATTACAGCATATTGTATATTCATTGATTTATATCATATACTGTAATATAAATATACAGTAGGTAATAAATATACATGATTTGCTAATTCTACTTATTCATTAATTTTTTTCTTAATTTATGTATTTTTAGATTATTCTTATTACTTTTTCTCTTCTTCTATGTGCTTTTAAATTCTTATCCTTATTACTCTTCTTCTATGTATTTTTGAATTTTGCTTCTTTTCCTTCTTCATCTTTGTCTTCTGTCCTTGTCTTCTTCATCATTGTCTTTGTCTTCTTCTTCATCTTACTCTTTGTTAACACCAGCTCCCATTTGTTCTGGCAGAACTGTGTGTTGCAGTATTGAAGGGAGGTTCTGGGAGCAATCTGTGCTGTTGGTGTCCTGACTGTGCTACCCCTCCAGCTGTGCCACCAGGCAGGGACAGAGGAGCAGTGTGCACAGCGCCTGCAGCGCTGGCCTGAAGCGGGAGGGACACTTCTTGGGGGAGCTGGCTCCCTGCTGTGGGCCTGGGCTCCCAGATGGCCAGACGAGGGGCTCGGGGTGCTGTGCAGGGCAGGGACTGGGCTCTCTTCCCATTTGGCTGTAACTGTTGCTTCCATTTCTACAGCCAGCCATTGCTCCAGGGCATACTGCTTCTCCAGCTGCTGGCTCAATGCCTGGATCTCCAGCAGAACCTTGCTCAGGACATCACTGGTGATGTTCCGGCCCGTGTGCAGTGGAGCATGGTTGCTGGCCGGGCTGTTGCATGGGACGGGGGGTGGGGTCTGTGTTCCTACTGATGTCATCTCCTCACTGAGGACAGAAGAACCTGTAGCATTTTCCTCCTCTAGAGCTTGGGGCTCCTCATCCCCAGCAGCTCTGTCTGGAGCAGCAGCTGCCAGCTTGGTGTCTGTAGGACTCCTTGGATCAGGAGAGGCTCTGGGCAGGGCATGGGCTGCTTCTGCTGCCACCTCTGTGCCCACGCTCCTGAGAGACCTTGTCCTCTCCAGGGGACAAGTCTGGGGCTCCTTATTGCTCACTGAACACGAGGGTCTGTCCCAGATCTTGGAGCTGATGTCATGTCCCCTTTGGGACAACTCCTGGCTGCTCATACCCTCATTCCATTGGAACAGCTTTTGGTCCCTCAGATCTTCTTCTCATCGGGGCAGCTCTTGGGCTCTGTAGTCTGGTTCTTGGGACAGCTCCTTTTCGCTGCTGTTTCTCGCTTGGGGCAATTCTGGCTCTCTCCTGTCTTCCCACTGGGAGATTTACAAGTGCACATCTTCTTCCCACGGTGAGAGTTCTTGGCACCTCTCACCTTCCCACTGGGATGGCTCTTGGACATCTTCCCATTGGAATCTTCTGGAACTCTCACATCTCTCCATAAGGACAGCTCCTGGAATCTCTTTTCTTCTTCCCGTTTGCACTCCTGCTGCCCTCTCACACCTTCTTCCCATTGGGACATCTCTTGGACTATCACGTTTTCTTCCCATTCATACAGCTCTTGGTATGTCTCATCATCTTCTTCCCACTTGTACAGCTCCCGGACTCCTACTATTTCTTCCCATTAGTACAGCTCTTGGTGTGTCTCGGGCTCCTCTGGGAAAATTCTTGGACTCTCACGTGTACCTGTCATTGGTACGGCTCTTGGCTTCTCCTGGCTACCCATTGGGAAATTTCTTGGAGTCTCACAGCTTCTTCCTGTTGTTATATCTCTTGCACTGTCATATCTTCTTCCCATTGGGAAAGCTCTTGGCCACAAGCATCTCCCCACTGGGAAAGCCCTTGATGCATGTTGACAAAGAGCCATACCTGTCACCTTAACAGCAGTGGAGCAGACAGGAACTGGTACGGAGCAGCGTCCAGACTTATGGACTTGTAGCCCCTGCTGTGCCTGGAGCCCTGAGAGGCTTTGGACAGGCTTCCATACGGCTTTGTGACTGTACTGATGGTACCTCCTCATTGAGAACAGGAGACTCTGATGCTTTTTCTGCCTCAGGAGAGAGAGGCTTGGGGGGCTCCTCTTCCTCAGCAGCTCTGGCCAGGGCAGTAGCTACCAGTTCAGCATCCGTGGGACTCCCTGGGGAAGGAGAGGCCCTGGGCAGGGCCTTCCACTACTTGGAATTTGTTCAGACATCTATTAAACCACATTGATATGTATATATTTCTGCAGGCACCCTTGAATTCTATGGCTACAGAACAAGCAAGGTACTAAAGCAAGGTACTAAGCACTTTTGACATTCTCATTTGAAATCCTCTGATTACAGAGTTAAGCATGTAAGATCACAAGACTAGAAATACTGTAGAAGCATATCTTTAATCTCTTTGTTAGGTCGCTTGTACAATGGCATGGAGGAGCCCTCAGTCAAAAGCCTGAAGGCACTCACCAAGTGTTCTTCATGTTTCTAATCCAGGAAGAGGAAAACAATTTTTGTCAGCATTCAGTTATAATCTGATTTTAATATCATTTTAATAAATGGGACTACTGCAGAATTAAACTAGTGTCACAAGATTTTACCCATATTTTATAAATATGCTGTGTTCATGAGATTAATACACACTAAGTGGCATTTATAAAGCAATTAGTGTATTAGCATACAATACAAAAAATTATGTAATAGGACTGGTTATTGAAGTGTCGACAAACACCAGTTGAAGACAATGACAGAAACAAAAAGGAAACAATTGACAGTATTATGTTTGACATTAAATGTTGTAGTTTAAAAATTGCTATGTTTCTTGCTGTATTTAAGTAGTATTACTGGATTTCTATGAGAGGAGGGAGTTGTTTGTTTCTTTCACCCTGTATTATCTGATAATTTCCTAAATTTAAATTAAAATCCTTTCTCTAATTATGAAAAAACTGTAAGAAAAATCTAATACATTGCCTCTGTTGAGGCAATATTTTGCAAATAAGACTAAAACGAAGAATACATAATCTTTTAAATCATTAGGGGAAAACAAACATACAAACAAAAATCATCACCCGAAACCACAAGTGTCATGGGTATCCCAAAATGCTACTGTATTCCGTTATCTACCTGTTGCCCAAAATTGTTACTGTCTCTTTCAGACTTGGCATGACTAGAACCAGAATTGTGGGGCAGTCTAATGTTGCTGGTGCTGGTCTCTTGAAAAGATCAGGGCACCCAGGCTGGTTTCCTCCTTTACCTGGCAGTGTTTGCTGAAGGTGGAGACTCTGCTTTGGGAAAATGTTTTTGGAGCGAACTTTGCAAACTCTATTGTCAGCAAAGCTTGAGCCACTCCCTTGGACCAGGTCCTGCCATGTAGGACCAACAGACAGGTTTTTGCCCCCCAGCATATGTGTGGTGTGGAGCACATCAGCACCAACACCGTCGGAGTCCCTACAGGCTGGATTCTTTCCAGCAGCCAAGCCTTTTCCCTATACATGTGCAAACTGCAAAGTGCAAAAGACTGACAGGGACTCATTCCTGAGTTTTTACTCATATCACAGAGACAAAAATTCCTACCTTTGTTGAACTGCTAGTGACAGAAGTACTCTTGATCATAGTGGCAGTGCTATATATGGCAAATATACTTACAGTTTTAAAGCATTATTCTCTTAGAACATGTCACCTGCCATCATGCAGTGTAATCAGTGGTATTTCTGAAATGCTGAATAATCAGGTACAAGAAGTGTCACCACAGATGTCTAGAATAATTGGGCAACCGTATCAGCACCATGGTAAACATTAAACAAAGAAAAGAGCAGTACTAACTTGGTTATTCTATTCTTCATACCCATTACTCCTTTTTCCAGAGGCTGCTCATCTGTTTCTCCATTACAGTAAATTGCATAACAACAAAATACCTTCTGATGCATCAGTGACCTCGTTGATTCTCATAAAAGGTAAAATCATTAAAAGGCCATAATGGAGACTATGAACATGTTTGCTCTGGTTTTCTTCTTTTTCAAAACTCCCTGTGCTGATGAGAACAGAGTCAAAAGCCTTGTGGTGAAAGGAACTTTACAACTTGAGTATAAAAAATATGGTCTCAATCTGTCAGACATATCTAAACAGAACTAAAACTAGTTAACTCAACTTGCCACCTCCCACAAGTCCAGCTTTGTTACATATCTGTCACTGCAAGTAAGACTTTATTTCTGAGCCGTCTACTGATTTATGCAGCTCTATGAAGTACATGTTAATATTGTGCATATACAGAATACGGTATTATACTAAAGGATTTACACTTTAAATCTATTTTTAATATTTTTAATACTCTGAGTAATATGTGTTTAAGACCTAATTTACAAACTCTTATTTTAAATAAATTTTTATTAGTCTGACCCATGCTGTATGTTACAGCAATAGATCTTTTAACGTATTAAAGACCAGAATTCCTCATGAGAAGAAATTTTTTCAAATTTATGAATAAAAAGAATGAATCAGGATCCAAATCTAAAGGCTCCTTGAGAAGCTCCATATTAACACTTTTTTTTTTAATCCAGTTGTGTAAATAGATTTTTAAGCAAAATACAAGGAAAGAATTGTGTTTTTAATTCAGACATCTCTATCGTTCTACAAGTAAGAATTAAGGAAGTCTCTATGTGAGACAAAAAAATACCTAGCAGGTTCCTCAGAATTACAGTTTTTTCTAAAAGTTTCCTCAGCAAGGAACTCATGTTTCCTGAACTGTAAATAAACTATGATATGCAAATCAAAACCCCAGACTGAGTTAGAGGATGATGAATGCTTTCCCTATGAATTTCTAACCATGTGCTTGTTTAACTCTCAGCAGACAACTTAATTGATATTTGCTGCTTCTGCTCTCTGTTACCTCATAACAGTAACAAAAAGGAACAGCTGCATACAGAATGCCTCCTTATGAGGATAGCACTTATCAACACCAGAAATACATACCTACCCGTGACACCTTATAATAGTAGTAGTATACACCCGTGTCCATCAGTGTATCTAAGGCGCAGACAGTAGGACATGTTCTATAATGAAAACCTTTAAAAGCTTGACTAATATTTCTTATTCTACTGAAATTTGTCTTTAATTGGTAGGTACCATTCTACAGATAGAAGTACATCTGCTTTAGAAAACTGACATCCCTCTATGAGATTCATCTTTTAAATGTCAAAATGCATCACAAGGTCCTGTAAGAAAATAGGTTTGCATAATAGATTTCTGCATGATTTTCCATTACTTTAGATCAGAACTAAGAGCACTTTTACACAATCAATTTTATTTTTTATGGTAATTATGTGAAAGTTACTGCTTCTAGTATACTCCATTTAAAATTTATATGATTTCCTTGTTTTCACGGATCGATTATCTGTCCTTTTCTTGTTAACAAAAGGAAGCTGACTGGTTAAATCTGATTAAATCTATTCAAACCAATGCCTCTGCCAAACCACACAGGTCTCAACATCCAACTAGACAAGAATAAATGTTTTCATTACAAACTGAAAGCCAAAAATCCATATCATATTATAAATCTCATAAAGATATGACAATCAAGAGCAAAGTGAAGAATAGCAACGGAAATGTAGCAGTCCTGAAGTTCAGACAACTGGGATATGCAGATGTATTAAGTCCTTCCAAAATTAATGAGAACCTGTTGTAAAAAAATATTTGCATGAATTTGCATATATTAGATTTCTTTCTAATTGTGTCAGCACACGGTACTTTGGTTACTATTACAAAAAATGTTAAGATATCTCATAATTATGATATAATTCCTTATTTAGGTATGACTCAGTCAAATGCTACTGTTTAAGAATTATTATCTATATATTAGATATATTAATCTAATAAATACAGCTGTATAAAACAAAAAAGAAAGAATTACACAACTATTTTTAGCTCTGCCTTTTTTTTTCATTCACAATTAATCCACTTTGAAATACTGAAGATTTAGATTCTGACAATACTCATAGTTTTGAATTTTCTATTAAAGGTCTGGTGCCTGATAGAATTGCGGGTTTTCTGACATTTCTACTTCACAGAATCTCAGAAAAAGTGTAGTTGAAAGGGACCCTCAAGGAACATTGAGTTCAGCTGCTGGGCCTACACAGCACCATCCCCAAGAGTCACGCTATGTGCTCTGGAGTATTGCATGAAAACTCTTGTCTTTTTTATTAAGTTTGATTTGTTTGATTAAGGCCAGTCTGGTGTAAACACTGATCTCATTCAGAACTGTATGAGAAATTATTATACCATTGGTAGAATGTTACTATGAAGATACTATATTATAACTGCAAACTATAATATAACTGCACTGGCTCAATAAAACGACACTAGCAGGCACAACTGAAAGGATCACTTATGCCACAGCAATACCTTTATTCTTTGTGCAAGAATATCTGAAGATAATAACAGTAATGGAAGTATAACATGAAAATTTTGCCACTTTATATAGGATTCCATCTATGATCAGTTGCAGCCACATCCCTTAATGTAATGCCACATAGCCAACACAATACCTGACCCTGGATTTTTCAAATGTACTTTTTTCCCTTTTTAGATCATTGACTGCCGCTGATTTAGAATTAAAATCTTCTCTAATTTTACTATGTCATTCTGATATTTTGCATTTTTTCAACCATTATTCAAATAAGTAGACTTACTCAATATAACATAATGTTCTGATCCAAGAAATGTAGTTTTTCTCCCAATTACACTAGATTCATATTTCTATTGAAATCAGTGGACTTTAAAAAATATGAAAAGATTCAAAGAATTAGAACCTTAGGCATTGTAAAAAAAACCCTTCATTATTTTATACACATTATAATATGATTGAATAATTAGAAGCATCCAGGCCATGAAATTGTTAGTGGTTTGGGATTAAGTTCCTAACACATAGTGGTTTTGCAATCCTTAATCTAAATCTTCATTCATAGTAGGAAAAAGTAGCTAAATATATAACTAGGCAACTATAAATTGTTAAAACATATTGTGTGGATTCTGAATGGGGAGGTAAGTGGTGGTGAATTCTCATGCTATTTATTGCTCAGTGTGTTCCCCAAGAAATAACAATCAAATCCTCATAGAGAATGCTGGGAAAAGAATTTCTACATGGCTAGAGCCCAGCACTTCATGACATTATACTGCAGGTCATTCACATGCTATCGTCCATGACAGCTTTGAAATCCAGGTCTAATGAAAAGGCTTGCTTCTTTTTTTTCTTGGCTACCCCTTCTCTAGACTAAAGATCCATTGTTCCCTGCCCTGAACTGCTTTTGTAACCCCCTTTATTTATTGATTATCTTCTCTGCTGTAAAATCAAGCTTGTTAACTTCAGCTCTGGAAAAGTGTTGAGACTTCTGTAAAAGCATCTGCCCTGATTTCCTGTCCAGTCTTGGGTATCTGCACCATCCTTTTCCAATTCTATTTTTAGAACATTTCAACATGAGATGTCTAGGACTTTGAAACTGTCTTTTCACATCATTGATTTGATTTGCATTTTTCACTGTATCAATTAAAAATTCTATCCAGGTGGATTCAGGTTCAGCATTTAAAACTTTTGTTGTTGTTTGTTTGTTTTTTTTAAACCCTAACACTTATAGGTGTTTTATGTGAAATCTAAGCAGGCTTTATTACCTAAAATATCAAAATGTCCTTTGAGAATGTATCACATCAGTTTGTTTAGCACTGAAAATGAAAAATATACACAAAAAACTTTTAAATCCATCTTTATAAATGTTCTTTTGTAACAGGCATTGCGTAATTGAACGGAATAATATAGAAATTGAAAACCGATTATAAGTAAAGATCACATTTCCTACCACGGTCAGCAGCTAGTAAATCCTAGTTTTGTCAGAGTGAACTCAGAAAGTTGATCATTCTTGAAATATGTCTATTTTCTTATTATCATCCATGTTATAAAAAAACCCCAAACGATTCCTGTGTCTGAGGTCTGGGTACATATTTTGCCTTCATTTTCTCTCTGGAATGGAAATCCAATGCTTTACTCAGCATTCTGTCTCATCTTGTAGGCCCTTGTCCTAATTACAATCTTCAGTACTTGCATTTTTACCAGAGGGAGATATTGTACAAAAATTCACGAGCCTTTCTACTCTAGAAATGTACTGATCAGCCTTATAAAATCCTTATCTGTACTCCATTCTAATCCAGAAATACATGAAGTCTCCTGTATAAGTCAAATACTGTTTACATAGTACGTATTGTTCCTGTAGTAGGTATTTTTATAACTTAGCTGAGCATGTGCAAATCAGCCTGTTACTCCTTTTGTATTCACGTATTCATCAAATTCCCACATTACTTATAAGAGAGTATCTTGTCTGGATACACGTTGTCAGCTCGCAGAAAAATGAAATAGCAGTTCCCTGCAGAGATGGCTTTATGAGTGTTTTTGATATTCTGCAGGAAAATAAGTGGCACTGTTGTACTTGAAGTACAGTTCATGCTGCGTTGCTTTAGCAGATTAGTACCTAACTCTTGCTTTGCAAGGGAGTTTACAGTTTGATTGAGTATTATAGGCTGAAGATTTTGTTGTAAAGGTAAATCTTACCTGTGAGGAAATAAACCTTACTTCTATCTTTTGTGTGTTCTCAGAGCATAATTGAACACTGATCTTGTTTATGGTTTTGAGCTCATTTTTCATTTCAGATGACTGAGAAGGGCAGCAGGCTTTCTATATATCCCATTATGTATTTAATATTTCCTTTTTATTTCCCCCTTGCTTGCTTCTTCCTCTTGTCAAGTAATAGGGAAGGACTTTAAACCAGGACACTGCACATCCACATTTATATGCATCTACATATCTACTTCATATATATATCCTTTCTAGTCAGAGGGGGGGAAAAGACACTTCTAGGGTATAAGCATTCATATGACATATCTTATAACTCTGCTTTACCGTGAGGTTATTGTAGTTCTCTATGCTTACTAAGAAGAAATATAAATATTAACCTGATCTAATGAAGGATAAATGTAACACAAATCAAAACTTTTTCACTTTTGAGTAAGCAAAGATGTAGGAATTATTTTAAAACCTAGACATAGGATCTGAGGCTGCATTTAGTGAAATAGATGTAATTGTGTGTAGAAAATGGACCAGTGATGGAACAGAGGAAAAGTAAGTTAAAAATGTTACCACTTATGAAGCAGAATGTTACTGTAAAATTTTGGGAAATGCTATGTGTTTATATTTCCACATATCAAGCATTTCCACATCATGAAAGGCAATTGTATGGGTCACATTGTTCACAATGCAATGAAGCATGCAGATAAACATCTGCCCTGTGACAGAGCAGTACTGAATACTAACGTGGTTAATCATTTATTTTCTTTAAAAAAAATTACTGAAGAAAAACTGTGCTAAGTGTGTACAGTGACAGTAAGGTCTACTCTCATCTTTATTTCTAGAAGCAAGCCACCATTAGTTTCTTTTTAATGTATTTTTATAAGTTGCATATACTAGGGGGTTTTTATTGTTTTGTAGCAAAAGAAAGTTTAAAAGACTTTAAGTCATGCCTGACTAAATAAGAAAAAAACTAAAATTGTTTGCCACTTCCCTTTTATTCCTATGCTTTTTTCTGTCCATCTCCTCAGTCAAGATAACTTTATATTACAGAAATGCAAGTGCCTACAGCAACTTCTAAGTTCTGTTGTCAAAGCAATGAGAGTCATTGTAGTATTTAACTCCATAGATCAACATAACTGAAGGACAAAGATCTCTTTAAAATTTTCACTTTTCATAGAAACCCCCAAAAATTAAAAAAAATACTAGTTTTTAATTTTTAATGTAAACCAGGTAGGCAGTTTGAAGTAAGAAATTTTGTCAGCAATTGTGCCGTAACAAAATTAAGATGTGCATGTACATAGTCAAAGTCATACAAAATCAGAAATGGATTCATACGTGTTGAAGGTACTTAGATTCCATCCCTCTTTAGACATCGACAGTGATTTCATATCTAAGATAACCACTTTTGACTTCCTCTCTAGCTGATGTAGAAAAACAAATATATTTTGTTTTCAATTTTGCAACTTTTTATTAGAAAAAGTTTCTTTTTTTGCTGAGAAAATATGCTGAGACATGACCTTTCCACTGGCAGCAAAGAGAACATAGAATGACACACATAGATATAGATTTAAGATGTCTGCTCAGATTAATCCTACCTCTGGTCCTTATTTGGCCAGGATTTCTACATTATCTGTGGATTTACAGAAAGTCATCAAAAGTATGTTTCTATTTTATGATTTTTGTAAAATGTCTGGAAGGGATGACATTATTCAGTAACTTTGAACAGTACCCTACAGTTCTTAAAGCCATATATCACCATTGATGTTGGCAAGTTGAACTCCCATTCCTTCACTACTTCACCATTGTCCATCATTCCTTCCATGCCTTCACCTTCACCATTCTAATGCCAGTAAAATTAAGAGGGCTGCAGTGGCATATGGAGAGAATGACTTGAATGGTATCTACAACTTACTGACATCGTATGTCACTCATTCCAAATTGTTTGTCTTTTATTTTTTTCCTTGATCAAATGTAAGGAGGAAAACTTTTGGCAAGGGCTAAACTATTTATTACATAGGTCATAATTTTATTAATTTTTTAAAATCAAAAGCCAGTAGTTCTAAAACTAGAAAATTTGATTATTGGTCCTTGGCATTTTATACTTGAAATTGATCCATTATATCATCAAATAATATGATTACTGCAAAAGCCAGTGACAAGAACTATTAACTGCCTTCTGAAAATTAGCACCATTACTTCAGACTGTAGCTCCTCTTCCTAGCTACAGCATAACATCAGAGTTCCCTTCAAAAAGAGAAAAGTGAAAAATGAATCTGCAGTCAATTTGGGCTTTTCTAAGCCAATAAACATAAAATGTTTGACCCAAATACAAAACCCTAGATTTATGCACATTCTATTTTTTGAATACTGAGTAATTTTTACATCATGATAACTAAGTTTCAAAGAAAGTGTACACTGAAAATGCTGCTTGTATGACAGCTTTCTATCATAAACAATAAAATGATTAGATTACTTACATATACATTATTCCTACAGAAATGTTTTGACTAAAACCTTCAACAAAAGCAGCATCAAAGGATACTTACTTTTTGTAATAGCAGGGTACAGCTTCTTTGCATCATTTATTTTCAGTCACGCACATTATATGAATAAAGTATCAGGACCAAACCTACATGGGCTAGCAACAAAACCCTGTAATTGTCTTTCTTTACTTCAAAATACACAAATATTTTATTACACAGCATTTTTTAAGTTTGATTTTTTTCTTTTAGTTTTTTTTTTTAAAGTATTTTAGTACTAGGGTCAATTTTTTCAGTGGTTCCCTTTTTGTATTGCCTACTGTCTTGGTTTCTCACATATTTTTATCCCTAGCCTTCCTTATGCTCTGCAGAAGATCAGTACTGCCTCTCCCCACCCCCTGCCTTTTGTTATATTTATATTGAAATTGCTTTGGTTTGTCAGAATGCAATAAGTTTTTGGTGTATATAACCAAGATTTACTGAGTCCTATTCCAACCCAAATACTTTAATGAAATCTATGATTATGTTTTCTATTAAAATTGTATTTATCTTGTGAGAAAGAGTGTGATTTTTTAAATGGATGTTTGGTCCACAGTCACCATGCCTAATTCTACTCAGTAGCAGTGGCACAGGGTGCCTTCTAGAGGGCACTCCTTGCTTTCTTACCTATTCAACAGAGAAAACCAATCTTTTCCAGAGAGAAATTTAGAACACCTGCATTAGCCTCTGTCTCTGGATGATTCACCAGGAAAGGCTGTCATTTTCTTTTTCTACTAACCTTATTAACTCCCTTCATTAAAGAACTTCAAATACATAGTGTAAGTATGGCCTGTGAAAACAAGGAGATCTACTTCAATCCTCCTTCCTAAGAATGCCCATAGTGCTGTGGATTTGTGTGAATTAAAGCAGGTTCTTGCACTGGGGGGAAAAAGTGACTAATACTAGAACTAGTGAAAGTTCCTTACAAAGATAGCTGTCTGGCTCCTTGCTTTATGATTATCTCTAATTAGAGTGTCAAAATTTTATTCAAACGGCGGGATCTCTTGTTATTATTTATCTCAAGTATCCTGGACAAGAAGATAATTCTTTTTGACTGTGACAAAACATAAGGAATACTTTCCTAGCAGCTTCTTAAGAGCACCAGCCCTATCATGGACAGAATGGCAAATCTGCTGAGTTTGATAGAATTACTTCTGAAGTCAAGACATACCAACACTCAGCTGACTACGTATCATATATTCTTCCTTAGATTATCCCTTTGCATCTCATAAATTAGATTTAATTGAGTCTGTGGAGATTCTTTAAATGCAGGGTAGCGTTCAGGTGATGTAATGCCTATATAAAATCCATGTCTTTATGCAATCACAACTTGCCATATCCTCTCAAAACCCACTATAAGGGATATGCCAGCGACACTGTAGCAAATATTTGATAATTTTAAGGACCCAAACGGGGATTGGTATCAGCAGATGCTGTGTACTGATTGTACAACATTTTTGTGCTGTACAGAGTTTATGAATTGTCTGAAATAAACTTGAGAAGGAAAAATAGAAGCATAATTTAAATTTCTTTAAAGAAAAAAATGTAAGAAAATGCAATACTGAATAAACCTCAAGAAAAAAACCCCAGTTCAAATATTATTTGGGTTTGTAATTAATTAGAAAATTTAATAGTAGTTTCAATCCTGTAAATTATATTATTCATTTTTAGAGGACATTTGCAACAAAAGACATCCCCCATTTTTCTGTAAACAACCTTTTCAAAAGCTATGCTTTAGCTACAGGTGTCTTTTCCTAGACACTCCTTGAGGAAACATTCAATTTCTACTTCACAATTGCCTATACATGAGAAACTCCTTAGCATTTTCTGTGAGTTCGGAGAGTGATAAGGCATTGTAGTCTGTGAAACATGCCCTAGTCCAGACTTTTTGACAGGAAATATGCTTTTCTACTGATTTGAGTTTGGAATTCTAAATTTCTCTAAGTACCATAAAAAGTTTTATAATATAAACATAGCGCAGAAAGGTTTTAAGCACAGCTACTACCTTATCAGCAAGATTCCTACAGTAGCAAATGTGAAACTCAATTTTGCACAAAAGGACAATCACACAGGCAGCAATTTTATTGTATGAAAGAATTTGGAGAATATATTTAGTTTGCTAAGATAAGAAGTCTTACATAAATGGCACTATTTCCTTTTGCAAAAATCTCAAGTGTGCTATTCTACTTAAAAAGGAACTGAGTTAACCAATTTACTCTAGCTCTGCTCACTGAGGCACTGGAAGATACATGCAGATGTTAAACTGTACATGAACAATTAAGGAAGAATATGTGCAGATGTGACAGGCCTTCAGATTTTTCTCTCAGAGCTTTTCCAATCAGTCAGAAAATTGTCTCTCTGTTTCTAGTAGAAAGTACTGTATGTTACTCTCCAGCAGCAATTGCATACTAGAGGTTTGTGTGGTTTCTATTGTTTAACCAAGCTCATAACCATAGTCAATTCATTACAGAGTGTATGTCAGTCCAGTGATGTGGAAAACTATGTTACTGACATGGAATGGTCGGATACTAGGTAAAATCTAGAAGGATATGGGCTGTGAAATCTGAGTGAGAAGAGAGTCTTGGTCTCTTGAGAAATGACAAAAGAGAGACTGACATTATTATGTTTCATCCTCTGATCTGGCCACAGCAGATGGCATTGGCAGTAGCTCTAGAGAAATAAGACTCAAAAATAGCATTTTTCAAGGGAGTTGCATAAGAATTAATAAGAAATAACTCTATAAGTAATAAAGTATCATTTAATTGCTTGACAGTGTTGTGGACAGATTCAGACTCCCTTGTACATTTTAGATCTAAACCTAGCTGGGAAATATTTGGGACAGTGCTAAGGAAAATAAGTAATTAATTTGATGAGGTGTTTGTCAGTTTGGCTCAGTTGAGTTTCTTAATCATTTTTGACGTCTATCACAACATACAGGACATACACATTAGATCATGCTTTTCAAGTAAATTAAAAGGAAGATTCACCTGTATGCCAGCATTGCATCAATTTTATCATAATAGTACAGAGATTCCGATGCTCTGTCTTCACATATACATTTCTGTGCTTCCACTGTTCATTTTCCTAGTAAAAGGATGCAATGAGGAATAGTAGGTAGTTTAGTAAATCTGTGGGTAGTGAAATGTTAGGTTTGGTACATAAATCCAAACTCGGTCAAAGTTGAAAGAAGCAGGTCTGTTTTGTATCTACACTTACAAAAGCAAATTGACTGCTTCTTGAATAAAACCTCCTTAATCTCATTTAGATATCAACACAGTGTTGACTTTCTGATGAACCTCTGAATTCCACCTTATCTCTCCTTAAAAAAAGCCGTTCAAGCAATATACTAACTCATTTTACCCTGATCAGAGCACCAGCTTTCTGCAGCTGCGATTATGTGCACATGCAGTAGTCATCTACTGTTGAGGAAATAGCCTTTTCTCCTAGCAGCTACTACACACAGTGACAAATCTTATCAGAATCAGTGGAAAGTCTATCCATGGTAGGCAGATTTGGTTCCTGTCACCACACAGACGAGAGAAAGGACTACCCATAAGGGGAATAAGAGTGGAAAGAGCTGTGACTGTGAGGCACCGTAAGTGCAGCTTGGATGGTACACATCTTAGATCCCATCTTAAAAAATTCTCAGATATAATATATACAGTGCTGCAAATACAACTATGTCTTTACATAGATAAAGTATCCAGAAGCTGGGTTAGGGAACATAATATTCTGATTTGCGCTACTGCTGAAAGGTAAAGTTTGAAATTTTGACCTTGCTTCCATGCAAGCTATTTCCAAAGAAGACGAAGATTTTCAACTTTAAGAGCAGATTCTGTGGACTTTATTTTATGTGGTTAATGGATCCTTGTTAAAAATACACCCACTGGATAATTTAAAACCTTTTAACTATTTTAATTAAGTTTACATAAACTCTATGACTTGTTTTCTTTGATAATGAATCCTGTGTGACATGAGAGACAGAATTTCTAATTCTTTCTCTAGTTTCTCCACATTCTTTTTTCAATTTGCTGGATGGCATAAAATGAAAAGTAATTTTTACTTTTTAAAGAAAAAAGAATCCAAATTCCTTTTTTTTGCTGTTGATCTTTTCATTTTTCAGTCAGCACTTGATACAATTGAATCATGTCAAAAGCAAAAGCTGAAGTTCCCATAGTAACATTGACATATCCAGAAGCGATGATAAAGCCTTTAGAGTATCTCATAGTACTGTTTATTTCATTTATATCTTTAGTTTTGCTCTTCCTTTTAATCTGTTTTTAGTATTCTTACAGTATTTCTCCTTTGAGTTATATTAGTTGCTATGAAACGGAGGTTGTAAATAAAGATGAAACATATTGCTGCCCAAACGTATTATATAAAATCAGTTTGCCTGAATTCTGAAATGTGTACTTTGAAATGTGAACTCTCTCTGAAAAATAACCTTAAAATTAATCCCCCCAAACCCCTCAAAAAAGGAAAAAAAAAAACCCCAAAAAAACCACAACCAACCAACAACAACAAAAAAAACAAAAGAAAACCCTCACCTAAAAGAAAAAAAAAATCAGTAGTTAACATTGTATACATAAGACTGAAAGAACTGTTTTAGAATAAAATAAGTAATAAATATTTTAATAAAGACTGAGCATGATATGCTGCTAAGTGAGCTAACAAAACATCTTTAGCTAGAAGCTGGCCTAGAGAGGATTCAAGCTTCTTGAGACAATAATTTGAAGATGCTGCTAAAATTTAAGTAAAGAAATCTTCAGTAAAAAAAAAAAGTTCAGCACCAAACACCCTAGGTTTCTTCCTGCTGGTGATGCATAATGATAATCACGAGAGACATCTACAGCATGGAATGTAATATACATTTGATAAAAGTCTGCCAAGAGGAAGGACTTGAGACTTCATAGGTTAAAAAAGAACTGTGACTTAAAATTTCACGATTTCAGTAGTTGATGTTTTATAGAATGAGGAGGAAAACGAAACATCTTAGTGTTAGATTGATAGTGCATGATACAGAATGTTTGTGGGGGGCTCTTGAGGCCAGAATTAAAGAACTGAGAAGGAAGAATTGGATGGCTTATCCAATTCTTATACCTGTCATTTAAGTTGTTGCCTCACCAGAAGCACAGAATCACAGAATTTCACAGAAGTCAGATTTGAAAGGAACCTCTGCAGACCAACTCAACTAGCCTTCTGTTCAAAACAAGAACTTTGGTGAGGTTATTCATGACTCCATCAAGCCAATTCTTAAATCTTTCCAGTGAGGGAGATTCCACCACTTCTTCAGGCATTTTATCACAACACTTAATTGTTCTCTAGTTTTGTTTTAGTGGTTTGGTTTTTTGTTTGTTTTCATATATATAGGTTCTGTCACTTCAGGCATTTCCCCTCAAGTGACTTCTGGTCTATTGCTTCTTGTCCTGTCACTGTGGACATTATGAAGAGCATCAGTCCTGGAAGACTATGATTAGATCTCCTATGAACTACTAGGAATTAGTCTGACCAGTCAGGCAAGACTTTTATGTTTCCTTTTATTGAAACTTACGTGGTTTCTGCTGGCCCAGTCTTCCACTTTTTCCTACCCCCCTATATAGCTCTCCCCTCAGGCTGCTTTTACTTGTGAATGAGATGACAGTTCATTATCAGGAAGGTAATTTATAGAGATACTGAATAGTATGGCACCCAACAGAATGTCTGGAAGGACTCACTCTTGATAACTGCTGTTAACCAACATCCTTTGAACTAGTCCATTTAACCAGTTTTTCATACAGGTTACAGTCCATCCACCCGATCCATGCAAGAAAGATGTCCTTGGGACATTATGTCAAAAGTCCCTCATTCTTCCCTCATTTCCTTACCAAGTTGTTCCATTATACAAAGCAATCAAGTTAGTCAAGCACAGTTTCCACTTGGTAAATACTTACTGCCTTTTTCCAGACCTTCATGTGCCTGGTAATAGCTACTGTGAGGACCTCCTCAAGCCTCTGGAGTGAGACTGTTCTTTCCCGGATTTTCCTTTTTGAGCTTTCTGTACATGTGCACAGTATTCATCCCCTGGTCGCAGTTGTTTCAAACACAATTTAAGCTATTTTACACTAGAAGTTGTGGGGGTCTTCTTCTATATTTGCAATGTACTTTTCATCAGCCTGTTTCTATAAGAAACACACGAATAACACCAATATGTTTGTGCATTTCAAGAAGCTTAGAAAATTTTTTTTACTAAATCAGGCAGCCTCCATCCGACTGATTGCAGGTAGCAATAAGAATCACTTATCTTTTCCTTTCTACTGTGATGTTAAAGCCTGAACAATGGAACTGTATTTTCTACTTACTGCAGTAAACACTATGTGCATTTTTCATTTTGCCAATATCCCATGTGTAAAGAAAGGCATCAGGCACCTTGCTCTTGGCCAGATGGTAAAAATGCACATTTGGCCATTTTCCTACTTTTTGGGTTGCCTTTGTTATTTTGTGTTCTGTTTCCCTTCTATTTATTTTTTCTTGAATGTGTTCCCCTGTGCCCTTGCTTTGCCATAAAATTGCCTTTACTCAAAGCAACAGCAAGCTGTGTGTTCATGTTGTAGAGGTTTGACACTGTTTTCTCTCAGTGGGCTTCCCAGCACCTGCTGTAATATCCATAATCTAAACCTTCTTTGCCTCCACTGTTGAAGTATTTTTTATTTTTGGAATGTGTCAACAGATGTGATTGAAGATAATGAGACATGGTACCACTGTGAGATTACAGTTGGGAGGGTGGCAGGGGGAAATTGTGCAGAATACATGGCCCTTGCAAATGTTTGCTGGTTATCTATCTGTAACCAGGTTGATTTTCAGTATACTGTCTAGATTAGATGGACAGATTATTTTTGGTTAATCAAATCGTTAAAAGTTAACAAAACCACTCAGATATAGCTTGTAATACAGACATTAGATGGATAAATTTAGAAATTACTTTATCTCCAATAAATACATAATGTCATGCCTGATGCAACACACCTTCAGTATATGAATACAACACAAGTAGTTTGTTCAGCAGTTTGAGAAGGCTTATGTTGATTTGAAAAATGAAAAATAAATTCTCATCACTTATATTCCTATCAAAGCAAGTTTCTATACAAGTTTCCTCATGAAAATGGAAAAGGGAAATAAGACACTGTAATTATTTGACAATGCTGGAAGCAAGTGCAATAGATTAGGATAGTGCAGGATAGTTTAGATTTTTTAGCTCATTAGTTCAAGACTGGAGGGTGTTGTCATATTGTCATTGCTGTTGCATGCAGCACACAAATGTTGAGATTTTGCCTTGAGTGTCTACTCAAGCTGAAATGTAGTTGAAAGAAGAGAGCACAAATGGAAATACTGTGTGATTCCAGACTTTATTTCTGTGGCATATTTATACAATAAGTTGCAATTCATTGTAAATGTGACCCTCAAAAGCTATCTATAGAAGTGAAAAATGCAGTTTAGAAATTGGGCTTCAGTAGGCAGTGAAAATAGAAAACCTGTGATAATATCTTTCAGGTAGTTTCTGATGTGATTTGTTCCTATCAGGTATTAAAAGACTTTCAGGTGTTCTATAAGTACCTTTACTTCTGTTGAAGGCAGTGGTTACATCTAGAGGAAATTACTTTGGAAACTATTTTCTATGTCTGACACACAGTCAAGAGAATTTTTGATATGATAAAAGTGTTATGTTGAGTACAGGACAAAACCTACAAACACACTGAATCTGAAAGCACACTGAGAAGTATTTCCAACCAATGGTTTCTTTTACAGCATTTATTTTTCTTATTGCATGCGGCTGTTTTAACTCAGAAAAGAATTATTTTTATTTTCATGTAAATAACTAAATTAGAACACAATGACCTGAACTCTAACTCATAACTCTTCAGTTATATATGTGCTGCCACAGCATTACCAATCAGTAAATCACATGATAAAATCTCACAGTGTAAGAAATGGTATGGTTCCTTGTCTCTAGCTTTTTCTCTATGTATTTCTGTGATAGAATAAGTTTCGTTTCCAACATCAATTACACAATTTTTTTAATTAGAAACATCTTGTACTTTTTCTAAGCCAACCTGGGAATGGAAATAGAGGAAGAAATTTAAAATGACAGGGCATTTTCCAATGCAGAGATAGCCAAGATGACATAATACCAAAATCCTGTTGGAATGAGAATTTATTCATGCACATAGACTTGTTCAAATGTAAGATTTCAGAGAGCATGACTCAGAGAAGGCATGATGCATGACCTCTGTACAGATTTTACATCAAGTACCATCTTGATCTCTTTATCAAATGGAGGCATTTCACACTCAAATCCAGGTAAAGCTTTTATTTTTGACTTTATTTCATAGTATTTTTCCAAGCTGCACAGTAGCTGCCTCTGTGCATTTAAGCATCTGTGGGTGGGAAATCTGTAGGATCATTTGTCAAAAAACACACTTCAAAATGGTTTTGTTTTGGAATGCAGGAAAAGTCCAACATTTAATCTGAAACAGCTGTAGGCTGAAGATATTTTCTCCTACTCTCCATGCATTGCGGGAGAGTTATTCCACATTCCTGCAAACACCCACTACTTCTTAATATTAATAAGACTACTCTTAGTAGAAATACGTTATAGTAAATTAAGTCTGTTCAAGACAATTCAAAGATGGAGTATCTGTTAAAGCTATTTCACTGAATCAATTGGCTTAACATATCAAAGAAAATTTAAAATAGAAAATTGTATCAGTTATACAAACCATGAATGTCCTACATCATGCATATTAAGTATTATACAGCAGGATTTCTTCTTCTTAGACACTAGAAAATCATAAGAAAATGCAGAAAAGTCAGTATAGGAGGTAGCACAGAAAATATTTCTACAGCTGGGAAGTGTTCTGATCTGACAATGACGTCTCATTTATAAGCTAGGAAAATCTTAGCAGAATTACAATATTTTACAAGCAAGTAGAAAGAATTTTGGTATTGCCCATCCAGTCATCAGACAGTCCCTGCAATTAAAATTACAATAGTGACATAAAGCATCAAACAGATGGTGCATCACCTTTTAGACGTGGAGTCAAGAAGACAATTCAGGTGTTGAAGAAAACATCATCCAGAAGTATGGACATCACCAGGGCAATGGTCATAAATAAACTGTACAAAATAAGGAAAGCTGCTCAGGAAAGCTGCTTATGAGGCATTATAATGAACCAGAGTCATGGTATTTGCACAGCAAAATAGGAAAGGAAACCCACTTGAGAAAATGGAAAGTTTGAAAAAGATTCATGGGCACACAAAATGATCATCAAGATACAATATACATAAGCGAATTAGACGACCTAAGAAATCATCACACTTTTCATTTAGCAAGCCTCATGTAAACGACAGACTCTCAATGCTTTTTCATCTTTAGATACTTGAAATTGGATCAAAATTCTTTATGGATCTGAGCAGGTTCATTTCTCACCAATGTCAGTGGGAGTTAATGAATCTCAGTGTCATGAAGGTTTATAGCAATAAATTACCGCAGAGTACTAATCCAGTATCAGACTGTTTGGTGCAGTAAAATGTGGTACCCTAAAACCTTAAAATCTTTGCATAAACCATATCAAATAAATTTCCTTTTAAAGTAAATTCTATTTATCACCTGAAGTACTGCATCTAGGTCTGGAGTCCACAACACAAGGAAGATGTGGACCTGCTAGAGCTAGTCTATAGGAGGGCCAAAAGATGATCAAAGGGCTGGAACACCTCTCTTGAAAAAACATTTTGAGAGCTGGATTTGGTCAGCGTGGAGAAGAGAAGGCTCCAGAGAGACCTTTTTTTGGCCTTTCAGTACTTGTAGGGGGCTTATAAAAAAAGAGACACAGTGACTTGTTACGCTGACACATAATTATAGGACAAGGAGGAAACTTTTTAAACTGAAAGAAATTGAGGTTAGGTGTTATGAAGAAATTCTTTACTCAGAGGGCAGTGAGGCACAGGAACAGGTTGCCCAGACAAGTTGTGGATTACCCATCTCTGGAACCACTTAAGGTCAGTTTGGATGAGGCTTTGAACCTGGTCTAATGGGTGTCATCCCTGCTCATGGTGCTGGCATTGAAACTACAGGATCTTTTAGGTCCGTTCCAATCTAAGTCATTCCTCTACTAAGGAATCAACATACAAACTTTTAAAAGCTGTTATTTTAACATTTTCCCATTCTATTAATAGTAAATAACTTATAGAAATAATATAATCTCAACCATTTTAAAAAATATATAATGGGTTACTTTTTTCGGTCAAAATGTAAATTGGTATTTCTGTTGTGCAATTCATCCAAGGATATTAAAATGTTTTATAAATGTGAATTAATTAAACCCACATTGGTCTCATGGAAGTAATGGAACAGAGAAGTCATTTTATATGTGACTTAAATGCAAACACCTTCATGGGAGCATGTGCCAGCTCTTTAAGACTTCGTATCATAATTAGGCAGTAGATTAAGACAAGAAGTGATTAATATTCAACTAAAACTACAGAATTAATGTGTTTACGTAAAACCTGCTTACTTGATTTAATCAAAGCACTAAAAATTAGTCATAAAATTTTATGTAAAGCATTTATTCTTTTATTTGTTCCTCCTGCCTCTGGGTAGACAACCAATCTGCAGGAGGAAATCCCTCTGAATTTCTACCTCTTCTTATTGTTAATACTAATTAAGTTACCTTATAACTAACATATCCAACTATTATAAGGTGATAGTAATGAAAACATTCTCTTCTTTCTAGCCTTTATATTTAAAACATTCTACAGAAGGGTAATTCCTTCATAAAAAGGCTTTCTTCAGGTGTGTATTAATGCTACCTAGCTACAGTTATTTTATCTATCAATCATACTGCAGAATGATTTATATTTTAATTAACCTCTGATATAAAGAAAAAAAGAAAAATCCAAAAGAACTGTTCACTTACAGGCAAAATTTCTGTCATTTTAGACAGTAATTCAGTAACAGAGGTTGTGGTAAAGTAGAGATTTTCAAAACATCATAAGGGCATTATATGTCCTAATACATGAAATAAAGAAACATATGGAACACAACATGATGAAAGTATAAAACAGCTAAACTTAGTTTAAAAGCCTAAGAATAGCAGAGAATTAGAAAATTGTCTCCCTGAACACATAGCATGTGGTGGGTTCTTTTGACAGAAGAGCACCTTTGAAAATGATATTCTGCAGCTGGGACACTAATGAGTCCACAGATTGATCAGACTTGCATATGATTTTTTGCAAATATTGTCATGTTTGCATTTAAGTCATATGATTTCAATCCCTTAATAATATCTTAATCTTTAAATGACATAATGTCCTGAACTTATTTCCAAACTCTCATAAAATCCAGATTTTTTTGTAGCATCCCTGTCCCTCCTTTATTGTCTTAGCACTGACAAGCAAGCAAATGTAACTCTGCTTTGTGTTCCTTCAACTCATTCATTTTAATTAATCTCAGAAGACTGCAGCTTTGAAGCATTCATTTTTCTGTATAGTAAATTAACAGTCATTATTTCAGTTATAAATGAAGGAATTGAAAACCTGAAACTACCAAAAATTCTGTTTGAATTTAACATAAATACTAGAAGACAGAAAAGAAGCTCCTGAAACATATTTTAGACTTACTCAAAATCTATTGACTCTCATGTCAACAGAGTTGAAGAGTAAGAAGAATGAAAATTTGCTCTGTGTTTTGTCAAGTTTCAAAAACCAGTACAACAGACCTAGAGATGGGAAGAAGTAAAAACAACATCCAATTTTGGATTATTAAAATTACAGTGAACTGAAATTCTTCTGGAACTGAAAGCACTTATTCTTCTGTTATCACCATGAATATTTTGCTTTTATTAAAAAAAAAGTATCTATATTTCATCTAATATCACAGCATAAGCATACACACAAGGAATAACAGTAGGCCACAATATTTCAGGCCAGTACCAGTCACTTCAACTATATAGAAACAAACTAAATTATTCCCTCTAAAATATGGACAGAAGTATTCATTTGCAAGCATGGGCATTCAGTTTTAGCATGTTGGCTTGGTAAGTCATGAGGTGGAAGAATGCACTCTATGACCATGCTGATCATGTTGGGAAGATGACTTCATTTGTGCTTTGACAGCAGTTCAAGGCTCTGTTATCCTAAAATGAATTGGACAGTCTTTTTTGGAGAACATGTAGTCACAATCTGCGAGATTAGTAAGCAATATATGAGACCTCTTTCTCATTTTCTCCTGAGACCTTCTCTTCCTTGTACTTTCCTCCGTGGGATGGGACATTTTATCTCCAAGCTTGTTCTTTCACACACTCGCTAATGTTGCACACACACACATTTGATCCAAGCTAAAGCTCTGCCTGTTTCTATAGTTGAGAGCATTAATGACCATGGAGAAGGAATAGTTCGGATGGCACATAGGACCTCTAGAACATGTTGGGTAGAAAAAGGAGGATTTAAACAGGCTGCAATTCTCCACTTTTCTTAGCATTTTAAAGGGATGGGGGTAGGAGAAAAATGACAGATTTTTTGCTCTCTATTATCCAACGACGCTGCATTTTGTGATTTTTTATTGAGGGGTGGAGTGGTGGCCAGTGGGTGTTTAATTCGAGGCTGCACCTGGAACCAACAAAATAGCTTTGGCATGTTCATGTTAAAAAAATCACAAGATGTGTCAGGGAAGGAGTAGTGAAATCTCGATTTAAAAATTAGTTGTGTTAGGATTCCATCTAAGGGGAGAAAACTAAAGGCTCTGCTGAGAGGATGACTCAGCTTACTGACCTACTCAAAATCCTATGTCCAAAAGGTAGAAAATACCATGTATATGGAACCAAAACCTTAGTCAGTCCAACTAACATTTTAGAGAGAAAGACCTTGCCTCAGACTCCCCCAGGCTACCACTGCTAGGGAGATTACACTGCTCCAGGGGTGGAGGAGACAGAGTCAAACATCAGAATTATATTTTCTTCTTATTGTAGATGGAGAGTAGGATTATGTCCCCTTATAATGCCACAGCTGTGTACCAAATGAGATTAATCTAATCTAAAGTGTTTTAAAACCCTGGGGAAGGAGTGTGCTTGGGATATTTGTTTATTTATTTAGCACTTCTGTTTAAATTAATATATTACCTTTAAGATATCCTTTCTGTTAAGTACCATGAAGATTAGACAAGGTATTTTCAAAGGAAAACTGAATTTACTATGGCTCCTCAAATTGGACCATATGGAAAATGGAAACAATCAGTATTTTTTGTCCTTGAAACTAGGGAGATTTTATTCAGTATCTTCACTGTGAGCATGTATTTTAAAGAAACACTGTAAAATGTATAAGAAAATCTAACTGGCATAGCTGAGAGCTTAGCATACGTGTTTGTCACATTTTTTTTCTGCCCCCTCCTGACCATTGAGTGCTTAACCAAGCAAATTTAGTATTCATCTATCACACATTTGGTACGGAATAGTATTAAATCATATATACGGAACCTTTCCTTGGCAAGCTGGTTTTGATTTTGGTCCTCTCGTAGGCTGTGACAGGTGGAGAGAGATACTGAGAGCAACACGTGAGCATCTGAGGCTCCCTCCAGTGGAGTCTCCTGAGCTCCCCTTGCTCTGTTGCTAAGGAAACAGGACAAGCGTACAGCTGCCGTGCCTCTCTCTGAAAATCACAACACCTAAAATGTGATTAAGAACTGTCTGTTTTCATGTTGAGGAGTCATAAGTTTTAAAGCTTCCAGCCCAGGTTGATCTGAAACATAATGGAAAAAGGAATAAATTAAAGAGTGGGGGAAAATTCTTACTAAAAATGTCTCAGGCAAGCTGCTGCTCTTTTAGTTTAGAGCTATGTATAAATACAGCTATTTATAATCTGCTGCTGCAATCATTATGTCAGTATATTCAGTGCAAAACTCTTTGCAAATAGTGCTGTGACTCAGAAGATACAGAATATTTTTCAAGGGCAAGCACTGTACAGCTTGGATCTCCCTTATATCTCTGAGAGTTTTGTGACTCTGAGTCATTGGTCTCCAAGCTTGCAATTAAGAAGGGCATAAATAATGCTATGGCCTATTATTATTGATACTTAGAATACATTATAAATTAAAATCTCCTCATAATATCACAATACTGATCTAGAACTTTCCTTGCCTCACATAGCTCATGATTATGAAAAGATGTAACAAGGCACTTAGGTTGATATATATGTACTTGTAGCTGGAAAGAAAGGACACAGTAGAGCTGAGGCTTTTGCCTATGTTCATGGTCTCAGACATCAATAGGACTTTTCTCATCAAGACAGCATCATGTACAGCTTCATGGTAATCACAGCATTCCAAATATAACACCAAGCAACATTAAACCAAGAGGGCACTGAAGACAGATTCCTTCATAGTTCTTAAACTTTATTGTGACAGAGGTTTTCACGTTTCCGTATACAAAGTCTGAATCATTATGTGCATGTATATTAGGCACAAATTATGTTGTGCCTACATGGCCAGTATTAAATATGTGTTTATGCACATGACTAAGAAAATATATGCATATGACTATTGTGCAGAGACACCAATTACTAGCAAGAAAGACTTAAATTGTTCAACAAGGTAACTTATTTATTCTGACAATTATTTCTAGGAAGAAAAAAGAAAACAAAGAAACAAAACCCATAAGCTTTAAAAAGAACATGTGAATATGCAAGAGCTACTGAAGTGCTAGGAATCTGTGTCCAAGGTCAGATGCAAACACTCTAGATGTTGTTTGAAGGGAAAAGCAACAAGGCTGTTTTTGTTAACTCCAGATTGCGCATCTCAACAAAACATCAAAGTTCGGATGAACTCTAAAGACAAAATACACCACAACCATTTTTTAAGGACTATGGGAGTGGAAGAAGCACAAACAAGTATTAAACAAGGGCAGTGAGATTTAAACAGGCATGGACACCACCATTTTGTCTGGTTTTGTTTCCTTTATGTCAAAAAGTAGCTTCTTGTTTTCCCAATTATTCTCTAATGACAAATTTCACTTTATGTTAGAAGTCCATTGATGAGAAGCTATAACTGTCTACTATTTTGGTAAATCATAGGGGTGTGGTTTTGAAAAAAATCGCTTTATCTTACCACTTACTTTGCTCTTATAATGAAATGAGTGCTGCGCTCATGAGTTGAATTTCTTCTGTATGTGTTTGAGATGAAAGATATCCAGGAGCATACCCAGACACAAGTGAATATTGAGTCTGTGGAATAATCCAATGCTATTTTTGACATAAATAAATTAATACATACATAAATAAATAAGAATGGTATCTAGTGTAGACTTCTCAGGACAACACATTAACACTATATTTTTGATCCTGTCAATCTGCTTTTCTTGCCACTACAGGGGTAATCTCTAGGAACCAAATGAATTCCTCTGTAAAGTCCTGGTAAGTTTTATGGAAAGTCAGTCTAGGATTATATATACAAGTGGATTTTACAGTCACAAAGCAAGCTAATGACTTATTATATTGCAGACTGTAAAGTTCAATAAAGTCTAACACCAACTAATGACCTCTTTCTATATATGATTTTCTATGCAGAAGATGCAGCAGTTTCCTCAAATCCATAAAATAAACTAAATTTGAATGTTGTGTTGTTTTTCTAAGAGATTAAATGAGGATTTTAATGAAGATGAATAAAAGATTTTTTTTTCCTGTTTTTACAAATTTGATTTTTCAAGTATGAATTTTGATTAGTTCTAAAAGTTGCAAAAGCATTTCTTCAGGTATAGCCTTATACTCAAAATGTCTAAGAAATTACTGTCATTTAAAACAATCCTGTTAAAATGATAGAGCAAAACCCAAATTAAAGAGAGCCAGCAGATAAAAAACCCTCCTAGAATGAATTTGCTTGAAAAACTGAATAAATTAAAACATCTTGTCCTGAAAACTAATTTCTCTTTCTTCTACACATAAAATAATGCAAATCCAAATGACATAGTTAAATATACTGTTAAATCCATTTTTTTTGTTCCTCCTAATCTTAACCTTACTTTGGGCTAATTTTCTCCTGTTATAATCTGTTAAAACATTTGCCTTGGAAGTCAAACCTCCTTGGAAGAAGTAAAGAGAAAATCTCAAACTGCATCCAGTCTTTTCTGTAACTTGGGAGTAAGCAAGGTCTATAGTAGAAAGGCTTTATAGATTTATTAATTGTCTCAAATTATTCCTGTGAATATACTGAAGTGCCATTGGTTATGATAATCACACCAAAAGCAAAAAATAGGAGACAAAGACACTGCAGCATCAGCTGGTGTACAGTCAGTAAGACTGGTTCACTTCTGAGTGTAAAAATCATTATTTTTTAAAGAGTATAGCAATAGAAGTGTTTCCTCTACATGTTGGGAAGCTCCAACAGATGACATGTGGGTCTAATAATTCAAAGATCAGTGCTTTTCCAGGCATTTCTTGGCAGTTTAAGACCTCAACGATCTTACATTCATCAGTATGTAATGTCATGTAATTTTCCAGGTTTCTCTAACTGATATCTTTTGATTAAATTGACACAGTGGTTTTACTGTATTTCAGACAGATATGCATTGCTTTGACTTGCTGATTATGTAGCTGCTGATAAAGAAGTTCCACTTCAGCAGTTTCAGAATCAATAGCAAGAAATGCAACTGCAGGCCATATGCTTGCTCCTTACTTTATTACTTTCCTTTTTGGTGTTATTGCAGTCTGGGGGCTCCCTAGATATCTAACATGGTACTTTTTGATCTTTTAAAATGTCAAACTGCTGCCAGGACACTGTTAGAATGGGTTTACTCTCATCACTTCAGAGGAAAAGCAATAGCAAAAGAAAACCTGGAGAGAAAGCATTTTCCCCTTGCTGATTTTGACCTGAAGCGTGCATGCAGCACACATCTGTTATCCATGGAAAGTATCAGCCAGCATATTCACTAATTGCATTTACTTTTTAATGTACATCAAATAGAAAAAAATCAAATTAATTTTCCTGATTTTTTTTTTTACATTTTGCAGACATATCTTTGGGTTCTTGTGTTGCAACATAAAAGCTTTGCCTATGCCTAGCAGTGAAATCTTATCCACAGATGTTGCAGAATCAAAAAAAAATTCAAAACCACCTTCACCTCCTCTTGAAGATTTCTTTACATAGTTACATAAATTGATTGCATAATCCAGCTGCTGTCAGCTTCAGTCTGGGTCTTGTCAGAAGCATTTCTCAAAGTACCTACTTGATGGAACCTTTCTATTTTTTCTCTTCCTTTCTTCTTAGATGACACTGTCACTTGCAGTAAGTCTTGATAACCCCTTTAATTTTAAACAAACTGAAAAGACATAGATATTGAGGGAGAAGAACAGCTTCCAGGAAAGAAAAAAAATCAAACTCTAATTGAAAATATTTAAATCTTAAATAACATAAATGACTTATGCAGTGTTTTCAGACTACCAATTATATACACAATCAAAAATACTGTTAATAAGATCTGAAAAGTAAGATCCATTCTGAGAGATGTTTCTCACTCATTACTCTAGATCCTGTGAATCTCCTCATATTTATCAATGTTTTACACTCTTAGTTTTTGATAAAAAATATCACTCTATAGATGACAAAAAAAGAAAATAGTGCTTGATCAATCAAGACAAAGCATTTTTATTTTAGGAAGAAAAGTGAATATGTAGAGATATACATTAAAATGTCATTGTGCAGGTAATTTTGTCTGTGGTGCTTCTTGCTGTGATCAGTTTCTCGGCAGTGTCACAACCCACAGGCAGGGGCCATGATGTTCATTATAAATTCTTGTCAGGCTGAACAAAGACAAATACTGGATACATGTCAGGGAATCTTATGATTTTATTATACAGTCACCACAACTCCAGCAATCAGCCCACTGTTTAGACTGAAAAGGTGTTAAATAATAAGATTTTAAATGTATACAATAGTCTTCCACAAAACTGGAGTCCAACGAGCCTTAAATTTTGTACAGTACACTTTGGTAAGTTCTCAATTCCAACAACAAACTCCTCAAAGAGCTGGCTCACAAGCCACAATACACCATTACACAAGCTCTCCACTACCATGACAGAGTTCAATACAGAGCAGAGAGTAAAACTTGATAGCTGTGCTTTGCCCAGGCAAAGCAAGGGAAAAAGCAAATGTCATCAGTCCTTAGATCCTGTGTTGGTCCTGCTGTGTGGATGGTCCAGAGCTGGGGCAAACAAAGAAAATTAAAGAGAAAGAGAGAAGAAATAGATAAAAGGAAGAGAGCCAGAGAAAAAAGAGAGAAAAGATAGCAAGGGGGCCTGCTCTGCTACCTTGCATGGTTACATTGCTGTAGATGCACTTCAGCTGCTTCATTTCACCTCCAAGACTGGCATGCCACCCTCTGGCTTATCTCAGTAAGCTTGGCTGTATCCCCTCCCCTCTTCAAACACAGTTTAAAGCCCTCTCAATCAGTCCCTGAGTCATGAGTCATAATCCTTTTTCCCATTTCAGACAGGTGGACCCATCTGTCATGAGCAGGCTTAGTGCCATGTAAACTACCCAATAGTCAAAATCACCAAAATCCCCCCAACAGCACCACCCTCTAAGTCATGTAGTAATCAGGCTAGTGTTCTGTTCCATCCAGCATTCACCCCTGGTATTGAAGGGACTGAGGAGAACACAACCTGTGCACCTACTCCTTTGACCAAATGTCCCAGTACCGTGAAGTCCCTTTTGTTTGCTGTAGGACTTCCTTCAATCTCATCACTACCAAGCTAGAAAACTAATAGAGAATAACAGTCAGAGGGTCATACCAGATCAGGGATTTGCATGTATATAAATTGTATTTCAGATTACTTCAAGAAAAAAGGCTGTTTTTTACTACACTTCAGAAACAGGTTAAACCTTTTACTTAGTCAGCAGAAAGAAACAAAATAATAAAATAAAATACTACAACAGGTAAGAACAACTTATCAGTCTCTTAAATAACTGAATATTATCAGGTATGAAAACCTAACTCATAACCCATGCAGATGATTATCTGTAAACAACCAGTACTAAATAGCTTATCAAACAGAAGTCATTTGGAAATCCTTTAAAAAAAAACCCAACCCACAACCTTATACCTAGTTGTATTGGACATGATTGATTCCTTGCATGTCAGATAAATCTAAGCAAAAGTACAAGGATGTCTGAAGGATACTTCTTGAATAGAATATTCCTGCTGCACTCCTCAAAAGATGAGATTGATTCATCAACATGCCTTTTATTAAAAGACTTAGCCTGGTAATAAACTTAGCAATTTCAGTGTCAGCAGTCATTAGCCTAAAAGGTTCTTTCAAAGAAAGCTAGATAGATATCTGGTCCAAAAACTTTCTATTATTACACTAATTAGATTGTGGCAATGCCTTAGATTTATAGGGCAGGAAGAAAATAGGAGTCTTAGGCAAAACAAGAATATTGCCTGATCAGAGCCAGAACTGTTCAACTATTACTTTCTTATGTCTCCTAAAAATAGGCATGAAGTAGTCCTCCCAGAATACATGGAAAACAAATCTACATATATTAAGCAAGCCATTGGATTTGTTGTAGAGTGTATTACATAGACTGAAGGAAATGGTCTCCTACCTTCACTTGTGTCTGATAGAGAGGAAGCACACAAAATTCAATTTCTTCACTCAGATCTCAAGAATTTTGTTGATTTTGTTTGTTTGTTTGTTTTTGTCATTTTTTGGGAGATTGTTTGGGATTTTTGGTGGGTTTGTTTGTTTGTGTGTTTGGGGTTTTTGTGTTTGTTTGTTTTTTTGTTTGTGAAGGTTTTTTTCTCCTGTAGCCACAGAGATGTCCATATTGTATTTCTGTCTAGATCTTTTTTTTAGTGTAATCAAAATCCACTGGCAGTTTCATCATCTGCAGGTCCCTGCTCCACAGACTAATAACTCATCAGAGCTAATGCACAGCATTCCCTTGAAATTAACTTCATAAAATATATATAACAGGCTTAAGTAAAATTAATCAAATAGCTTTGTATTATAACAGAGAAAAGTTTATGAAAACATGGTCAGAACTGAATCTCTTAGAGAGGTTTACTGTTATCAAGGTGCAGAAATGTGCACTTGGAAGGCATGGATAGCGATGAAGATAAGATAATACATATTCCAGAGTGATGAAATTTTCGTAACTGACTTAAAACAACAAAAAAAGTGCAAGTTTCATGACAATTTTTTTACCTTCTGAACAAGTTTGGTTTTTTTAAATTCTTGCAATTACTAAAAGAAGATAAAGAAATGGATCTTTTGGTTGTGTTGAGGATGTGATTTAAGGATTTGAAGTGGAAACACCTTATGATGAGGACTCATTGCAGTTTCACAGCATAATTGAAGGGATAATATTGTAAAAGTTGTGTAATATATATAATTTCCATATTATTGGGTGATTATTACTTGGGATTTTAAACTGAAATGCTAACCTAGTTATTTTAAAGCAGAAATTGGTTTAAACCCTGACTGATGGCACGCATTCCTATTATAACAGTGACCAGTGTATGTTAAGCATGAAATAATTGTGTTGCATTTTAAGCATGTCTCAGTTCAGTGTTACAATGTTCACCACAGCTTGTTTATTAAAGTCAAATATTTAGATTATCATTTCAAGATACTATGAATATATACTATATATATATATATGAGTATAATTACTCTTTACATTTTCTAAGATATGTAATTCTGAATTTTACATTATAATAAGGAAGCTTAAACATTCTCTTATTAAAAAAATACATAATCACATACTACTTTTCTGAATATAACAACAAAAAACCCCTTGTAATATAAAATAGAAAATTGAGGCCCTTGAAGAGTAGAGAAGATCTCTATCTTGTGTTTCTTAAATGGATTATCTTCCATTGTTCTTACTTGAATATTTGCTGCCAAGGCGGAAATATTCAACAATGTTTTGCCTGTATAGAAAATAATTTTTTGTACTACATTTGTGAAAAGCAGTGTATGAACTAGTGTATAATCACAAAGATCATAAGTGGATAATCTAAAATAGAATTCAGTTTCTCAAGGTCTTGCAAGTCAGATGCATTTGTACTTCTTGCAGCGTATCTTGATAATCCACCATATGTAAGAATCTATGACTTTATTCAGGTGGGCACTGAAGTGCAAATATATCTTTTATGTCATGTACATGTATTAGTAAGAGACTGCTTTTTATGTTTTTTGTATACCTGAAATTTTACTCAGCATTTCCACTTCAATATTTACTTATTTTAAGTGTAACATTCAGTTACACAACATGGCAAATATTAGTATGGACAATATTATTTTCAATATTTTTTATTTACAGTAAAAAAGGGAAATGTCTGGAGTTTGCTCTTTATACAATTTGAAGTTCATTTAAACTTATTTTACACTGCAATTGTGTTCATTTCCAGGAATTCCTCTCATATTTTGACATCTTGTCAGATGATTGCTCTATAAATATACCAGCTTGATGAAAGCAGGTTTTCCACCCCCTGAAACCAAACTTATCATGTTGGTAAGTTCAGATTCTGCTAACTACAGATAATTTTTCCTGCAATGTAGCTCTGCTGATAGCATTCACTGTTGGTTTCGATTAGGCTTTTTAGATCAGTATTAATTTTTAGATTAGAATTTTTTTAGTGGATATAAGAAAGCTATTTGAAGGATTTCAGTCATTAATGGTGATATGCAACTTGAGATTCAGAAGCTTTAACTTCAGAAGCTTGTTTCAATTGCTTAAGACGTGCATTTCCATTTCCATCTCTAGTTCCACTCGAAAACCTCTATGATATCTGAAAGTCCAAAGAGGCTGGCAGGTACAAGAGAGGACTTTTGGGACCTCTGCTCTACTTCTAGGGTTTGATTCAGCTGCTGGCAGTTGGATGCCTGAGTCACTTGCTATGTCGTCAGGTATTTTAACTGTCTTGCAGGTGTTTTTCAGGTTTGTGTATCTCTCTTGGAACAGCAGCTAGGAATTAGACAGATTCACCTCAAAATTTTGGCCTCCTTTCTTCCTTTATATGTGAAATCATATTAAGCTAAAATTTGTAATGTGTTATTGCACATGAAGAAACATACCTGTGAATGAGACAATAGGGAGCTGTCCCAGAGTGCATCCTGCCATTATGCACAATATTGTTCTTTTATTTTCAGAAGTTCAGTACCTTGATTAGTCTACTGCTCTGATGTATAATATCACTAATAGAAATGTTTTGACAACAGTACCTTCAATGTTAATTTGGAGAAAACATGCATATGATTTTATGTATTGATCTATTTTAATAAGATTTAAAAAGCTCTAATAATGTCTAATATGTCTAATAAGGAGTTCTAAATAACCATTTAAAAAGGAAATGATAAATTGAGTGCTATCAAGAAGATTGATTTTGAAAAAAACAAAATTTCATAAAAATCAGGACCACACTCTCAACTTCATTTTCTAAAACAGTGTTCCTTGTAGTAAGGACAGCACACTTCTTACAGGAAATCTCAAAGACAGAAGCTAATTTCTTGGGTTTTTTTCTCCCAAATAATTCATTTTCCATGAAGTCTCCCTTCTGACATAATTTGAAGAAAGGAAGAATAATAATTCAAACAATATATTTTAGAAGAACTTTTAAAAAAGGAAGAATAACACCTTTATTTTGATGGATCAATTTTATATTGCATCATCAAGAGTTGATGGATTATTTTTCTTCAGAAATTGTTTTTGTAAACCATGTAGGGTAGTTTTATTACCTTATCTTAATTCTCATTTAAATATGTTTTAGAAAAATATTACTGGAAATTACAGTAAGTACACTTAAACTTATTTTGAAGATTTTTTCTAAATATAGAACTGAAAATACTTATATATTAAAACTTGATGTATTGTTTCTCATTATTTAAGTATTTTAAAAATCCATTTGGTACAACTCTTTAAAGTCATTGTTAATGTTAATAGAATATCAGTGGTAATTATAATGTATCCAGATTTTTGTTTTTCAGCTTGATGATAAAATTTGATGCCTAAGACATACCTTTTTCTCTCTTTCATATACAGTTGTACTAATTGGTTTTCAGGTTTTGATTTACCTATTATTGAAAGTTTCTTGTTCTCTTATTTTTCCCAGATATTTAATGATGGGAGGTGGGATTAGAAAAGCTATTTGCTTTTCATTTGTAATGTTTATGATTCTAAAGTACCTGTCCTTAGGCATTTTAGGGACAGTTTTCATGACAAAATAGATACCTAATGAATTTCACCTCAGTTTTTTCTATATCATATAATAAATTTATTACAATAACTGCTCTGTTTTGGTTGTAGGCATGCACTCATTCAAAAGAATTTATTAAGAAACAAAATACCTGAACTAAGAATCAAAACATTCTGATGAATAGGTGTAAATTATACACATTCTTTTTTTGATTCAAAGATGCAGAATCTAATTTTTATGTAATTTAATCATATTTACATGTTCAGATTTTCATACTTGTCTGGTTCTATTAAACATTCACACAAATTTACTAATAAATATTTTAAACAGCATATCTATTCATTGCCAAGTCAAACAGGATTTTTTTTTAATTTTATGCCAGCATCTATGAATTTAGGCCCTGCAACTAATACACAATAAAGCACCCTGCTGTCCTGAAATTTAAAGATACTTAGCATGGAACTTAGCATGGGGTACTTAGTGTAGTACCCCAATCTGGAATGCAAAATCTCACTTTCTGTAATAAATATCATTCACGATCACAAATATCTTTCACTTTTCAGTATGAAAATGAGAGCTTTATAATTTCTTTGTCTTGCTTCCCATGAAAAATATTGTTTCGGCTCCTACATGGAAACAGTTCTAAAAAGCATCAAATAGCAGTGAATTTTCTTTACATCTTTTTAAGTTAAATACTACTTCTCAACACCCTTTTTTCTTTAGAATCCAAGAACATGATCAACTCTGCCACATTGTTTTAAATTTTCCAGTTTACAAATTAACTGAGCAATTCCCTCAGTGTCAATAGAGAGGTACTACTCAAATAAATTACACCTGTGATTATGATTAAAAGGAGTAAGCTCTCAGGGTGTCAAAACCCATATTCTAAATCTCCATATGAAAATTGAACACTCATGTGAATATATAGTAATTGTCAATTTTACATATCTGTAACTGTTGTATGAGAATATTGATGGCCTACAGAAGAAGGATGCCCTATTGATGTCAACACTTATGACTCATATTGTGGTTTAACTTGGGTTGTAATTGCTCTTTTAGAAACAGGTTTATTATACTAATTAATTAAATCATTTTATTAATGCAAAGACTTGAACTATGTGTCCAGGAAACACTACAGCACTAGCTCTTTTGCTGGGACTGCTTCTTACCACGCCAGTTGACTCTTTCCAAGACAAATCTGCAATGGATGTTAGTAGTAGTAAGCGGCTTCAGATGCCAGTCTGATAGAATTATAGCATTATAGAAGAGTTTGGGTTGGCAAAAACCTTTAAGATCATCAAGCCCAACCATTAAGCTAATACTGTCATGTCCACCACTAAACTATGTAAGAACCACATCTACACATCTTTCAAATACCTCCAGGGATGGTGACTCAACCACTTCTCTGGGCAGCCTGTTCCCAGGGCTTGACAACAGTTCAGCTGGAATATAACAATCAGTTTTGCATTAATTTCAGTAAAATTATAAAAGTTTTAGAAATATCTGTTTTTTTTCAAAGATACATACTTTCACATCTGGAAAAGTGGGAAGGATATTTTGTTCCTATAATCAAATTCAGTTCTGTTTGCTGATCTGGCTAATTTTTTATGTGACTAGAATTGCCATAGTGGACACACGTTGAATCATGGTATGGACACAGAATGATTATCATGATACAGTCAAACTTTGCAGAGCCTTTATACTTGGAAGAAGGTAAGAACAGAGTGCCTGCCAAGTTGTGTTGACTAATGCTGCAGTAGTTCCACTTCTGGACCTGGATTCAGTCTTTATGCATATATATGGGAAGAGGGATTTGTGGAGCATCTGGTATTTGTTGTTCCTCATTGGTAATATCTGCACTGATAATTTGCTTTTTGAAGCAACAATGACAGAAAAGCTGCATCATTTGGCCATTTGTGGAGAAAGAAGTGTCTCCATATGGTCATACTAACTTGTTGGAAAATCACTGATGGTGCTAAAAAACTCAGTAAGTTAATTTTAATTGAAGTGACATCAGCTGTGGAAAAGAAAGGTAACTCTGAAACAAGCACAAAATTAGTTCTTCTAGGGCATTGTAAAGTAGGCAGATATTGAATTGTGTAGGGAATGATAGAAAGTGCCGGTAGAGAAGTATATATAAATTCTGTGAAAACCATAAAATCTCCTGTTAGTGACTATTAAGAACTTTTGTGGGAATATACCAGTGTGAATGAAACATCAGTTAAAAAGCACAGGAAGATTGGTTGGGCTGACTGGAAGGAAAGAAGGCTGGGCTGACTGCGCATCTGTTTGCTCCAAAGTACCATTATCAGCCTGGTTAGGGTATTCAGATGTACTTTTCTTCTTTTCTATCTGTCTTAAATCTCTTTCTTTGTTAAGCAGACACTTGGCTATTTTATAATATCTGACTCAATTTCTACTGCTTGATCTTGTCTGTTTTGTATAAATATTGAATTATTAATTAGAAAAAAAGTAGGTTATCCCACATCAAGCATGAGTATTGCAAACCCAGTGTAAAACTGGAGGAAAATTGGGATTAATTTCTTTGGAGTTAAGTCTCTTTTTTTCTCCTTGAAAATTTTGAATGTTCCCTCATTACAATCATACTGGTCAATAAGAAAATCCACTAGAGATACATTTAGCCAAGCTTTCTGGCCAACACTGCATAAAAGCATTTGGGAAATCACAAAAAGTTTCCAAGAGTGGGAAAATTATGTCTCTCTAGATCAGCACATTACATTTCTATTGCTTGGCAATAAGATGACACAGCAAGTTTACCAGCACAAGAGGAACTTAATGCCTCTTGTGAAGTACTCATGTTTTGCTTACAGTTCTGCAAAATTTGAGCTAGTATTTAAATACCAGATATTATATTAATTTCTGTAAGCCTTCTTCCAGCATCTGTCATCAGTAATTTCTAGATTCAAATTGAAGAAATTATCTTAAATTTCTATGTAGACATTTAGAACAATAAAACTAAATAGTCTGATGCTCAGCTAAATAATTTGCTCCACTTAAAACACATGAATCAATCTCTTTGGTAAAAAGTGATTTTTTTTGCTTTTTCTTAAAGGGAGAAAACAAAAAATGTATTAATCATAATAAACTAATAATGACATAGGTAAATGCTATCCCATGCAGGACATAACTTTAGGAATAAAACTAAAAGTATTTCATAGTTTATGGAACACTTGTGTGAGATCAGTTCAGTCTTTTCCCTCTTAAGTTGGAAACTTTTCACTTTGTTGGGAGGTGTTTTGGGTTTTTTTAAATACCTTTCAAAGCTAATCAAACAACACTGAAGAACTAACCACTTCTAAGATTTCCACTTTGATCTCTTCATCAGTATCTTCTCCTTTTCTTAAAATATCATTAAATTGTCTTTTGGAGTTCATCTTTCCTGAGTATTTTTTTTTTTCTTTTATTGGGACAAAAAAGAAGGTGTGGTTATGGATGGTTTAATTTTTTGTTTTATCCCCTAACCACCTAATATTAACACAGAAAACTGGCCATGGGAACATAAACTTAAAGATCAGTAGGTGTGGAAAGAATGTTTTAGTTCAACCCTTGTGCTGTCACAAGTTCAGGAATGCTTGGGTGATAGTATCAGATATTGTGTTATCTGCTTAGAAATATTAAAAAATTCTACACTGCCTAACAGAAGTGCTTCCCAGTCAATGGTACTACCAACTCCCTATTTTCAGTTGTCCTTATTTTAAATTCAGCTGAATACTTCAAGCTGATTTCTGAGAATGCATGGAGAAGAATTAGTCATCTATAGCAATCTGTGGCACATTGGTTCCTTTTCCCACCCTTTTAACTTTTGTTTTCTTTTAGTAGCCAGGGACTTGAATCTGTCGGTACAAATGTTACTCTTGTTATCATGCCATCTCCACAGGCAATTGAGATAATTTTGAATTCCAATCTTGTCTTCTAAATCCTACTCAATCCAGTGGATTAATGGAACCTACACGTCCCATTTCAAGAGGATAGCATTTTCTGCTGATGTAAATACTGACTGAATCCGGGAAAATTTCTGAAAGGTTATACAAATGTCTTTTTAGTTAACAGTGAATAGCTATAGCTCTTATTTTGAAACCATTTTTACTGTATACGGGTGGATATTTTTATTTTTACAATACTTACTAGAATATGATGTTAAGAACAACATAATAACAATATAAAATTTACCAAAGATAATATTTTGTAAGACTTTTTTTTTATTTTGCTATTACCAATATTAATAACTTTTCATTTTTTTCACCTGGCTTTTTCATACTAGTCCAAATTTCTCACTATGCTTTGTAAGGGGATAAATAATCTCTTCTTTATAAGTAAAATAAATTTCTTTTCTTTTGCAGAATGCATTATCTTGGTCAAGAAAACTGGAGGCTTGCTATCTGCAAATCTATGTTTTAATTTCCAGAATTCTTTTCCAAGAATTATTCTTCAATGCTCAGCTGAGAACAAAGGTAAAAATTTGAAATACCCTCTAAAGATTACATGGCTTACAATTGCTTAGTAACAACATTGAGAAAGTCATTAATTAAGTATATTTTACTTTCTAACAGGGATTAGCAAAACATTCATTAAGTTCTGCTTCCCTTCTCTCATAGATCATCATGTAATTATATCTACATAAAGTATTTCTCAAGTATCATATAGATACATGACTGTGCTATAAGAGTGGCAATCCTTGAATAGAACAGGCAGATTTATATTAGAAGTAATTGATTGATATCTATGAACAATTCTGTATCATCAAATACATTTAAATAGACCCTTAATCTTTTTTGATTATGAGGGATTTTTCACTAGACAAATAACTGGACATTTATATTCTACAGAAATATGTTTTCTGAAAGTAGGTTTTATCACAGAAATCAATTTATGACTTAAGTGAATTAGAAATGTCATATAAATCCTTAAATTAGCACACCCTTCTCTGGAGATATAACCAAGAAGAACTTTAGGGGCCGATCCCTACCATGCTGGAGATCACGTTCTGTGTTTATGAGGAAGTTGCACTTTAACACCAGTTCACTCAGACAGCATCATTCCGTTTCTCAACAAGGAGTAGACTGTTGCTAGTGGGAGAAAAAACTAGTTTTCACAAATATCTCTTTGTATATCTAAAGCAACAAGTTTTTCTCTCATTTGCTATAGTATTTTTAAATTTATCAACTACATGTTGCAACGGTCTTCGAAACAACAGCTTATCTGACTCCTTAACAGAACCCTCCTGCCCTTTCCAAACAAATCGAACCTACCAGGGCATCATTATTGTTTAGGGATAATTAAGTTCCATATTTTGAAGGAGGGCTGAATGCATGACCTAAAGTGCTCTGAAAGTATTATATCATCCTTGCATAATATTACTATTTCCTGTCCATCTGGGAGTTGTAACTAATTTTTTACTTTTGTGCTTTTCCATGGCGCTGCTCACATCTTTCCTTTTTCTTTTTTCATTGCAGTCTTCCATAATTATTTACATGTCCTTGCATTGGACATTTTTGCATATTGGCCCTTTTTATCATGCCTATCTACTAATCATAAAAGGCAGATGTTCACACCGTTATTTCTACACCTCAACATTTTCTAGTGCACAATTTTCATACAAATCTTTTCCTTCCTTCCTTCCTGCCTTCCTTCCTTCCTTCCTTTCCTTCCTTTCCTTCCTTCCTTTCCTTCCTTTCCTTCCTTTCCTTCCTTCCTTCCTTCCTTCCTTCCTTCCTTCCTTCCTTCCTTCCTTCCTTCCTTCCTTCCTTCCTCTCTGCCTCTTTCATCCCCTTCCTTTCTGGATTTTTCTACATTAAAACACATAATAGAGGATCATTGCAGAAAACTAAAAATTTTATTTTAAGAAAATGATCTTGAATAAACAATGAAAATATTTATGAACACCAGAGTTTCGAAAAAAGTGTACCAGGTTCCTGGAGCATTCATTTCTTAATTAACCAGTTTACATGTAAACAGCTGCAGCATAACATCTACACAGAGTACATAAATTGGTATTGCATACAAAATAAAATATGTGATGGGAAACTTTACTCTCGGGCAGTCAAGACTCCTAAACCAGGCTCATATTTTTCATGACAATATTTAAGATATATATCTAGGAGCTTCAATGTCTGAAATCGAAAGAAGTTATGTGTCCTCCTTGATTGTTACCTCTTTTTATGTCTTTGTCCTTCACTCATAATTCCCTTGCCAATAACTTTCATCTAAGTATCCAAAAAAATGTATTTCTGCTTCCAGCAAGAAAGTATATGAAAGAGTGACAGGTCTTCTACCTGGGGGTTATTTTAATGTGTAATGTTCTTGCATATAAATGCGAAATTTACAAAATTCTTGAGGAAGCTATATTTTAGACAGGTAAGGAAACACCAAACACTGTGGTAATCAAAGAACTGAAAAAATATTAACTGAGTATACTCAGTAAGAATTAATAATATTAATTACAATAACCATTCTACTGGATGTGAAAATCTGGGGGATGATTTTCAAAATACCAGCCAGTCAACAAAGAATATGAAAAGTCATGCAAAATTCACTGTTGGGGTTAGATCCATATTTGTGACAAAAATAGATGTATGAATTATCATTTTTAGAGTTGGTTCTACAGTAACAGTAACTGCCCATGTATATTGTTTAGCCAAATTTTTGCTCATGCAAAAATTTGCTAGTCTAGCCTTTGGGCATTGGTACCTAGTCTCATTTAGAATCCAATCCCTGTGCAAATTGTTGTATGAATTATAATTTTCTTATTTATTCTGACCGAGACTACATTAACTCAATGACTGTAGAAGAGATCTTGAATTTTCCCTCTGTACATGATTACCTCCAGACAATAGTGTAGCTGTTTTATCCAGGAGCATCCACAAACCTCATAAATGCTGCAGAGCTCCTCAAAGTTGAGCCTCCAGTGGGGAAGTTCAGAAATACATGTCTACAGTCATAAAGACATTGGCGACATTTTTCTGACTACTCACCTGAGGAAGAGCAACCTTGCATCAAAAACTACTTTAAATACAGAAAATACATTTAATACAATTTAAATACATTAAAAATACAGAAATCCATAAGGCAGAATATCCCTTCCAATGTCAATCTGTTAAAGATTAGCTAACCCTAAGTTCTCTGACAAAATGCTTAAAATAGTCAGTAGGAATTTTGACTCATTAAGACCAAAATAGCAATACTAGATTATGTTAGTAAACCATTTTTAAATTAAATAAAACAGGACAGGACATGCATGACAAGAGTCTTGATTCAGTGCAAGTTCCTGAATATGAAGAATTATGTCTCATTTTTATGTGAGAAATAAGCACAACAGATACGAAAATAATTTTAAAAATTAAACAAACCCCAATATAGAACACTAGAAAACAAAGGGTGCTGAAAAAGTCACTGTAATTTATATAATAATAGCTGGGGGTGGGGAGTGGGGGTGGGAAAGTTAGATCAGAAATTCAAAATCTAAGAATAATAGATAGGATAAAATAAAATTTTTTTGCATGCCCCAAATAAATATAACATAAATCTCCTTTATAGCTATAATGAAATACTGAAAAAAGAGGCAAACATGGAGAAGCCGACAAGAGAAAAGTATTTTTAGATGAATTTTGAAACAGATGGAGAATCATGTGGCTACAAACCCATTTAAATATATGGCACTTTAAAAATTCAGGAAAATGTTGGTGGTGTTAGACTGAAAATAGATATCTATATACCAGGACAAATTAAAAAAATATGAGAAGTGTAACTTATGTGGTGACCTGAGGAAAACAGAAGAGGGAAGAGGTGTAGGGAGAGGGAGGCAGGGAGTGAGACAAATGTTTCTTATAACTGCTTACAATTCCTTTATGTCGGTTAATCATAGTTGCCAAGAAGCTGAAAAAAATATACAAGGTAGAAGTTAAAATTATTCTATGTCCTGCATCCATTCAAAGCTTCTACTTCTCCAACCCCTTAAATGTGTAGTTTGTGCTAATTTTATTCTTTCTGAGATATTTTAAAGCCCTTGTGGAAAAGTTTACACTACAGTTAATATCCTTTAGGACATGAACTCTCACAGTAAAACATTTTATACAGTAGCCAGAAGGAGGCATGGCTAGGACCCAGAGGTTATTCTATATGACCTCACATTATTTTCAGGGAATGCGGTAGCATGTTGGATTGTCAGGGGTTTTCCTGGGGGGCTTGAGCAGTAACAGGTCTCTTCTTGCACCCTCTGTCATTAGCATTGTATATGTAAGTGTTTGTTTTCTTATCTCATTGCTCTTTCCAGTAAATTGTTCTTATCTCAGCCCGTGATCTCTATCTTTTGTGTCTTAAAATACTTCTCCAGCCCTACAGAGGGGAGGGAAGGGAAAGGAGGAGTGAGCTAGTGGCACATGGTTTCAGTGGGAACATTAAATTGGATAATTCCTAAGCCATGACATATACATATAGTCATCAAGAATTTTATCAATAACATTTTTACTGTCATATTTCTGTACATATGTTTACTGAATCTCAGGAGATCAAGTAATTTTTCTTGCACCCATATATTCTTATCTATCTGCTAAGCAAAAAGAAGTCTAGATCAAAATTTTAAACTGTTAATACGATTGTAGAATGCTATTCCTGATACATATTTCATTGTTATTAAACTGATTTTTCAGTATTACTGCATAAAAGCTCCATTTAACATTGGGGCCAATTTTATTGAGTATCAAGTATAAATTTGCGGTAAATTCACTGGGGCAGGCTGCCAGATGCCCACCAGCTGCTCTGTCCCTCACCCTGCCCAACAGGATGCAAGAAGAGAGTGAGATGGAAAAGCTCATGGTTTAAGACAGGCACATCACTTAGTAGTTACCATCACTCAGCAAAACCAGACTTGATTTAGGGAAAATAAATTTAATTTATTGCCAATTTATAAAAGAGTAGGATAGTAAGAAACAAAGAATAAAACTAAAGCATCTTTCCCCCACCCCTGCCTTCCTCTCAGGCTTAACTTCATTCTGTCATTTCCAGTTCCTTTAGTTCTTTATCCCCAAGTAGTGCAGGGGAAGATGACGAAGGGGTTTGTGATCAGTTCATAACACTTCATACATGCTTCTTCTTACTCTTCACACTATATGCCTGCTCCAACATATGGTCCCTGACATGGGATAAAGTCCTTCACAGAAAGAATGCTGCAGTGTGGGGTCCTCCAAGGGCTGCAGTGTGGTTGTCTGCCCTGATGTGTTCCTTTCCATGGGCTGCAGTGACTACCTGCTTCATAGAGGTTCTCATATGATGCAGGGAGGCAACCTACCTCACCAGACAAGAAGGAAAATGTACGTTTCAAACAATATATTGACATACACCTGCATCCTTTTCAGAGACTGAATCAGCCAAAGTACACAGTTTTAAAAATTAATTTAGAAAGTGTAGGAGTCAATTGCCCTTAAGAAATAAATTAACTAGCACTAACAGCACAAAACCTCTTGCACAGCATCTAAACTTTCCATCAAAAATTATTGGTCGAAGATTAGATCTTACTGTGATTGTGTTCATTTTAAACAAATAAAATCCTTTGTAGTTTATAAGTCTGAGTAGATCAATGTGAAATGGTCCATGTTTGACACCTCGAAAATGAAACTGTATATAAATCATGTCTATCCTTCTGAGGATTTTATTTCTGACTCATATTGATGCCCAAAAACTATTATTCTTTACCTTTTTCATTACTGTTGGAAATGGCTGCCTCTTACAGTAAAGGATATCTTATCCAGACCAGGATGTTTAAAAAAATTATTGAGTTGGATCAACATGTTGGATTTGTTCTAAGGGAATTAATTTTAAAGACATTACAGTGTGCACTGAGAATATTTAGTATTCATCTCTCTGTTCTCCATCCTGAATCCAGCTTGCACATGTGCTCACCAGAGAAGGACATGAAAGGCCAATATTCATTTGGCACTTTTCCTTTAAGCTTCCTCCATACATCACGCATTTCCAATGTTATTCAGTTTGAGGTTATGGGCACAGAGCTAATGTGAATGTTGTACTAAAGCCAGCTAAACCAGAAAGAACAATGCCGACTACATGCCAGTGTTTTCATTTTCTGATCGAATGTCTTACAGAAAGCCAGAGGCATTTAATATACCTGTCTGGCAAGTAAGATCAATATGCATGTTTAGGGGGTCTAGGAGAAGGAAGAAATTAATGAAGAGTCATGTATCAACCAATTATTTGAAAGAATGGAAAGTAAATGTAAAACATTATGTTAATGAAAACACAGGTTCCACAAATTAAAGCTGTATTTTATGTTATATATCTTTGGGCATAAAGCTAATTTATCTTGCAGTGTCCACTGTTTTCCAAGCAACAATGAAACAGATGATGAATCTAAGTGAAATAAGGCTGTCTACTTCCCGTATTTCTAAACATTTTCTCTAATTTGGTGCAAGATTAATCTTAAACATTCTACAAAATTTATTCTTAATTTGTAATTTTCCTCTGTATTTTACGTAACAGGTCGCTAGTACATTGCATTTCCTAACAGAAGTGGCTATAAGCATCCATATCAATACAATTTGCAGATTCCTTCTTTAAACATGAAGTGTACAGCTTAAACATCTGAAAGATCCATGGTCCTTATTCAAATAGGCTACACCAGAGAGAATTTCTTAGGCCTTAGAAAAATTATTGCCATGGTATTGATAATGCAAAAGTATGACTCAAGTGTGCAACAGTGAATGAGTTAAGCTCAAATCAAAACAAAACTTCATTAAATGTGTGTAGTTTATACTGAAATATCCTAGGGAAAATAATCTCAAGCAATAAATAAATACTGACAGCCCTGTGTTTATGAAGCTTTTGGAGAGACAGAAGTGAAGTGAGAAACACTTGTGTTGAATATAAACAGCTTTAAAAGCTTTCAGCGAAAATTGGTGTACAATGTTATTTGGAAGAATGGAAAACATTTTTTGGACAATCGAAAGGGACCATTTTACAAATGCACTATTGCAGTAGAGGCAAAAGAAAGAGAAGTGGCAGTACAAATACGTCTTTGTTTTGTTTTAGAAGTCATAACAATATGTCTATTGTTTTAGAAACAGACAGAAAATTTAAGTGCTTCAGTAGCAAAGCAAACAAATCTCTGTTATGGACAAAACCAGTGATGACTGCTGACTATATAAGAAAAAAAGCGTATTCTTCTAATGAGAAAGCATTACAAGTGAAGAAACTAGCATTCATCATATTTTAGTGCTAAAAAGAAGTTATGGTGTGGTGTCTTCTATCTTGAACTGCTTTAGCTTCATCGCTGGGGGTTTGATATCAGTTTCCATCAAAGTGTGTACTCTTGATTATGATAAATGGATGGTATGAGGTCACAATGCATGCAGTAAAGAACATAATGTACCTCAGTAAAAGTCATAGGTTTTGTCTCAGTTGTAAATTCAATCAATTCAAATAGAAACACTGACTAAATCCCAGTAGAAGCCAAGGTGATGATATGTACTAATGGATTTAAACCTTCTTGATTAGAGACTTTGGAAAACAAAACCATACAAAATTAAAATAGATTGAATAGAGCAAAAAATTGTTGGAATAATAGTATTAGCAAAACTTCTACAAGTGTTTTATTTTGGCTTTTTTTTACTTTCTAGTTGATGTAAGAGGTCCTTCAAGATGCCGTGCCCAGGGGAGAGCCCAGATGAACAATTCCTAGCAAGAATAAAGCAAAACAAATAAATAGCTCTCTAGAATATATTGCTGTTTTACTGAGGCCTAGTGTCAATCTTAGTGTTCCCAGAAGGCTCCTGAAGAAAATAGATTCTGGTGATAATTTTAACATTTCGCCGGCTGAACTCGTGAATAGATTTCTGTAGTACAGACATAAAATTGTTGAAATGCGAAGTCCTATTAAAAAGATGCAGTTTTAAAGATGGGAAAAAGAGACAATTGCTAGAAAAAGCCCCACTCATTTAAATAAAACAAAGGAAAACAAGGATACAGAATAGCAAAAAGCTAGCAGAAACAGTTGAAGTTCGTATTTCAAATATAAGTGGACAGAGTTATAGGAAAATTTATAATGGGGACTGGTTTTGGCTAATAGGTAGTCATTTTTCCCTTCTCTAACCCCTTAAATGGCGGCATTCTTTTCCATATTCAGTCTGTGGTATTTGCTGGCATGTGAACCACAGCTGGACCGACATGACTGGCAGTCTCCAGCTCCTCACAGACTACATCTGTCCCATGCTGTAGCATGGAGGAAGTCTCGTGGTGCTAGTTTCCCTTGCTGTGTCTTTGCTATGCACTCAAGTGTGTCACTGGGGTACTTCACGGTTTCCTGATACATAGTACTAGGGCTGAAGCTATACCTTAGGGAACCTTTGGAAATATTCCTCTTGCAATGGGGATGTTCAGTCATTCAGCACTTTGCTGTCTGTGCCTCAGACTAAAAACTGCCATGAGAATCCTTGCTGGTAATCTGGTTGTGAATGTATGGAGTCTTACAGTGATCAACCTCATGTCCTTCTCTCTTTGCCTTTCTTTAGCTGTTAATCAAATGCATCTGGAGTACACTGTCATGTTTTCATGATGTTTTATGTCCTACTTAGTATAAAACTAACTAAGCATGCTTTATTGTATTTAATTTTGACATTTTATTTACGATTTTTTCCCCCAATAAATTCTGTATGATATGCAACTGTCATAAATGCATAATGGTTTTCCTCTTCAAATGATGTGATAGTAAGGAGCATTCAATATATGTCGCAGTTAAACATTACCTTACATTCATGTCTGGAAGTACAAAAGGAGAAAATGAAGTTGGGTGTATATGGCAATAAGATCAGTCACCCAGAGAAAACAGGGACATACTAAAGAAGAAAGGAGATAGAAATTATTTGGGAATAACATTTATACTCCAGAGGGTCAGTAAGACGGAAGAGCATTATTTGTTATTGTTGTTGCCAGAATCACAGGGCTATCGTGGACTACCAATAGCTTCTCTGCTGTTGATCCATTAGCAGAATATTCCATATGGCCAGCTTGTTTCACTGGACTGAGCAGGAAGAGATGTTCTGCAACAAAGTCACAGAAATTACCAAACAGAATAGCAGGGTGGATTTTTCCCTTCATTACATTTTTCCAGGTGCTCTTCCCACTTTCACAATTTTAATTCTTGGGTTATTGTCTTTGATATTTATGTCAGCTGGTGTTTAGACTGAATTTATTTATTTGCCACCTGGTGCAGGATCTACTGACTTTTTGTTTCTTCTCCATTACGCAGGAAGTTAAATTGTTAATCACAGCCGGATTCAGCTCATGAAAGAGTAAAGTGCACTGTCATTAAAATGATCACACAAGCAAGCAAGCAAACAAAAATACTCCTGAAAGTTGTACCTGGGAGTTTCTTCCAACAACAGTTAGTAACAAACACAGCCATCTTTTCTTTGTTATACATTTGCAATTAGCTTTCAGAAGAGTAAGCGACTCCTCATCAAGTTATACATTCCAACATATTGCAGCACCTGCGTTACTTTCAGCCTACAAAAAGTACCATTCTAAATTGATAAAAGCAGGATTGTAATATTCAGACATGCAAGGTCTTTTCACTTGGTCTGCCCTTAATAGTTGTACTTCCTGTATTGCTTTTATATTTTTTCCTTGCTCGAATACTGGTCATAGTAGCAAGCTTTACTTAACTTACCGACACCAACACTAACATCTCCTCTTGCCCACAATACTCTTAAAAAAATGTGAAATCTCTGAATCAACAGAGAAGCAGAATGACATACTGAAAACCTGGAAACAGGTCCAAAACACATTAAAGAAACTGGAGAGATTATCAGTGGGCTTAGAAAAATATCAAAAGTCTTCCTAAGGCTCATAGTGACATTTCTAAATTACATATATTTGAATGTGAATGAGCAATGCATCGTATAAGTGACATATTAGGTGGACAAAAACTGTGTTCCAGTTCTAGTCATATTCCATGCATTCAACTAATTTACTCTGCTGAGTTGGTTCCATATTTAGAGAAGGTTTTCTGAAGCCCTTGAACCAGCGGAGCATTTTGTTTACCTTACTCGAGGTGCATAATGTAAACCATTAAACACTTCTCATGACTGACTTAAACTTTACTTTATGTAAGCTTATTAGGTCAGTGCATACATACACACATTACAGATTTTCTCTGTACAAATTACCATATTTTAATACTATGAAAATTGCTAATTAATATTTCTCTATGTGCTATTAACAGTTACTTCAGCAAGAGCTTTATTAAAAGAAATTCAAATTCGACACTTCTTAGATGTAAGCTTTCAAATCATAAAGCTATAGGAATCAAGGTAATTTTTAAAATTTGTTTGTTAGCAATTCACTTGCAGAGCAACAAATATTCTTACTTACAAAAATGTCAACTGAATAATTTTCAGAAAAAAAAATCCATAGTGATTCATAGCTAATTTCACATCTCCAAGAACACCAATCCTAAATCTAAAATATAACTTAGTTACAGTAGGCTCCTTGCAGTTCCTTTCTTGACAAGAAAGCAGTCAGATATCTGAAGTCCCATTAAATAGAGTTTGTGCAGGTTAGTTAAACAGAATTGAGTGGCAAAAGCTAACTAACATTTCAATATCTAAGGCTGTTTTTCTGTGTAGGCAACACTCTGCAAAATGGGCTACAATAGTGCCAGTCTCATTAAGGATTCATAGTTTGCAGAAAAATATAAAACTCTCCCAAGGAGCCCCTGTTAATAACTGTGGTTAAGACCAAGCCAAGTACACATTGGAATATCCTGAAAAATGGGAATATTTTGGGCCTTGTCACCCTTTTTTATATAACAGATATTTAAAGACATGAGCAAATTTCAACATACGGGTGAAAAGATTACTTACAACAATTTAAATTGAATAAGAAATGATAATACATTTTTCCTTTGTTACTTTGTACAGAGGGAAGTTGTTTTTTGTGCAGTTATCTCTTTCGAGATGTTCTCCACTTGTCCTTTCTTTGATAATTTGAAAAAAAAAAAGAATATGTGAACATATTAATTCTATCTGTATTTTAATGCACTGAGTTTCAGTGTTTAAACTGCAAATGGCATCAAGCTGTGTTTTCAATTAATTTTTGAAAGGAAACTCCTTGCAATTACTGTGGCTAGGATTCCCATCACAGAGGACTAATGTCAGCAATCTGTTTCTAATTTTACAATTATATCAGAAATCGTTTCAAAATGGAGTAGTCATTTTGCATGTAGGAGACAAGACACTTAAGATGTGAAATTTGGAACGTTACACTGTTTTATCTTAAAGACATTATACAAAATTGATGGCCATTTCTTTTTTTTTCTTGAAAGCCTTAAAGCTCACACCAAATTAGGCTTAATTTATTTTGTGCTATTAATTTCTAATCAGTTTCATGCAATTACCTCCACATTAATTTTTTTTGTCCAGCTATTTTTCAAAAAATGTACTGTTGTTCTGTACTACATTCCCCAGGAACAGAAACCATCTTTTTGTTTTGTTAGAGCATCTTTCTAAAAAGACAACTGATCATTTTTCAAAGACCTAAAGAAAAATGTAGTTTGAATATTTTTATTTGTTTCTCTTTAAGTTTTACACTTACAATGCTGATTTAAGTTTATGTGAAAAATTAAAACTGATAAAGAAAATAAGTTCTTTCATTTTGTAAACATGTTTTGCAGGAGAATGGGTTTTGGGTTTGGGTTTTATTTTTGTTAGGGTTTGTTTGTTTGTTTTAGTTTTGAATTGTTTGGCATTTTTTTCCTGAGCTGAAAGAATATGTTCCATATTGCTTTTTTTAGATGTGTTGAGTCCAAGGGATTCTGAGCACTCTTCATGTACCCTGTATGAAGAGATTGTACACGTGGAAAAGGCCACTCACCTGCAACATACCCTAGACCTTTGCGGCAGTATAAGGATGGATGGAATGGCACATTCATGCATTATGGATGTGTGGATGCATCCAAAGACATTCTTGGGATTTCTAAGTATTTTCAAACATGGAGACAATCAGCAATGTTTAAACAAGCAAATAAACAAATAGAAATGTGAACTAAACAAACAACCTAGAAAACAACAAGAGAGAGAGAAAATATGTTTGTTAAAACTGAGGTACATTCTTCAGGTAAGGTATTTATTAATAAAAAGAAAAATATTCATAATGAAATACTGTCTCATTGTAATGCAGTTGCTAATATTTGTAGACTGTGTGGTGATAGGTTCAAAAATCATAAAGAACTGAGTACAAAACAGACTGAATTACAATAAATTAATTTGCTTTAAATGTGTGAGATTACAGTCATATCTTGATCTCCTCTAGACATGTTTATTATATCAGATACACAACTATAACTGATCTATATTATGTCCTTACCAACATTTGCACAGCTTAATACCTACTAAAATAGCAAGTTATAGAGTTTTAGCAGGACACACCTTTGAAGGGCACTGAAAATTAAGATAATCTATCAGTGTTCTTCAAAACATTTTTAAGTAGAAAAATGCAGTGCCTCCTCAGTAAACAAGCTGTGGCATGTAAAAAGATCAGGAACACCATGTGGGTAACAGCTGAAAACTGAAAAGGGTATGAGTATTCTCTAAACACCCACGTTCAATATGTGTAACTTTATGCAAGATGGAAATCACAGGAGAATCACACACTATCAGTAAAGTGAGTCATAGCTGATAGAGACCCAATACAAACGTATGACAAAGCTGAACCAAAAGTTGTTAAATTATGTAGGTTTTCTCCTATTACTTGAGTGAATATTAAACTAAGGGGAAAAATATATTTGTAATAGTTATTATTTTTATACTGTCTCTCTTAATCAAGAAGAAAATAAATTAGTAGATGGGGTTTTCAAGTGTACCCTAACATTCTTTTAGTAAATCTGTAAAATATACAAACACTAATCTAATTTCTCCAGTAAAATAAAAAAGAATACTATAAAGAGAGACAACAAGCTGCATTTGATAATAAAAACTTTTGAACATGATTTTTTACCTGTAAATATTTCAGTATTTTTCAGTGGCTATAGGGTTAACATATCTTCAGTAAAAGCATATCCAAAAGTAAGCATACCATCAAAATTCTTACAAATATCCCCTTGCTGTGTCTCACTCAGAGTCACTGCATTTCCACTCCAACATCCTAAACGAGGGAAAAGTGAGAAAATTGTTTCTCACCCCTAAAAAGAGTTAGTTGCTGCTAAGATCCTCACACATCTAGCACAATAAATGCTTCAGCTTAATGCCTATGGTCTCTCCTCTCTCACCACTTTTAAGGTATTTTCTTGTTTAAGGCATTTGCAAAATGGTATCTCAGGTGGTAGAAATAACCTTACATAATTGATTCTAACCCTAAGTTCTACCAGTAGTTGATTTTTATATTTCTTCCTCTAGATAAAAACTTACCCCTTGTGTTCTATTTTTATTTCTCATCAGCTATCAACATCTTTCTGTTTTCACGCACATTTCTTTACATAAGCAAGTTTTAAAATAATTTTGTCTGGAATTTCAAAGCAACAATTGAAATGAATGAAGCCAAATTGAATTAACTGGAAGGATGAAAATGTTATTTGACTGTATACCTTCAATCATAAGCGAAAACTTTGTGTATCAGAATACAGATGCAGTGGACAAAGAAGCCATAAAGTCTAAACAGTCTTCAGAGACCCTGTGTTGCACAAAGAAGCTTCCTGCATTTGCCTGATATATTTATTATGTTTTTTATTAGAAAAATTACATTGTGATCTGTGGCAGCGCAGGCGGCTGCAGCCACCCTGACCCCTGAAGGCACAACAGAAACAAGTAAGTGGTGGTCAGGCACCGATGTCTAGCAACACACTCCGTGGTTAGTGTGAGAAGCTATCATCATTCCCTCCTCCCCCCCCCCCCCATTCAGTGATTTGTGTATTTCGAGTTGATTGGTTAATGTCCCCCCCCACCCCGATTTATGTATTAAGTTATAAATATTCATTGCCCTTAGGTAACTATGTATTAGTTCTAGAAAGTTCTGTACCCCTCAATACATAAGGGTTACTTCCCCTGTTCCCGCCTATGTGTTGTTCCCATTGGTTGTCTCAGCTTCAACCCCGCCTCCTTCCCTTTGTCCCATTGGGTGTGTCCCTTATCCCCGCCTTTCCATCCCTCAGTATAAAATCCCCGGACCCTCGGTATTTTTGGCTCTTTGTCCGTAGTCCCTTCATATTGGTAGGCTTTGACGTGGAACATATACGAGGAGTCCCCTCTCTCCTTCTTTATCCCCGCCTGCACGCCTGACAGCTTGCCCAGGAGTAGCTCCCTCGGGTGAGGAGCTCAGTCTCTCTGACCCTTTTTGTGTGTGAAGCCGCCGTGAACCAGAGGGTGCAGCCAGACCTCTGGGCTTCTTTAGTGTTTCCTGGCCACCGCGCCCTCAGTGATCTACTTAAAAGTTTCTCGAGAAGATAATCAGCCAATCACTTCCTCAGACTTTCTTTCAAATAATTCAATAATTCTATTTTTTTTTTTTTTTCTGTGTATTCTAGAAATCTGTTTGGGTTAAAAAAAAAATGTTACCGGTGTAACTCACAGAGACTTCTTAATTAGCATGAAGCAGTCTCTATAAACAAATACATATCATAAACTGTGATTCTTTAGATTCAGATATTCTTTCCACGGATAGTCATGTTTCATAGAGGATTTTTTTCAATTTTGAAGGTCAATCAAACTTTTCTCAACTTACTCCTGTCATACTAAATCTCATATTAATCCAAATACCTTCCCTCGTGGTAAGTTTTGTGCATAAGAAATGTGTCTTCCTATGTCTCTGATTCCTCAGAATCAATTTCATCTCTACACTAAATTTTGAAGCAATTGATGACCAGTTTGCAGTAGTGGAATACCTGAAGGAAAAAAAAAAAAAAAAGGCATTTGAAAATATATTTTAAGGAATTAATTTTTTCCTTCTCCAATGTCTCTAATCTCTTTTAGATTAAGCCAGAATTTCCATCAGGGATGCAGATCCAGCTTTTAGACACCTCTGATTTTTTATTTGAGTATATCTGTTTTCAAGTGAAACAGATTATCTAAGCTCACAGAATTTAGTGGAAATCTGAGCTAAATCTACATGTGTACAGGTGTCTAGTAATATTTGATAAGACTTAGAAATCAAAATATATCCACACAATAGAAGCAGACATAACATAGGACTTACGTTGTAAGTCTATCGGCAGACCAAGGGAATGACAGCGTGATGCCAATTCTGATATGCTGGTGTATCACAAGCAAGTTTCTTGAGGTATAATAGTGTACAGAACCACTGAAGGTTCTTTGTTTAAGAGGAGTTTTGGCTACTGTAACCATCACTAGGATAATGTTACTAAAATAAAGTCAAAGAATACCCTTTTCAAACGCAAGCTAAAATTCTTGAATTTTGTTTATGTTCTTTCATGCTGAATAAAATTCCTATTTCTAGTAATATGTAATTGTTGATGGAACATGTTAAGGCAGATGGTGTTACTTCCTACCTTAAACACTTGGATTCAGAGTATTTATTCCTATTAAAATCTGAAGAGATGGTGCTTAAATTTTTATGACACTTGAGATGAAAAGAAAAAACTACAGACCTGTGAAAAAAAATTTTACAGGATCTTATAAGACGATAAGTTAGAAACTCAGTTTTGAATATGAACATGCCTATTTTCTTACCTAAGCTGGTATGTCCAATGTTATTTCAAAATAGATTTCCTGGTTTCCCCTGCAATTAGAATTCTCTTGTTTCTTTAACTTGAAGACTTCTTTTATGCATTAATCATGGGTTCTCAACCTCATTAAAACATTTATATTGAATAATAAATTGAAACATCAGAAAAATAATTTAGATTTTATTTATTAGATGCGCTGACATCCTGCACCTTTCCAAAACCACACTAATTCACATAAGCATGTGATGTTTATATTCCCGTGGAAACCGTTTATATTGTGGCCTTATGTATTAGTTTTTGTAGAAATATGTAGGAGTAAAATCAGCCTACCAGTGAAATTTGCTATTTGCAGTATCAACTCAGAGATTCATAGGCATGAAACATCAAAAATAGTTATTTGAAATATTTTTTCTTTGTGCAAAGTGGTACAAGCCACTGTTTTTCACAGGTTCAACCCACAAACAAGTTTACTAACTGCCCAAATCATTCTAATCAATAAAGAAACTAATTTTGGCATTGGTAGATAATGGCTTTACTGTAATGCCCAATAGGACTTGTTAAAGGATTGACTTCATTTCATAGAAGATTGAAAATTATATCAGAAAACAATAATTTCTAAAAGCAACAGATGTAGACTCTATTCAAATGTATGACCTAATGCCTTTGTTTTCTTTTTCTCCTAACAAACTGGTTTAAGTAATAAAATTTGGTTAGAGAGTAATAGCTGAAATAAGAACTTGGTTTCTAAAAAAGAAATGTGACAATACCTACATTTCTACTAAATTTTAACTTTCATTTAATAAACTGCAAATAGAAATGATGAACAAAAGTATTTCATCAAATAATTCAGACAGAATTCTGCAATGCTGTAATGTGTTGGATAGTATGAACACAAAAAATTGCAGCATGCTGTAATACATTCAGTTTATGTGGTACTGGCACATAACTCAGACATGATTTACATTTTCAGATATTTACTTGGAGTACTGTGGTGGTATGATATACAAACTACAGAAACCATTAATCAGGGTGTTTGGTTCTGAACACTGATATTAGCTCATTAATTTTCCTGCAGTTTAAATGTGTTTCTAGTAAGTCAAAATTTTGCCATTAGCATTAAGTGTGAGTCAAAAGGTTGATATTACAACTTCACTTACAATGTGTTCTATGAATGTTCAATCTGCAAACTTAAGCAGAGATGAACCAATTAGAGTTAAAATTCATGTACACTCCAAGTCCTGGCTGGGTGCACTTGATTGCAATCAAGAATCATCTGATCATCCAGCCAAGAGTGCTGGAAATAAAATATACTCTGAATTTTCTGATATTTCACGTATGTATCATTCTGTCCTCCTTCACTCTAAGGGTTTTGATTTGCAGTCTGGTTGTCTTCCTGCTCATGCAATGATCCCTGAAGAAAAAAATAAATTATGGCCATAAATGCACCTGTATGTCACACATAAAATCACAATACATACAAGATCATAAAATAAACAGATTTAGAGGTCATTTTAATATTAATGGAATAAAAAATTAGGTAATCTATAAATGATATACATATCTGGGTTTTAACCTGTAATATGACTAAACTATGTTTTTCTCAATTCTTTCACCTAGTTTCTTTAATTCTGACTTAGAAACTTTTAGTAAAGAATAAAATATATTTCAGCCATCTTTTAACATTAGTTTATAAAAATCCTGATAATATTTTAAGTCTATAAGGCATAGAAATAGCAATAAAATATTCTGATAAAATGTATTTTTAATTCACAGAGATCATTTGATGTTAATTTTAGTTTCTGTTTTGCCCTCCTGGCTTTGAAGTGAAGATTTCTTTCAAAAACTTGTTATATAAAAAAGGTATTTTTAAATCACTGCTGTCCCTCTCATCTGTAATGGTGATGTCCTAATCTGAATATGATTACCTATATCCTTACTATTAGGAAAAAGAATTCTTACAATAAAGTACTGCACTTACATCTGTCTTCCTTTCAAAAAGATTATAAATGTCTTCCTTTCAAGAAGGTTAACAAAACTCCTGTTTCATGTATATTTTTATTCAAGCAATATTAGAAGTTACTCAGGGATTACACTTTTTTTTTTTTTTTTTTTTTTAAACAAATGCATTTTAGAAAGGAAAGGGAATTCACTAAAGAGAAATTATTTAGTCCAGGAGGAACTGAGGTCTGAAAGAGAAAACTCTGCAAATATTCTCAGAAAAACTTGTTTCCCAAATCAATTATTTTTATAGGCTGGTTAAGATAAAGCTTTGGGATTTTTTAGGCATCAGACATGTGGCACAGAGTGCTACTAATACAGTATGTTGCTCAAAAAATAAAAGGTAAAAAAAGGCACATAAACCCACTTTTGGATTAACATCCAATTTGCACGTTTTTTAATCAGGCCAACAAGTCTTCTCCATTTTACAAGTGAATTCTCTCAATTTCTTCCAAAAAAATGACTTTGACTATATAATAATATATTTTACAATTGATTACTCATTTTGAAGGGAATAAGTAAACATGGACCTGCCACTAAACCTTGAACTGTGCTGTTATACAGACATCTGCAGAATAAAGAATAAAAGGGGCCTTTTGCTGGCAACTCTTTCCCCTCTGCAACCTTCCATTCTACTGTGGATTAATCTCAGAAGTATTTATCTTCAGTAATCACAAAAGGACATTGCATCACTGTGATGTAGCAGATGGCCAGATACATGCAGAAAGGTAAAAAAACTCCTCCCAACCTAAACATAAACTATCAGAAACATTCATTTTAATATGACAGATTGATTTTGAGATATTGTGTGGTAGATTTAAAGCAAACATTTTCAGCCTTCATTTTAAACTCCAGAATTTTCGAGTAAGAAATTATTGTTGCGAATATAACAATCTCCAGGTTGCAAATAATACAACCTCCAGGTAATTCCTTTATCTTCCAGGTCAGAACAGTAACATGCCAAAATCATTAAATGTATGAAGGCCAAAGGTTAAAAATTATTATAGAAGGACAGAAAAGTGGGCACGTGATCATAAGGTGTAAAAAGATGACTTTTTTTCATGCCTCATGTGTATGCTTTTAGTTTAAGCAAACATATTGTTGGGGCCCTCCCCCCTGCCATGGAGACCTGGGAGATGGGCCCTGAGGGCACAGACACGGGGTTTCCCTGCCCCTGCTCAGCCTCGTTCCCATTGGATGTTTTGTGTTCCCCTGCGTGGGCAAGGACCCTCGGGTTCCGTGATTGAGGAGTTCCTGAGCAGAGCCCCAGCCATGCGGCTGGAGAAATAAACATCTCTGAAACATCTAGCAAGAATCGGTCCATGTATATTCCTTTTCCACGGGCCTCGTTGTCTGATACACGTGTTGAAGTATCCGCGCTGTAACAACATATAGCTAAGAAAAATAGCTTTATGTGCTTTTTCAGGTTATTATACGTGCATACATATCTTTATCTTGAAAGAGTCATCTGCTGCTATGTTTTGGAAAAATTCTGCAAAAGAATTTTTATTTTAATTGTATTAAATGAAAACACACTATTTATTAAGAAAATATAATAGCGGCAACAGTATGAAAAAGAGATTACTCAACAGGAATACGCAACAAAATTAACACTATTAATTATCCATTTTTTAACTATTCTTTTCCACAAATCTGTTTTAGGTAAATTTCCAGAAAATCCCTGAGGTATGTCTTTAAATTTAGCAACACATAATACTTCCATAAGTATTTCAACTCAGAATAAAGAACAGCAAAAACCATATGATATTATTGAAAAATAAAGGCTATTACGTAAGATAATTCAAAACATTAAAAGTATAAGTTTCTCAAAATGTTCAACAAGCACATGAATTTTCAGTGCCCATAACCTTTAAAAAGTAAATCTTTATAATCTTTCTATTTAAATTTTAATCAATTTCTTAACCAAATTCCATCTGACTTCAAAACAGTAACAAACCCGTAGATAACATCTGAAAAATCTTTATTAAGTGTTTGCTAAGGTAATACTTTAGCTTTTTAGTGTACATGGTATTTAATATTTTATAAATTACTGGTAATATATTTATTAATACAGTGGAACAGTCTAAAAGACTGTTTTTATTAGGCAATCACTATTCAGCATTTACTGAAAGTGAATATTATTCTTCTTTTAACCAAATTGATTTTGTTGATTAGTATAATTGGGTATTTGTTAGTAATGCTTCTCATGGGCTTTTTCCTTTTTTATTTAGATGCTTAAAAAATCATAAGTGGAATTTGACTGAATTCATGCAGATATCAAAATAGAATCTATGAATTATAGCCAGAAAGGTATCTCTTTCCTCCCTTTATTATAAAGTGACATGACATGACAACTTTACCTATAGAGGTTCAATTTTAAGGTGGATGAATTTCACCTTCCTAATCTTCCATAAAATGGTCATAATATTATATCATCATCACCATAAAAAAAAAAAATAGAATAACTTAATTATTTAAGTTGGAAAGAACCCATAAAGATCATCTAGTCCAACCTCCTTGCCATAAGCAGGGACATCTTTCACTAGACCAGTTTGCTCAAAGGCCCATCCAACCTGACCTAGAGCTCTTTCAATGATGTCAACATGCATAACACCCTGGGCAACCTGTTCCATAATTTCACTAGCCTCAATGTAAAAAATGTCTTCACTATTTGCAATATAAAGCTACCCTCTTCCAGCTTAAAAACACTGTCCCTTGTCCTGTTACTGCAGACCGTGATACAAAGTCTGTCTTTCTTGTAAGTCACTTTTAAGTACTGAAAAATGGCAATAAAATTTTCCCACGCTGAACAATCCCAACTATCTCAGTTGGTCTTGAACATTATAATTTAATATCTGCTATTTCTATACAAAGTGAGCACTTATAAAACAGTTCAGAATAATGTTTGACTCAGACTTTGCATGATATGGATTAAAAGCAAGATGATAAAATATCGGGCTTGCTTATTTTCCCCAAAGTTCACATCTATTTGACCTTCATGCTTTGTTCTGGCAAAACCAGGGATGGCTGCACCTTTTCAAAGAATACTTTCTGTATCTTCAGAAGAATTTCAGATTTCTGAATTGCTGCAGCTCACAATGTATGTGTGTAAATGCAACATTAAAAGTCTCAAAAATATCATGTAATAGCCATTAGCACATAGATTCTGATAAAATAAAAAGACAGAGCACTGAAGCAAACCTAGCTCTTCAGTGAAGACAGATTTTCTCTTCATTTCCTGAAAAGAATATTTTGCAAGATTTCTGGAAGAAACCCAAACCAATAGATTATTTTTGATAAAGAAAAGTTTATGTAAATCAAGAATCATCATTTTAAAAACAACACACATGATTCTTTCAAATTGTGATCACATCAGGACTGATTTATCTGTATTGTAAGGGAGAACTGAGGCAGACATGAATGGTACTGTTCAGATCTGTTTGTCCTCAAAAAGGGTTATTCAGCCCTCTAAGCCTGGCTGCTCATCATACAATGAAGGTTGTGCTGATGTGAAAGTGGCTCTGATGATGCCTCACATATTCATTCATGCAGCTCTCTTTCTTTTTGCTACTGATTGACTGCAGACACTTCACAGAATTTGTCTTAAAACTGTTAAATTGATCAAAGCCCAGTAATGTCTTTCATTGCATTTTCAGCTACTAATTCTTTTTGATGATCAAGGCAATGAATCACTGTAACTTTTGGAATTTGTTTAAGCCCTGTGCAAAACCTTATTTTTTTTCATCTATTGTTAGTCATTTCACTGATGTCTCCTCTGATGCATTCCCAGAGTATTTTCCTTGAGAAGTTAATAGACTAGGAAAAATAGAAGCAGGCTTGAATATGGTTTCTGTTGTGAGATGTTATTTTTTCCCTCCATCCAGAACTTTCAGAAAGACATTATAAACGTTTTTTGAATATCCATTTTCTTACGAATAAAGTAACCTTGTCAAAAAACTAAAAGTGCCAGAAGAAATTTAACGACAGACTTAATACTATCAGCACACACAACGTATTCCAGATGCAAGACCAACCTTATTTTCAATAAAAGCAATAAATTGATTAAATATCTTTGATATTTTATCAATACTGTGAATATTACTTGGTGTGTGAACATATGCTACAGAAAGAGATATCAAAGTAAATAAAAGACTGAAAAAAAAATAGGTTCCCATCTCATTTGTTCTCATGGGAATAAAACTGACTATTGATCATAGGCTTTAATTGAGTTTAGGACATTTTACTGTATTTATGGGAAAACACATATATTAATTATAAGTATGTAGGTAGACATATGTAAAAAAACCAATATCCAATAGACTTGAAAGACTTTTCTCTTTTTATCCTTTTTTAATGAAAATTCATAAGAAAGAGAAAAAAAGGCCGTTTATTTTGCAGACACTGGAATTCACTAGAAGGACAGTTTGAGGTTCTTTGAACACAGGAGAACAATTCTGTTGTCTAAATAGAAGCATCTAGAGCCATTATATGAAACATTTATATATGTACAACTCTGGCACAGAAGGATAAGATTTAAAGGACCCACACAGAAGAAACAAGAGTTCAAGAATTAGAGTCATAGTATCGAAAAAAAGCTCTGAATTTCCATTTTTAAACATTTCTTCACACCCTGATGGTTATATTTCCCACTGATGAGATGATGGAATGTTAAAAGTACACTTACTTCTGTCTCAGACCTTGATTTAGTTCATAATGTATTGTATAAGCAAATATACAAACATACAGTTTATTTCCACTTATTTGAGTGTTTTGTTTCAAAAGGAATCACAGAATCATTTAGGTTGGAAAAGATTTTCAAGACCTTTTGACTGATCACAACCTTGTTAACTAGACCATAGTATGGCCATGGCCAGTTGTTTCTTGAATGCTTCCAGGGATGGTGACTCCATCACATCCCTGAGTGGTCCATCCCAATGCTTAACAACCCTTTCCTTGAAGAAATTCTGCCTGATGTCCAATATAAACCTCCTCCCTCTGGTGCAGCTCGAGTCTATGTTCTCTCACACTGTCACTGGCTGCCTGGGAGAAGAGACCACCCCCCATCTAGATACAACCTCCTTTCAAGTAGTTGCAGAGAGCGATAAGGTGCCCCCTGAGCCTGCTTTTCTCAAGGCTAAACAACCCCAGCTCCCTCAGCCACTCTCACAGGACTAGCTCTCCAGTCCACTCATCAGCTTTGTTGCCCTTCTCTAGATGCACTCCAGAATCTAAATGTCTTCCTTGAAGCGAGGGACCCAGAACTAGACACAGGACTCGAGGTGCATCCTCACCAGGATGAACTTTTCCCAGGTACATGGCTAAATATGTAGTGTTCTCTGAATATCTTTGTTAGAGTAAAAATGGATACATTCACTTTGAAATAAAACCCTCATATTTTAAGGGAACACTTTAAGGAAAACAAGCAGGTTTTTTTTGGTATTTATGACCTAATAAATTGGGGAGCAAATAAGGAAAAAAAAGATTGACTGTTTATTTTATGCTCGGTTTAGTCATCTAAGATGGTGGAAGAAAAAGATTTTTGTCAACCACAATAAATGAGACAATCTAATTAATATATGTACAATATACTCATGGATTTATCTCCAAGTAATGTTTGCTAAAACACATTAAACAAGAGTCAAGGCTAATGATCGCAGATCCAAATAAATAGCATTATCATACTTAGATCAGCATATGGATGACAAACATAGCATATAGTGTACAGAAAGTAATTTCATGCTTCACTTTCTACTTATTTGCATGTTTAGATAAGCCATTAATGTCCTTTTCAGCTGTTTCTGATGTTGTAGTTCCTGGGAGTGGTACTGCACATACCCAAACAAAATTAATTAAATGCTGCAAAATACCTTTCTTGTTGGAACAGAATTCCTAAAACAGATGCAACCAGCCATAATATTTAAATGCAAAGGTTTGTCTGCCTCAGTCTCTAGATGCAGTGAATGAAAAAAAAATCTAGACAAAAATATGAGAAATATCCATAAGGATATTTCTCTAGAAAAATCCTCAGAAAGTGCATGAATTATAGAGATTTCTTCAGTTTAAGAATTTCTCTTTGAAGTTAATTACAATATATAGTAAAGTGGAGAGAGACACAATTTGCAAGGAGATGCTCTTTACTTATGGTAGCTGAGTTTGGCTGACAATTGACTTCTGCCGTAGTTGAGAGCACCAGTTTACCACACTCTTTAAGCAGACAAAAGGTGAATTGCCTTAACTAGGTGTGATGCAATATTGACTGTTGAGGAACACCACTCATCGCTGCTCTGCACTTGCACATCAAGCTGTTCACCACAGCTCTTTGTGCAACCATCCAGCCAACTGCTTTGTGTGGTCCATCCACCAAATCTGTGTCTCTCCAGTTTAGAGACAAAGATGTCACATGGGGCAGTGTCAAATGCTTTACATGTCCAGGTAGATGACAATTACTCTTCCTTCAAACACCAACTCCGTAAATCCATCATAGAAGGCTATAAAATTTTTCAGGCATGATTTGCCTTTAGTGGAGCCGTGTTGGCTGTCACCACTCACCTCCTTATTTTCCATGTGCCTTAGCATAGTTTCCAGGAGGATCTGCTCCATGATCTTGAGAGGCATAGAGGTGAAACTGGCTGACATGTAGTTGCCCAGATCTTTCTGTTAGAAATGGGACTTGTGTTTTCTCTTTTTTCAGTCAGAACATCACCAGACTGATTTGACTTCTCAATTTGACTTCTCAAATATGATGGATGATAGCTTATCCACTTCCTCCATAATTTCCCTCGTGGTTTTCATCAGTTCCCATATATTTGTGGCCCTTCAGGTTCCATAGATGTTCTCAAACCTCTCTTCTCCTACAGTGGGCCATTCTTCATTCTCCCAGTCCCCATCTTTCCCTTCTGTGACTTGGTGGTGTGCCTGGAGCACATGAAGACCAAGGGAAAAGAGTCATTGAGTACCACAGCCTTCTCCATACAGAAGGAAAACAGGTCTCCATTTTCTTGCTGGAGAGGGTGTGTGTGGTGGTGCAATGTTTTATTGTATTTTTGTATCTTCTTTGTGCCCCAATGGTTCATCCCTATCTCTCCCACTTCTACTCCCAGTTGGTTTGCCCCAGATTCAAGCCGCTCCCCCCGTGCTCCCAACATGGTTATCCCCTCCCTTTGTTCTGGCTCCTTCCCTGCCAATCGCCCAAACCCCTCCCGGAGTTGTGTAGTGTTCTGTGTCTGTCACCCAAGCCCTCCCTAATTACCCTTATGTGGTCCCTGTCAATCTCCCGAGACCCTGCCCCCATGGATACCTCCCCCCTTGGAAATCCCCTAAACCTCCATGCCCCATTGGGGCATGTGACCCCTCTCCCTCCTCCCACCAAGACCATTGGACCAGGTGTAGGTCCTCCCCTCTGGCGCCCCTCCCTCCTAATCCACCTATTGGTCCCTGGTCGAGTTACTCCCCCTGTTCAACCCCCCTTTATAAGGTATGGTCACCCTGCAACTGTTGCTTGTTCACCGGAGATCCCCTTCAATAAATCTTGGGTCTTATCCGCTGGCAACCTCCCTGCTACTTTTTATCTTTCCCTTTGTCGAGGGTGACTGCTGACTGCTACAGTGCCTGGAGCCTTCGCTCCCCTGGGTAGAGCTGAGGCTTCAGAGGAGCAGCTTCAAAGCTCTGTGCCACACACCACTGGAGCTAGCCTGGGCAGTGGACAGTAGCGGTCACTGCAACAGGTGTGTATTTTTCCTAGTCTTCCTTTTATCACCAATATACATATAGAAGCTTTTCTTGTTGCTCTAGGAGTTCCTCATCAGATTTAATTCTATCAAGGCTTTAGCTTTCCTTTCGCTTTCCTGATCTTGCTCAGACAATCTCTCTGTAGACATCACAGACCACCTGTCCATGCTTCCATTTCTGTAGGTTCCTTTCTGTGTTTGAGCTTGTTTAGGAACGCCCTGTTCATCCATGCAGGAGGCCCCCTGCTGTTTTGGCCTGACTTCCTCTTTGTTGGGGCGCATTGCTCCTGAGCTTAGAGGAGACTGTCCTTAAATACTGAATATATAAAAAATGTCAGTCTCTGAAGAAACATTCAATACATGATTAGATGTTTCAAGCACTGCATTGCAAAAATGCAGTGTCACTCTGCCTTACAATGCAAATACAAAAATGTACCCGATTGTTCAATAGTCAATACCTGTGGATACAAAAATGCTCCTAGCAAGGATTTTCTTGCTATTTTCTAAGTCCATGAGAGACTTTCCTCTCTCACGGAAGAGGTAGCAGAGTTATGTAAACAACCAAACACCTGCAGCCTTGAAAAGCCTTGTTTATAGTACGGTAGAAAAATATTTTGACAATGGATGTTTTAGGATTTTAGCCAATCACTTCCCCAAGGGGTGGCTGATCCTTTGACCAATTAGACTATGAAGAAAAAAGTCTATAAAAGAGTTTGTAAAATAATTAAATAAATCAATCTTGCTGCACAATTCCTGCCTGCTGGATCTTCTCTCCTCCTCCCTACAGCTGTGGGTAATATACTAGCGTTGCAGTAATAAATACCCAATACTAAAAAATAATCGTATGCAAATACTGAGCTCCAACATCTGTAGCATGTTATGTATAACTGCATGCTCCTTGGGAACAATGTAAAATGAATTTACACAGGAGGGAAGAATATATATAATAAAGGGAATTCCTTGACAAACCAAATTCTTTGCAGAATTGTTTCAAAAATTTATGTAGATTGAACTCATTAGTCCCTTTGCCATTTGAACTTACATCCTATATGCAGGGCAATTCTTCATTCTTTTCAGCTTCAGCTAGAATAATTGTGAAGTAAATTTTCATGTGTGCCAAGGTCGATTACAATGCCTATCAGACACTTACTTTTGGGTGCATACAATGGAAATTTGTCAGAAACCTGAAATCTACTTAACACAAGGGTATCTGTGACATCCTTTAAATATGCTGATTTAACACTTGACAAAATCAATGATCATCTGGCTGCTAAGGTTTAAATAAGAAAAACTATGGGATTGCGTGCGAGATAGACAAGAAGGGAGAAAAGAAATAAAATCTTCTGTTGTCTTGCTACAAATCTTATTGCTATGTCCCTGTTTATACCTGAAACACCTGTAATCTAACGTAGGTACTCCTTTAATGGGTAATCCAGTCTAAACTAATTACCATATTTCCACTGGAAAATTCATATGGGTTCAATCAAACTTTCTGGTTTAGGAACTACAAAACATTATCAACTCTGAGATATGAAATTCTGGGACAGGCCACTAGGAACCTGACTTTTTTTTTTCATATGTTAGCTAAAGACATTGTCTAACACACCTTCAGAGAGTAAGAAGATCAAAATAACCAAGTTCAGTTGCTGCACACTGCAAAAAGTCTGCTCTTTTTGTTCTCTGTGTTTAAGTACTTTGAGTTACGTGTTCTTCGTACAGTTATTACTTTTATGTTTAATAAACACAATTTTTCAGTTTTAAAAATGATTGTTAATGTCTTTAATATTAGTGAAAATGTTTCATCAGAATATGTAATATAATTATATAGTAATATAAATTATATCTTGCTTATATATTAATATATCTATAGCTCAGAAAAAAATAACACTACTTCACCTGCCTATAGAGCCACCATATCTTTAATGCAATCACAGGCAAATACTTGAAAGTAAATGAAAAATACCAAGTTTGGAAAAAAATTTTTCCCAATTATGCCAATAAAACTTTTTGCAATCTTGAGATAGTATAACTTGGCTGCTGTTTCTAAAGTAGGTAAAGCATAATAAAATTATCCTTTAAAGATATTAGGTATAAAACAATGCAAATATTTCCAAGACAATAAAAATCTGTTATTGTGTTGATCACAGTCATGCTGTCTCATGAAATGTGTGCACACATTTACACAATAAAATACAGCTCTCATGTAGAAAAAGTAGGTTGGCATGCACCCACTTTGTTAATGCCTGTCACTGGAGGATCAACTCTTAAGACCTACTGGTACATTCTTCTGAATTACAACTTTGAAAGACTGGATAAGCTCTCGAAGTGATGATATTTACCCAAATCAACAATGAATTAACTATGTGGGGCAAAAACCTACTTCAATCAAACCTCTGCATGTTTTTTGTCAGTTCTTATTTATCAACATTTATACAAATGAAAGTTTAATGCAAATATGTAACAATAACTGTGCAAGTAATCACATATTCTGAAAAGTACAGCCTAATTCTTGCTCACATTTCTGCTGCTATTTCTTGTATTTCTTTTCTTGATCCCTACATAAAGTAACAGGACCCAAAGGGCTGCATCCATAGCTGGTGAAGGAGCTATCATTGATTCCATAGCTTAATCTTAAAAGTTGCATCAAAGAAAGTTTCATCTGATTTAAACTTCATTTCATGGCCTATTGTTATTATGAATCTGGAATTTTGTAGGCTGTAAGAGTAGAAACAAAATAAGATGATTCCAGTATTTCTTACTAGGTTCTAGAGACACTCCTAAAAAGCCTTAGGTTTTAATGAAGTATTAAGCATATCTCATAAATTCCTAGCAATAAGGAATAGTGATATTTTAACATGTTTTATTGTATAGGCACATTTTTCACCTCAATATCAATAAGGGATAGGATTTTTTTTAAATTAAATGGTATGTCATGATTTGAAAAAATGGAAGCTTAAGAAACTATTATACTTCAAGAACCTTTTCAGTTAATGGCTTTGAAACATCATCCACCTTTAATTAAATAACATACTTTTTCACCTCATTTTTTCCTGCTGAAAGTCCCTTTATATACACGTCTGTTGTCATGATGTCTGACAACATTAAAGAGGAAGCAACAGCTAAGCATTGACATAACCTCCATCATCTAGAATCCTCTGAGTTTACGTGATGTGTGAGGAACTCACAGAACAAATGCCATCTGTCAAGAGAATATCTGCTGTTATTGATTATGAAGGTTAACTATCATCAGTTAACCAAATCTTTAGACATTAATAGCAAGTTTTTCTGCTAACTTCAAGGAAAACTAGAAGTTATATTGTGTTTCCTAAGAGGAATCTCTAAAACTTTGAATGTGAAGTTCTATAACTTTTAAGAAAAGCCAAGAGACTGAGAATTATGAAATATAATTTCAAGATTATCGTTCAGCATAATGTAGAACAGAAAGGTATAGAGTAGAGATTATGCATTGTTTTCCAGGCTGCAGTTCACTACACCTGTGCATGGTTTGTGTACTTTTTTTTAAGAAAAACAATTTAGCTTTAAAAGCCTTTCTTCTCTGCTGGTAGGCTATATATTTTGGAGTGCTCCATAATGAGTGTAGATTTATCAGAGAATTATATCCAAAACTGTATAAGCCATATCCTGATTTTCTACAATCTCTATGCAGCATCCCAAATCTGAGAATTCATGAATTCCAGTACAAAATCATTAACCCCTTTCATCTGTTCAGGGTCACATACAGATTAGCACTGATCAGTTTTTAACTCAGTTCCTTAACAGGAAAAAAACTGTAGTGGTGTGTAGCAGCCAGTCTTGTAAAACTTGAAGGAAAACAGATTTGGGTTAGTTGCTCAACTTCCTTGTCTACATTTTTATTGATTGTATTCTGATTCATGCTATTTATTCTCTCTTTAAAAACACACTTCAGAAAGTTGAGGCTGTGATCTTACATACAGATTTTCAGCCATAATTGCATTTCAGAACTGTATTTGCATAAATATGGAGTAATTTAGATTGAGAGGGACAACTCCCTTTGCCAGAGTAATGTCAGATTATATGAGATTGCTTAGAGCTGTGCCCAACTTTCAAGTGATGGAGACTTCACAACCTCTCTGGGCAGCCTATTTCACTTTTTCACAACTGTCACTATGATTAGCTTGTTTGCTTTTTTGTTTTTATATCTATTTGAAATTGTTCTTGCTGCAGCTTGCTTCCTGTGGCCCATCACCCTTTCACAGTGCACCTCTGAGAAAAGTTTGATTTTTTTTCTCTATTACTACTCAGTGGCATCTAAAGAAAAGCAATTGCCTTTTCTGAGGGCAGGGCATGGGAATTAGGTCTCTTTCTCAGGATGAATAAACCCAGAGTTCTCACTCTCCCCCTCCAAGCCTTCAGCCACCTTTGTGGCCACTTGTTAAACTTTTTCAGTTTGCAAATGCTTTCCTCATATCTGGTGCTTCTGGCTGTGTCAGTACCACGCACTTCTGCAGGTGCAGTCTTATGAGTGGTGAATAGTGAAGAGTAATTACTTCCTTGCCCCCACTGGCTACTTCTAACTGGGCGCTGTGCTCTCCCTCTGTGGAGCTGGCCTTCCCCACAAGGGTGTGCTGCTGACTCTCATTCAACTTGGTTTCCATCAGGACCCCATCTCTATTTCCGCAAACTTCTTTCAGGTATTGCTGGGTAATCTCCATTTCACCGCTATTGGGAAAGATATCAAGACTAATTTTGTCTGTTCATAAACTAAGTGGAAGTTAACTGTAATTTACAAAAATTTGTAAGGGAAAGAACTTCTCCTGGGTGAAGAAAGGGATTAATACTTTTGCTAAGAGACAAAATGGAATTTCATTTGGATCAAATTGTCCCATTTGAGTATAAAGAAAGCTTGATTGATTCTATGAAACTACTTAATTAATACATATGGAGAAAGCACATGAAACAACTAGACAACTGTCATATTAGAGGATCAACCAGAGAAACAATATTATAAACTAAAGAGATGAATAGAAGATAATAAATGAGGCATTAAATGATGAAATGGTTAAAAGCCATTGAACAAGAATAAAATATAAGAGTGAATTCTGAAAGCAGAATACAGAAAATTGACAAAACAGAAATTCAATACAGGAGCAAACAATAAGCAAAGAATGCAAAGTAGCACAAGAATATGTGAGCAGGAATGTGCCTCAGGCTTTGTGTGATGAGATAAAGCAGATGACTGGAAGACCTGAACTGAAGATGTTGGCTGTGAGAGACAAGTGTTGACAAATTACTACGGATAGGAAATGAATAAGTGATGGAAAGTAGATTTTGAAAAGCTGTACGATGTGCAATTACAGGAGCTGGAATAAGCCTGGAGAACATTCTCTAAGGAGAGGCATACCTCAAGTAAATGAAGGAAAGCAAATCTTGGAATTCTTGCAAGAAAAAGTAAAAATATCAGTAAAAAGCTTGACAAGTATGAATGTAGGAAGGGGGAATAATGTGGACTAAAAAAATCTGATACTTCCACAGGCTTGCAAGAAAATATGAGAAATAAAAAAATTACATCATTCAGAAGATATTTAACATCGATTTCAGAAAAGAGCAAGCATAAGCCAATGCAAAACCTCCTCTACAAGAAGGGTGAGAAGAACAAGTGAAAGACATCCTGAACATTGACTTAGTCATTCAGTTGGCATTTACAAGGATGCTGAAGACAAAGTATGCCAGTGACTTTTCTAGAGGAGTGAATAATATGGATCAGATTCTTGTGATAATTGAGATACTGGAAAATATCATCTGTTAGATAACACACTACAGCAACTTCACAGGACTCAGACTTTAGGTTACATTTCAAATAATAGAATATGGAGCTTAAGAATGAGTAGCATTTTCAAGCAGATAAGCTTGTTGACACAATATATCTTTAGAGAATTAGTGACAGCAATAAGAGCAAATGAGAAACTGACCAATTACAGGCTAACAGGGAAGACAATCAAAGATGCTATCAGATGTGTTCATTTTAGTGATTAAAAGTAGAAAAAGGTTTTGTACTGGGAGCCAAAACAGGAAAATTGATTTTGTGTGAGAAGTGAGACAACCAAAGGGGAAACCTTAGATGTTCAAATGATCATAGAATCATGGTCCTGTTCAACAACTATTTACAGAGAATCACAAGACAGACTCATTAGTGCCTTGAAGAAATTACTTGAAATCAAGTGCTGAATTAAAAAGAGTTGAAGCAATCCTAAAAGTCAGATTTGTTGAAGTACTCAGGAGGAAGAAGTCCTCTTTTATTTTTCTTTGAAATCAAACATCAGTAAAATGCCAGACAAGTCTGAACTGAGCAAGTTTCGTAAAGATGAAGAAAATTGCTTTAAACTTTCAGCATTTACTGCTACAAAGAAACTTTCCATCAATCATAGCAACAGCAAAACTGCAAGAGCAAATGTCACTTTTTGCTTTTGAAGTTATTTATATATAAAATCCTCACGTCCTTTATACTTAATGCAAGTTTGTTTGAATACATGTTCTTTATACATTTAAGGATTTCTACAATTAACAAACTCAACAAAATTTGATAAACAAAATCATGCCATAAAGACAAACAGAAAACAACATGTGTAAACAGTTTAATCTTCAAAACATTCTTTCGGAGCTAAAAGAAATTGAAATTTTAATGTCTTATGATGAAAAACTTATTATTTAATATATTAGGCCTCCAGTAAAACTATTATATATTCAATATTGTTTCCTTTGTAAGTCTCCATGTCTTCTGAAAAACATCCAGACTAGGACTAAGAAGATAGCAGTCTTGCACAGACTTCCCAAGAAAGAGGTCCTAAAAGTTGGTTTTATTTTGCTTCCTTCTCTACTACTGTTGTCATTTGGCCAACTAGTATCATAATTGTAGTATTTTAGCAGAATCAGATGATTTCTAGTCATAAAATGTCTTTTCTCTATGCTGGCCCTTTGGAGTTCTGAGATGGCCCCTTTCTCCAAATACTACCTAGGGCTCCATCAGAAATCCTCTCTGTGTGTAAAAAGCAGACTGGCTATTTAATGTCAGAGTAACACATTTTACATCACTGAAAAAGGTATTTTGCACATTTCTCTTTTCTTTCTTGATCTTTTTCCTCCATTAAAGACGTCATTGCTTTTTAAATAGGCCAAAACCTAAAAACATCCTGAATTTTTGAAGATGGGTCAGATTTTTTTTTCCTCTTGGCCTCTTTAGTCTATTAGTGACTCTGACTGTTGTAGCATTCATAGTAATCCCATCCTTAAGAACATGCACTGCAGTTTTGAAGTACATCTACATTCATTCTTTTTAATACTGCCGTGACTGTAACGTAACTTACTCTTTTACCTTTGTTGACAAAGCTCTGTCACCTCAGCAGGAAAAAGGAAGAAAATATTATGGAAAAACTTGTGGATCAAAATAATTTACCATCATAGGCAAAACAAACCTGACTTGATGGAAATTAATTTATTGCTGATTAATAACAGAGTAGGATAATGAGAAATAAAAACAAAACAGAAAACACCTTTCTCATCCCCCTTCTTCTTCCCTGTCTCAGTTGTACTGATAAATTTCCTACCTCCTCCTACCTTGAGTGGTGCAGGATGGATGCGGAATGTGGGTTGGAATCACCTCGTAACACTTTGTCTCTGCCGCTCCTTCCTTCTCACTCTTTTCTCCTGCTCTAGGGTGGGGCCCCTACCATAAGACGGAGTCCTTCACGAACTTCTCCAGTGTGGGTGCTTTCCACAGGCTGCAGTTCTTCAAGAGCTGCTCTGGGATGTGTTCCCCACAGGCTATAGTTCTTGCTAGGAAGCTTGATCCTATGTGTACTCATCGCAGGCCTCTATTCCTGCCAGGAGCAAGCTCCAGCATGAGCTGTTCCTGGCATGCAGATTCTTATAGCACATTCACCTGCTCTGGTGTGGGGTCCTCTGTGGGCTGCAAGTGGATCTGTGCTCCACTCTGGTCCTCCATGGGCTGCAGGGGCACAGCTGCTTCACCATGGTCTTCACCAGGGGCCTCAGGGGAGTCTCTGCACCTGGAGAACCTCATCCCCCTCCTTGTTTGCTGACCTTGGTATCTACAGAGTTGTTTCTGCCACACTTTCTCACTCCTTTCTCACACAGCTGCTGCACAGCAGGTTTTACCCTTTCTGAAATATCACAGATTGCTGACGGGCTTGTGTCCCATTCCACTATAAAAGGGGAAGCCAGGAAGGATTCTTTTGATAGATTTTTCTGACGAAAAATTAGGCACTAACATGGCAATATTGTATCTGAAAACCGTTTATTGAAATAAAATTTAAAAAAAAAAAACAACAAAAAAGAAACCTAACTGTTCTTATTTAAAAAAAAGGGGGGCGGGGGGGGAAGGGAAGAACAGGAAAAAGGAGCGGGGGGGGGGGGGGGGTCGGAAGAAACAGAAGGCAGGGGAAGGCAATACCACACAACCCCGGCTGTTTGTCAGCATCGGTTTGGCAGACGCTCCGTGCCTGTTGCGAACTGCGGAGCGTTTGCGTAGCTGCAGTGGCAGGCTGGGCGCGATTTTTAAAGAGCAGCAGGCTGCGTGTCCCTTCCGCCGAGGGGAGCAGGCTGCTGAGGTTACAGGCACGCTCCCGGAGCAGCTGCGGTCTCTCAGCGCCGGGGCGCCGTGGCTGCGGGCTGGATGCTGCGGGGCTGTGCTGCGGGCTGGGTGCTGCGTGGGTGCTGCGGGCTGGGTGCTGCGGGGCTGTGCTGCGGGGCTGTGCTGCGGGCTGGGTGCTGCGGGGCTGTGCTGCGGGCTGGGTGCTGCGGAGCTGTGCTGCGGAGCTGTGCTGCGGGCTGGGTGCTGCGGGGCTGTGCTGCGGGCTGGATGCTGCGGGGGTGCTGCGGGGGTGCTGCGGGGCTGTGCTGCGGGCTGGGTGCTGCGGGGCTGTGCTGCGGGCTGGGTGCCGCGGGCAGCACGGGGAACACGGCGGCGGTCACGGCGAGATGCAGGCGGCGGCCACTGCGGGTTGGGTGCGGGCAGCGCTGGAAACTGGGTGCAGGCGGCGGCTGCGGGCACAAGATCCTGATGGCGACAAGTTGAGGCATATATATATTGGTTCCTCTCAGCTTGGCTTTAACAAAATAAGGGTCCATCTTAAAATAAGCTCTGTTGTACACAGAGGCAGCTCCTGGTGTCTTTTCACAGAAGCCATGGTTTAAGCCTCTATCCTGCTAGTAAAACATTGCTACACAAACCGAATGCAGTAAGAAATTAGAATTCTTTATTTAATATGTACTGGATGTTTGATAAAAGGATGTGGTTGAGTGGCACAGAAGTTTCATGCTTCCAAATGCTGGGTGGTGCAGTCTAGATCAGACAGAAACTTTTATAAATAGAAAATGAAACCAGAGTTTCTAGAGGGACATGGAGCAAAGAGATACTAAAACTGGGGTAAGAAGGAAGTCTGCGGCGTTAATGAAAACTGGAAGAAACAGTGTGTAAAAAGATACACAGTCAATCCTCAGATATAATAAAAAGAGGTTTTCCACTTTGAATCTTTTGGCTCTCCACAACTTTTTCTTCCTTGTTAAGCCCCCTGTTTCTTCTGCTGAGGTGCAGCTTAATTGGGTAAAGCCTTTGATCAACATACATAATGAAAAAGTAAAAGATCCATGATTCCTGGCCCTGGACATTGTCACTGTTGTTGATGAAGGATAGCAGCAAAGTACACCTCAGGGTCTGCTGTTCTCATATAGAACTGCCAGTAATGCACCAATCCACATTTCTTAGGATGTTGGAAAACAGCTCTTACCTCAACAGGGTGGTCAGGAGGGGAGGAGACAAAGAAAAATTTGTAAAGTGCTGGGTGGCTTCTCCTATACCTACTTTAAGAATTCACTCAGTGACAATGAGGAAAGAAAGGAGAGATTGGTATTATTTGCAATATCTTCCCTCTGCCTTTCCTTTTGGATAGCTCTGTTCAGTTCAGACCAGAGCTATATTTCATTTAACCACTTTCATCATACCAGAGCTGCACAGGAAGAAGCCTGCAGTGAGCCTGGCCAGAATGATTTACTATTACAACACATCACCCTATAGGCTTAAAATGCACAAAAAGCGGTATTAGCAGCTCTCTGTGGGATGCAGGCAGTACAGATTTCATGTTGTAACACAAGAGGAAGAGCAGATATAACTGTCTGTACTAACTCTCTCTAAGCAGCCGTGGAATCTCTGGCTGAAGGAGGATTAACTTCTTGTCAGGTATTAAAATCTATACTAAGAAATATAGTAACTGAATGGAGTTGGTGGGTGTTTCTGTTCAATGCAGAAGGGATCTAGAAGGTCTGCCAAGAATCTGAAAGCTTTGAAATGGGAAACTAATTAAGGGCTGCAAGTACTTAACCAGTTAAAGGTTAAGAGACCTGTGAGTTAAGGATGAAGATTTATGAGTTTGAGAGGGGCTAATAATAAATAATGACAAATAAAACATTATGATTAAACCATTTCTATTTGTGATAAATGATACAGTTCTTTTCGTGAATAAAATTTCACTGGATTCCTAATTCATTGGCCAAATGGACTGAAAAAAATGTACATAAGACTGAACAAAAGTTTTCTTTTAGCTAGGTACTTTTCATAAATGCTATTGATCAGAGGTATCACAGAATTGCTTTTCATAAAGGCATCACTGCTTATTGTGATTGGCTTAAGAATGACACTTTAGCTTCATAGCAATATTCAAGGTTTTGAATTTCATCTGCATTTCATACATGAACTTTTGTTCTTAAGACAGAACTACCATGAAACACCATGTTTGGGATATTTTTCTTAAGGTTGCTCACTTCCTTCTTTTTAGTGAAGTCCCTCTGAATGTCCAACCCTTGAAAAATTATTTGGGGGTGGGGAGTGATGGGAGGAGTAAAAAAAAAAATCTGCCATTTGGTTTAATGAAATAGGAAGTTAAAAAAAGGAAAACATTCTGATTTAAAAGCTGTTGTCTAATGCATTGTTCATTTACATTTTATTTGTGCATCATAAGAAGAAACTTCTACTGAAAAAATGTCAGCAGAATCCATACTTGGCTATTCACTTAGTGAGCAAGCACTATAAAAAGATTTACTTTGTGTGAAAAATCAATTGGGAAAGTGTGTCATTCTCTTTAACATTTATTTGGACACCAAGAATTTACCTAGACACAATTATTTGATTTTTCTCTCACCTAAAATGAAATGATTGTTCTAAAATGAAATGATTGTACCATTAATGTTTGTTTCTTCATTAGTTTACCTTATCTAGTAACAGACAGAAGTACCTGAGAGTCAGTGAAAGTGCATTTTTTCATTATTGCATTTTCAAGCAAAATGCAGACTAGGAGTAGTAAATGTCTGCTGGTCCTAAGATTACATAAATAGTGGGAATAATCACAGCTGTTCTACTGATTTATTAGCTAATGACAGTATCAGATATTGAAATTAGGTTGCAAAGAGATACAGAGTTTTTAAATGCTAGGTAAGTTCTAAAATATAAAGTGATGAATAATTCTTTTTTTTTTAACTGAGAAAGCAAAAATAAAATTTATGTCTGTGTTTCTATTATTATGTTGCTTGGTAATATTTTGCAGAATTGTAAGATTCACTATTAAAAAAAAAAATAGCAAACAAGTTGCCCTCTGTGCCACAGGACTTTAAAAGCCCATTTTCTCATGGGTTTATATTCATTATTATCTTCACACTCTGCTGCAACCAAATGCCTATGACAAGTGCTTATACCTAAAAGGTGGCTTTTCCATGTGCCTCAGTCCATGTAATGGATGTATGTAGTTTCTAGATCCTAAGGTGGTTGAGTAAGCAATTGAAGATGTGTGTCTGCTTTGGAACTGTGCTTCTGTCTGCCTGGCAAAAATGTCTAAAACAAAATAAGGAAGGACTTATTTCTCCCAATTTCTTCCCCAGTGCTAGGATAATAATAGCTCCAAGCTTTACTTTAGTTCTTAGGCCCTTGGAAAAATTAAGTGGGAGATTTAGGTCTCTAACAGCTCAAACCAGCTACCTTAAAGCAGGTACTAGTATCTACTAAGGTCCTTAGGCTATCTCAGAAAACAGAGCAGATTTGACACAGAATATAGAGAATACATCAACATGCTTCCAAGTTAGTAGCTGGAGGTCAAGATGGATAATTTAGGACACTCCAGATGGTGTTGCATGCATAGGGAACACCTGAGGAGAACACTGAATATAAGAATCTACATGATATCCAGGTCTCTCAAATCTTATTAAAATTAACAGTGATAGTCAAACAATCAGCTACAGCTGAAGCTGGAGCACTGGAGTCTGATCTAAAGTTAGTACTTACTAAGACACTGGGCAACAATATAGAGATTTGGAAATTTGGGAGTTTAAATGTAGATGCTTATGGTCTGTATGATGAGTCCATCCTTGTTGTTTAATTCAGTTATGGGTCTACAGGTGGGAAAAGAAAAAATTGTCAACCTGGTGATGAGAGTTTTGAAAAAGGTGCATCAAGAGAGGGAGAAGATGACTCACAGTCACTGGAGGAAGAAGTGGACCAGGCTGGAAAGCAAAGGATGATGTGAAATAAAAGATCTTAAAAATAATAAAAAGAAACTACAATTTGGACTAAAGGAGGACCACCCTGAGCCTATGCACAGAAATACAGATACAATGAGAGTATGACATTATGAGGGAAAGTCAAGCCACTACACCAACCAATCTTATTTATTTAATTATTTATTAAATTAACAATTTATTGGTCCAAAGCTTTATCTCATTTTGTTTGTAAAGTCCTGTGATGGGTTGAAACTGGCTTGATGCCAGCTACCAACCAAAGGCACTCTATCATGCATCTCCTCAACAGGACAGGGGAGACAAAACACAGCAAAAGGCTCATGGGTTGAGATAAGGATAAGGACAGATCACCCAGCAATTACTGTGATATGCAAAACAGACTCAAGATGGGAAAATTAATTTAACTTATTTCTGATCAGTTCAGAGTAGGATAATGAGAAATAAAAACTAAATCTTTAAACACCTTCTCCCCACCCCTTCCTTCTTCACAGGCTCAAATTTAGTCAAGAGTTTTCTACCTCCTCCCCCTCAGTGGCACAGAGGGATGGGGAATGGGGGTCAGTTCATCACAGGCTGTCTGTGCTGCTCCTCCTTCCTCAGGGGGAAGACTCCTTACAATCTGTCTCTGTCCCAGTGTGTTGGGTCCCTCCAATAAGTGAAAGTCCTTCAGGAGCAGGCTGCTCCAGCACTGATTCCCCATGGGATGGCAAATCCTGCCATCAAACCTGCTCCGTTGTGGGCTCCTCTTTTTGTAAGTCCACACGTCTTACCAGAAGCCTGCTCAAGTGCAGACTTCCCATGGGGTTCCAGCCCCTTCAGGGCACATCCACCTGTTCTGGGATGGGGTCATCCACAGACTGCAGGTAATCTTTGCTCCATCATGGACTTCCATGAGCTGCAGGGTCAGCCTGCCTCCCTATGACCTTCACCATAAGCTGCAGGGGAATCTCTGCTCTGGCACCTGGAGAGCCTAGTCCCCCTCTTTCCTCACTGATCTTGGTGACTCCAGGGCTGTTACTTTCCCATATTTTTGCACATTTTTTTTAAGTTGCTTTTGCACAGCAGGCTTTTTCCCTTCTTATATTTCTTATACCCAAGGCACTGTCACTGATGGGCTTGGCCTTGGCCAGCAGGGGGGTCCCTCTTGGAGCTGTCTGGCACTGGCTTTATCGAACACAAGGGAAGCTTCCAGCAGCCACTCCTGCTGTTGCCCTATTACCAAAATCTGTCCACACAAAATCAGTATAAGGCTAAAGCAAAAATGAAAATAAATTACAGGATGGTCTAGAAGGTATTCCTTTACTTATTAGAGAGTGATGATAGTAAGGTTGAGTGGCAATCTGCAGAAAATTCTTTTTCCCTTTGAGGGAAAAGATTCTTTATAGGTAATCTAAAAAAAGGATTCATTATTTGAGTGCCTGAACTTAAGTGAGATAAAAGTCAATGCTAATGCTTAAACTATTATGTAACTCACTATTCCTGAAACTAAAGTTTAGAAATCAGATTTGGCACACTGCATGAAGTTTCTTACTCAGAAAAAAAAAAAAAAAAGAAGGGGAATCCCTTTGCTCTACTAACAAGATGATTTTTATTTCTAACAATATAAAATGCTCCTCTGTGTGACATTGTGGTGACCAATTGACCAGTGATACAAGAGACAGAGAGGGCTCTTGGTAAGACAGTCTGGTGCCAAAGACTTCGGTTATGGTGAGGGAAAGAAGCCTCTCCCAGGAGGCCATATCCAGTTATGGTAATGTACCCCAGTTCTGCTTCCCCGGTTAGCTCCTGGTGTTAGCCACACCCTTATACTTAAGCTCGAGCTGTCACGTGCTCGGGGTCATTTGCCTCTAGAACCCTTCACAAGTTGTAGCAATAAGCTGCTTTCTTTGGAACTATATGGAAGGACCCTTCTCAACTCCTTGCCGGTGGCTTAATATTACTGAAGCCATCCCTGCGTCTGTGCGTTCATGCGTGTGAGCCACAGAGCCGGTGAAGGCTCAGTAGTACAACATCAAAAACTTTTCCCTTGTTTTCCCTGAAAGCAAAGCGTTTAAGTAGAATTCAGAACTAGATCAACAATGGTAGATCCTTCATCCAAATACTGCATGGTGTAAGCAGTTATTTGAACATTTCCAGATTAGAATCTTGCCCTTTACAAGCATATTTTATACATGTGGAGGGCCTGTTGGCTGATTATTTTCCATCACATCTGTTTGGATGGCATCATGCCCATTCACAAGCTCATCAAACCCTTGCCAAAGGGCAAAGCTACTGACCAAGCAAGCACTAGTTAAACAAAGGCCAACAAAGAAGATACAGTAGACTAAAATAACGCACTGCAAGGTAAGGAAAATAGGAAGCTCCATAGATCAAATATGGAATAGCCATTTGTTATATTGAATGTCAAGCTTGGAGGAGTGACAGAGAGTTTTTTTCTGAGATAACAGTACCGAGTTGGTGAAATGTTATCTGAGATAACAGGCAACACTTTGCTAAATGTATCATGGTAGGTGCAAATATGTTTCCGTACAAGTAAGTACAGAAACAAATATTACCTTTGCTAGCAAACTATTTTGAAAAGAAAACAATGATGTTACTAGTAAGATCAATAAGCAAGCAGATGGTGATACGTGTATTTGTAGTATTTCACTCAGCCAGCATTTGAAGCCCTTTAATTAGTTCAGCTGTCCAAGCCTCTTCCTCCCCCATGTCATCCTTCACTTACTATGTCAATAGAAAAGGAAATACTAAAATTATTATCATCACAGTAGAGATGGAAAAAGTGGGACAAAATGATAGAGGTCATAAAACAAGACTGTAGAAATGCCCTGGATAAAACACAATTTTGTTTCCAGTCGTAGAATATAATTTCAGAGAAAAAAAATTGAAATTGACAGAGTGTTTAAAACTACAGTATAAAAAGCAATGAAATTGATCTGGATAGCTAAAGATTTAACAAAAGCAGAATAAAATTGTGTTTATAATCACAATAATGGGCTGTACTTACTCTTTATTTTAAGTTATGTTAATAAACAACACAAGCATTTAACAAGACCATAAAAATACTATTGTTGAAGGTATTGGGAATAATTACTAATAGCAATCACAATAATGGCTGTCTGGATGAAAAGTCCTGGGTTGAAAAAAAGTGGGGTTTTCATTTTAGTTTTCTACATTTCTTTCACCATACAACAGCTCTTTCAGCAACTCTTTCACTTGCAATGCTAGCAAACAAACAGAAACTGAATCCAATCCAGGTTCTCAGATCAGCCTTTCTGAAATTTCAATACATGGATTTTTGTATTAAAAAAGTAAAGAAGGGAAGTGAGAAACTCTGTGCATACTTTCTGAACTTAACATGCATATGTTAATTTCTAAGTCTGAGTCTAATTAAAATTAATTATTACATTAACAATGATTTAATGAATACACTATTTCATTCCTTCTTTTAAAAAATTCAGCTACTTTGCCCTGGAATGACTCTTCTGTGCTTTATGGCAAAATTACCTATCTTCCTCAACATGAAGATGTGCCCATGATGTTCCATACAATTTCAGTTTGCATGGACTATCTGCAAGCATGTAAAGTAATCTCACTTCTGCTCTAGTTTGTGCCAGTCCAAGTCCTGGCTGGTAACCAAAGCAGTTAATTTTCATACTTGCATCAGTGATTGTCTTCATGAAAATATTTGCACATTTGTTTTGTAAGCAATTTTGCAACATAGATTTTTTTTTTTTTTCTTTTCTAAATTAACACCAAGGACAAAAACAATTGTCCACAATGAATTAAAGTAAAATTTTAATCTATGAATATACTTAAACTTCACCTACCACTGCTTTGTAAAGTATAGTAAAATAAATAACTTGTGTTGCAACACAAGATTAATCCCAGAAAATAATAACAAACTTCTGGTAAAAATTTCCTATTCATAGCTCTGTCTTCATAAGCAATATCATAGCAAGTCCATTAATCCCCATAACTCATATGATACCACACTAAAATTAGAAGATATATGTTAATTGACAGACAAAAATAGATACTGTCTTGCTTTTATCATATTTTAATGTAGACTATACACTGAAAATTCTAGTTAAGGCTCTAGTCACCATCAGCAAGACAGTGTGAATATATGGGCATGAACAGATGTCAGTCAAGGTGATGCACTACACTTCAGACCTCCACAATAAAACTTTTTACTGATTTGTATAAGAACTCTGCCAATATGGATTTTGTGCTGTCCTGCATATTGCCACAGGCAGGTCTCACTCTGCTTAGACTAATTTAAATGTTTTAATAAATTGAGCAATACCCTGGATAAAATCCCCATGATTCTTTTCCTTTCCAGGGTGAACAGCCCCAAATCTCTCAGCCTCTCTTCATAAGAGAGGTGTTCCAGACTTGTGATGAACTTAATGGCCCTCCTCTGGACTCATTCCAACAGGTTAATATTTTTCCTCCGTTGGCAGCCCTAGAGCTGGACACAGTACTCCAGGTGTGTCTCACAGGAGTGGACTAGAGGGGCAGAATCACCTCAATTCTCGACCCACTGGTCACACTGCTTTTGATGCAGCCCAGGATGTGGTTGTCCTTCTGGGCTGCAAGTGTACACTGCTGGGTCAATTTTTCATCACAAACATTCCCAAGTCCTTCCCCTCAGGGCTATTTTGGATTCATTTACCACCCAGTCTGTATTTGTGCTTGGGACTGCTCTAATCCAGGTGTAGGACCTTGTGTTTCACCTCGTTGAACATCATGAGATTCTCATGGACTGTCATGAGGTTCTCATGGGGCCACCTCTCAAGCCTATCATGGTCCCTCTGTATGGCAACCCTTCCACCCAGTGTGTCAACCACACCACACAGTTTAGGGTTTTCAGGCAAACCTCCCACTGTCCATGTTGCTGACAAGGATGGTGGTAAAGTGCTGGAATCCTTTCCACTTAAGATCTTGACATTTGACATTTTTCAGATTTGGTTCAGGCAGTTCTTAGCTTTTAACAGTCTAAATTTGCAACACCTTCACTGATCCATTTAACAAATCCCTAATGAGAAGTGCTTGCAATCAGCAAGGTAAATTTGCATAACAAACCATTTCAAGTACTTGTTTAATCTGTGTTAATTATTCATGATTTCTTGTTGTCCTCATTTTAGTTTGGGATCCTTACTCAACACCTGGATACTTTATTTCCCTACCACTGGAATGTACTGAAGAGTACATATCCTACTAGAAAAGGCACAATATATTTGTCTTCCTTGAAGTTTTGTGCAGATTTTTCTTTCTGTACTGTTTCTACAATTACTATATAGAATTCTACTTAAAGTTAAGCTTAAGATAAATCTATCAGAAGAAGCTGTGGGTTTTTTTCAATACATATATCTATAAAATCAGAAGTCAATTTTTGTGGATTAAGTTCTTGAAAATACAATTTTTAAACTTATTTTTCTAACTCTTTTCTTCTGTGAGTCATGGAATATGAAACAGTTACGGTGAATTTAAAAATAATGACACAATCTGACATTTAGGATGAAAGAGAGAGTAGACTAGTCAGGCATTGTTGAATCTGGTAACAGGGAAAAGGCAAGGTTTTTTCAGTTCCCTGATCCTAAGTCCCACCAGTAGAGAGGATAAGTTTATGTCTTCGCTAGACACTTAAAATCATATCTATGCAATACACATCCACTTGCAAGTACAGCCAGTGTACAAATTAACACAGTCAGGACACACAGCACTCATACAAACACAAACAGCACCAGCAGCCTTGTTCTAGTCTCTTCTATGGCAGTTCAGGGTGAAGGTCATCTACTAGATCTCCAGACTGTCCCTGTATCCTCTTTCTCCTCAGTTGCTGGCATCTTGTCATGAGAGTCACAGAGGCCTGCAGGTCAATATGCATGGGTGTACACACATGTCCCCACCTACACACACCCACACACCCACACTCTTGCATCTTCCTGTCTCCAGCTGCCTCATTCATGCACACACACACGCAAATGTGTTTTTCAGTTGACTCAACAGCTGCTCTATCAGTTGACTTAGACCGACTGGTCCCTCCAGTAGCCAGTCTGCAGACCATCTCTTCTCATCATCTTCTCATCATTATCTGGTCTGGCCCAAACTTAGGGCTCCCAAGACTTTTATCCAACTGTCTGACTAGTCTGACTTGGTATTTGCTAGTGGTCACTCACCAGTGTATATAGCCCCCCTTGCTCCACTTGCCAGTACCAGAGAAATATTGTCCCCTCTGCCCCATGATCCTAGTCCATCTGCTGGCAAATAGATCTCTGGATACACACACACAGACACACACACACACACACATAGGTACATAGAATATATGAAAGAATGTCTCACCCAGGAAAATAATTAGAAGTGGAATTAAGATAACAAAACTGTTCATTTGAACAACATAAAACACAGAGAAAAGAGAAAATTCAGCCTCAGGGAGGAAGTAACATCCAAAATCCTGCTGCAGACTGAGAGAATATTCTTGGAATAGCCTTTCAGAGGGTAAAGCATAAGACGTGATTATGTTAAAATATTATGAATTTGTAAAGACATCTTTTTCAAAAGAATCATGAACTCATAGTGAGATGGGAAAGAAAATATTTACAATACTTTGATAGTCTTCTAGTCCTGAATTTTGTTTCTGACACTTTTTCTTGGTATGTGGACAGCTGAAGACCAAGAGTGATAAAGTCTAAGTTAGTTTTAAGTTCTTCCAAAACCCCTCCTAAAAAACACTGTTTGTACATTGCAGCTAGAGTTGCATTCAGACTTTACAGCCTGGGTTTACAGTTCTCCACAGTCACTCATCTTCTGGGAAACTTCAATGAACCCCTTTCATACAAATCATACTTTGCATATTAATTTTTGGAGGAAAAGTATGTAGTGATGGTCTGCTAGTAAGTAACTGTGAAAAGATGAAGTCTCCAGATGGTTCTCCAGAACGAGGACAACCTTCTTAGATGCTATGAAGCAGATCCACATCATTCAGTCCTATGGTCAAAATAGACAAAAAGAGAGCTTTATAGCATATTGTCAAAATATCTCTCTTAAATGTTCCTGGGAACAAATGTAACCCTCTTCAGACAGGTGCATAAAACCTTCCAGCACATTGCCTTTTCAATTTTCTTTCCCTTAAAAAAGATTTCAAAGTGAGATGACTGCAGTTTTTTCTTCCTAATATCTATTAGTTATAGCTAATAAAAATATAAAACAGAAGTGCCTTTTCCTCTGTTTACTATGGATACTCCATCAGAAAATTTATTGAAAGAGATCGTTAATTTGAAGCTACTCATTTACTCTGTCTGTGGGCAGGCTACTTTGTGATCTGTGAAATTAAACTGACAAAGCAAAGGAGTAAATTCTATCCTTTAAAACATTCAAATAATTTCCAGCTGAAAAAGAAGAATGGTGTGTAGAAACTATATTTATTTTTAATCATCTGAAATGTAGTCATACTTGGACATCTTGACAAAACAAGCCTTCTGCCTTCATTCCTGTGAAGAAAGATGGGGCTTACTTTCCAAAGGAGGCTCAAAATGGTTAATTCTCTTTTGCATATTTATGCCAACATACACAGAGATGTCTATGAGGTCTAGATACCTGTGTTTTGGAGAAGTAATGTTTAGTTCGCCATCGAAATATATATTTGAGAAGTACTCTTTCAGGTTTTGGGGTTTTTTTTAATTGAAGAATGGATTTTTAAATGGAGACAAAGATGATGATGGAAGTGTTCTGTAATGTGCTAACTGTTTTTCACTTACTCTTGCAGTGCAAAAGAAAGCATTAGTGCAAAAGATTAAGAAATTAAATACCATGTTTAGAGGAAAAAAACATCTCAGTAGATTTGCAAATTTTAAGTTTAAATACAAGCAAGCTATGAAAGCTGTATATCCTTCCTGAACAGAGAGTTGAAGACATAAAAGATGTGTTTAATAGCCAAGAGGTCTGGAGGGCAGGAGCTAAGCAGGGTGGTCACAGGAACTTTACTTTTGAGAGGAAGAGAAACAATGTGAAACAATATCCCAAGGAAAATGAACAGTAGTCACTGTTAAACAATCAATTTATGAATAAAATAGATTTTCCATAAAACATCTAATTATGTTGAATTTAATCTACTCCATCTCTTTTTAGACAAAATAAGGAAAGTATAAATCTGTTATATGATAACCTTGTATATAAATTCCAGGGACAATGATATTTAAACTTAATTAGCCAAAACAGAATGGTGAATTTTTTCTTTACTCTCCCTTATACCTTTCTTAAATTGAACTCCAACATGATTTTTTTTTCATAGCAGATATATCTTTCTTTTTGAAGTTAACAAAATTGTAAATATTTTACATTTACAAAGTAAACTTAAGGTATTTATTTTATTTTTAAACTATTATTTTGTTAAAGATGAAACTATATATTATTTAGCTGTGCAACCCACTTAACTTGGGTTTCTTGACTGTAAATTGTACAAAGTCTTGTCATATGAGGGGAAAGCACATGGTGACAGTAATTTGCATCAGGCTTTCTTTTTCTGAAATAACCTAATAATATTTTTTTCTGAGACTGGATTTCTAAGTTATACTTATTATTCTGATAGCTTGTTTTGCTTTTGCTTTGGTTCACATAATGTCCAAGAGACATCCATCTTTTCTGAAAATAGATTTAGAGAAAGCAGTCTTCTAATACCTGCTGTTAAAAGTTTTTGATCTTAAGGTTCATAATAATCAGACTACCCAGTGGATGCCAGGAAGTGTAAAGCATCTTCTAGAAAAGTACTGGACTTTTTGCATTTTTCGACTTCATTTTTTTTTTTTTTTGAGCTTCTGAAATAGATTTTACGAGAAATTTTTCAGTTGGTGGGCATCTACATAGTCCTTTATGTAAGTTCAGAAGGTCAACATAGACTACACTGTCCAAAGCATGCGTGCAAATACAACAGTACTTGCAAGTATTGTTTCCTCGGGTTTTAAGCAAGAACAGCATGAAAATCTATTGAAGATTTGTTTCTAAAAGCTGTAAATTCTTGAGATATCTTCAAATAAATATTTCTGGGAGTGAAGTTTTCTCTTTTAATAAAGAGTTCCTTGAATACACAATGACAATATAACTAGTCAAAAACAAAATTAATACCATCAGGAAAAAAACTCCCACCAAATAAAATAAATGTGGGTTTTTTTTATTTTATTTAGAAACAAAAATGTTTACCTCTTTTTCAGTTTTCTTGCATGAGCCACTAAGATTGTCTCACCTGCTAGAAGCCTAATATTGCCAATTAGACACAATACTGAATATGAAGATAAATATAGTCATCAGCCTCATGTAGCTACCTAAATATGTTTGTATTCTGTGTCATCCATTTTTTATAAACTGTATCCATACACCCTCCTCCCCAACATTAGCCCTCTCTCTGAATGTGTTTCCCTGTTGGTGTATACAAACATAGTGTGTTTGACATATTCAGGGCATGCTGAATTTATTCGACTTACACAGATTGTTGGCATCAGCAGCAGGTCTGATTTACACCCAATATATTATATATTTAATTTATATTGTGCTAGCAATATGCGTACTACAAGTTTGACAGTTCTGGTTGTCCTGTGGCCTTGTCAAAACTGCAGGTTCAGAACATGTCAGAAGTGTGCAAGCTCCTCTGGAACAAAATTTATATTTAGAAAAAAAAGAAATATCTCGGCAAACACGAACATATGGTAGGCTCAGTCTTATTTCCTGCAATCTTATTTTCTCATTGAAAATGATGAAACTGCAGGACATTGACTGTGTATTAGCTTCAGAAGTGTTACCTAGGAAACTCTTCAAGTCAGAAATCACAATTATTCTATTCTGCTGCTTTCCATTTCAACAGAATAATAGAATCTTTAAGGCTGGAAAAGACTTCCAGCATCATCAAGTCCAACCTTTGACCAAACACCACAATCAGTGTCAACTAAACCGCAGCAGTAAGTGTCACATCCAGTCTTTTCTTTAACACTTCCATGTATGGTAACTCCACCACTTACCTGAGAAGCCCATTCCAATGCTTAACCACCCTTTCAATGAAAAAATTCTTCTTTATGTCCAACCTGAGCCTTCCCTGGCCCAGCCCGAGGCCATTTTCTCTTGTTTTGTTGCTAGTTGCCTGGGACAGTTCTACTTCACCATTTCTCCACACATCACAAACCCAAGATAATACAAAGGCTTAATTTTTTACAGCATACATATAGCCAAGTCTTGAAGCTCCTTTATTGCAAATGCAAACTTTTTTTTTTTATTTATTCACTTGTAAAGCATTACTCTAGTATTTTTTTTCATTCTTATTATTTTAAAATAGCCTATCTAGCCTCTTATATTTTCTTACTCCAATAGAAGACAATGCTAAATTGACAGGTATGTGGAATTGATGGGCTTTCAAGAAACTGAAGGCTAACCAGCAGTTTGCAATGGATGAGAATGAGAACTTGGTGGTTCTGCAGGCTGGAGTGGGTTAGTGGGACAGTGCCAACTGATATTCAGGGGAAGGGGAGCAGGGGGGAACAGAGGTGGGGATAGGCCTATAAAAGGGGTTGGTAGTGTGTAAAACAGGACTTGTCAGTGTGCTTGTCTGGGTGAGCCCTGTGCTTGATCACTGCAGCCTGTCCTGTCTTCCTATATCTTCCTGTTAAATCTTTCCTTAACTGTCTCTCAATATAATCTCACTCTGTATTCTATGTGTGTGTGTGTGTGTGTGTGTGTATGTGCTGCAAGGACACAGGGGAGACCTGCAGGTGTGTGAGTGAAATTTGGGAGTAGCTACTGGAGTTGGACCAAGGGATGGGCACCCCTGGCCATTGGGATCAGCTACAGGAGAGCAGCAGCTGCATCTGTAGCTCACACCTGTTTTAGGGCATGGGTCTGACCTCCAACTACTGGGGCAGGAGAGATTCTGGGATGGAGCAACTGGAGAAGTGACAACAGTCCTGACATCCCTAACACAAACCATTCTCATCTTCACTGGCTTCTGGATGATTAACTCAGGAAGTATTTATAGAGAAAGAACAATGCTATGGGGAAGTATAATCTTTCACTAGTGCCCTAATTTTCTATTCCCAAAACATTGATGCCATTGGATTTGTTTGTTACACTGAAAATCTTGCTACAGGAAAAAAATGAAGCATATTTTATAGGTGGAGCTGTCAGTCTGCTACTGTCAGTCCAATCAGTGCTTTAACTATATAGTAACTAGTATACTGGTCCACATAATTTGTCCAGTTACAGAAATTCCTGGTTTAAAGCACTGCAGTAAACTGCAGTAACACAAGTCCTCCTACCAGAGGAATGTGAAGTTTGTGATGGAGTTCTTGTCTCTTTTCTTGAAGGAGCATGATTCTGATGCTGACATTGGACCTTACTTTCTCCCTGCTCTGGTGCTCATGCTTGGAGATCCAGGTGTGAATTCCCTGCCCCCTTTTCCTGCCTTCAGGAGGTCCCTACATGGGAGGGGAGCAGGAGGGAAGAACCAGCTCCTATCAGCCAAGGCTACTCTGACCCTCTCAGAGATACCTTCCCTGTGCCTGCTGTGTCTGGTGACAGGGGATGAGAATCCTGCTGATCTTTAAATCTTCAGAAGCACAAGGATCTTGTTTGAAATCATGCTTACCACTTCATACAGTGCATGAAAAAAATGACAATGACCAAACTATTCCTTTTGTTTTCCACAGTTCCTGTTCCATTTTTTATAGCTACGAACACAGAAAAGGAAAACTGTTTCTATGGGAATAGACAAAAATTTGCTAAGAGAAATTTATTTGTGTATTTCTAGCATTATACCACTAAAATACTGATTGCCTGTTGGGGTCCCTTCCCCTGCCATGGAGCCCTGGGAGAGGGGCCCTGGGGGGGAGACACGGGCTTTCCCTGCCCCTGCTCAGCCTCATTTTCCATTGGTTGGTTTGTGTTCCCCTGTGTGGCCAAGGACCCTCGGGTCCCGTGACTGCGGAGTTCCTGAGCAGAGCTCCGGCCATGCGGCTGGAGAAATAAACATCTCTGAAACATCTACCACGAGTCTGTCCATATATACTTCGTTTCCACGCGACTCCTGGTTCGAAATATGCTTGTTGCAGTAATCCCCGCTGCGACAATTGCCTAGTACTGAAAAATATTCACAGAAATAATAAACCTACATTATTATTTTTGCAAAACTATGCATCTTCTCTTTTGGATGGGTGGAGGTGATTTTAAGTAGACAGGTCTTTTGACAGCAGAGGTTCTGCATAGCTCTCATAACACCTATTCTGAAAACTGATTACTTGTGGTAAAAATTTCTTTGAAACACCTCTAAAGATGGAATAATTCAAGATTTATGACTGTGTTTGTCCTGTCTATAGGTGCAAATTCCCTATTGTATGAAGCCATGCAAGGAGAGCTGAATCACAGCATTTTGACAGAGAGAAAATCTATTAGTTTTCTAAAGAATATCATTACATAGATCAATTCCTCATCTCCTGTCTTATCCTATAGCTTCTCCCATAGACTAAACCTTTAACAAAAATTTATTTATATTGTCTCAAGGAGAAGAAGAAATAATTCTTCACAGACATTGCTGCTTTCTTTTAAGGTTTGAAAACTGAATATGCAAATAAGTTCTGACAAATGCTAGTGGCAAGGTACTATATATGTACTCTGAATTTGTAATTATTTTTTGCCAGCTTTTATTGTCGTAGCAACCAATTCACTTCAATTGGAGATTTGTACTACTTCTAGCATTGCAACTTGCTGGAGTCTGAATATTTGACCTTTTACCATTACTAATTTCATGCATCCTCCTAAATACAACATATAACAACAAAGGATTCTTTGTTGGATGAAATGTTCAGACAATACTCTCATCTATTCAAAAGGATTTTTTGCTGTCTTAGGCAGTGCAGTACTTCTGCAGCATAGTTATCTAGGTATTCATTTTTCAGACTGATTGGGTGGAAAAAAGAAAAAAAAAACAAAAACAAAAACAAAAAAAAAAAAATAAAAAAAAACCTGGAAAAACACAGCTATGTGGTAAAATATCTATTTACATTCAGTGGAAATGCTTTGCTCTACCTCTACAATTATTTTCAATTGAATACAAAGAAGAGTGAGAAGCTTCAGGGAGTTAAGAATTTATGATCTTTAAACTCAACAATCTTATATTCCAAAAGTAACATCCTTTATTCAAAGGTACTTCTTTTTTTAAAAGTGATTGAAAAGCATGAAAATCCTTAACAATTACATAATATGGGACATTTTATGCTTAAAATAATTACTCTTCGTCTGGGGTTAATACAATTCAGGTAAAATAGTATGTATTTTTGTTGGAGACATTTTTATTGTTTTTTTATATCAAAAGGTATTTTATAAAAACAAACATTAAATTATGTACTTTCAATATAAAACACATTCTAGAGACACTAAGTGTCTGGGGTTTTTATTATTATTGTAGGAAGAATGTTTATAAGCAACATATATTGACATTCTTTAGAAAATCATGGATCTTCCGTTTGCATTGTATCTTGAGAGAAATTAAATCTAAGTTGTTTCAAGTCAGGCCAGCTTCATAGGTAGTTGAATCGTGTCATAGATATCATTTCTAAAAGGAAATAAAATAAAAAGAAAAGGAAATTATGTCACTCAGAATTAATTCAAAAGCCAGCCACTGGATTGTCTTTGTCATTAGCTGCCCTTGATTCTGAAATTAATCTGAATTTGCTTTAATTCTCAGGTAGGCAAAAGCAAAGAAACAATTTATTTACATGCTTAACACAAACCTCAGACATAACTACAGAACATTTATTTTCCACTGTTAGTTTTTTGCTAAAAGTGACATTATTTTGACTTCATAGAAACTCAGAATGTATGTATGTTGAAACATACCAAATTGTGTCAACGTTGAACATAATAGTTTACCTTCAAACATTCTTGCCTTCAAAGACCTAATTTAAAGGAAAAGAATGTTGTTGACTGACCGAAAATACAGGACATCTAATTATTCAAAACATATTTATCTATTATTATTCAAAAATTTCACAGCATTTCCCATAATGAGGTAGTTTCAGGTAAACATCCCACATTAAGTTCTAGTTGTTTAAGCATTGCTATCCTCAGTAAGAGTAACTTGCCTCCCTTAATAATAAATCCATTATAATTTAGTTAGGAGATAGTAGTTTAGCGGCTGTAAAGAAAAAGAGAACCATAAATTTTGTGTATACAGTTAATGCATCTGAAGAAATTGATTAGATATGATTTATGTGTCGGTAGTATTACACCATACTGCTGGTGAAGTAGAATTTAACTTGAGTTCATTACATGAGTCAGAGCAAATCACCTAAGCATGCATTAAAACTGGAAAATGAAAGTTTCTAAGTCATGCTTCTCACTATGACTTTTCTGTTTTCTTTAGAAGTTTTTGAGCATTCCTCCTTCTCAGTATCACTCTTTATACAACTTAATCATTCTCAATAGGTAAATTATATGCAAAAAAATCTTGAGGTTTTTTTAGCTGCATGAGAGGGAAATATCTTGCAATCATCTATTGTCAGCAATTTCAGAATTCACTAGGATTTCAACAAGTACATTTCCTGTAAGACAATCCCTTGTGTCCTGATCTAGGTGGGTTTACAAAAAATGTGTAAGCACATCTTTAGGATGGAACACTAGATAAAGGGAATATTGGACTGGCTTCCATGACCTGTGTCCTTTCAGTGCTGGCTCTCTGAAATTATTGTGGCACTCTAGTATATTGACTTATATATGCAGGACATGAATAGAGATGGACAAGAAAAAATCCATATCAAGGTCTAAAAATTCTGATAGACTATCAGGAGGATCATTTACAGGAACATTGAGTTGTTAGTATTGGAATTTAGGTGTCTAAATTCTACTGTTCTTAATTTGTCATTAGGAGATTTAAATGACAAAACAGATTTAATTCCTATTCACTTCTTTGGTTTTGGTAATTTTTTGTTAAGTTTTTTTCATTTCAAAAAAATGTAAAGTATAAACTGCAAAAAATTGACACCTCAGGTCTAAATATTCTTAGTTTTGTGTTGAGCTCATTGGAAAACTCATTTCTTTCCGTAGTTTCTTCTGAACTCAGATGTGTTCTTGACATCACAGTGACCCAGTTTCAAAAAGTACTGCCTGGCCTGTCTGCTGGGATTTTGAGAATAATTTTTTTTCTTTCTTTTTCCCTGGACAGATCCTAGGTGTCCTAACTTTTGCTGAGCTATAGTTCTACAGAAATGTATTTTTTATTTCTGTTGCTAAGTCTCTTCTCTTCAAAAGGCAGTTTGGTGTTTTCAGCTCCAGGTAGAAACTAACAACACAAAACCATATGTGAAGGGTTTGTTTTAAACATCCTTCTACTTTTTTATTTTTCTAATAGTGGTTTGCTATACATTAAATGAGACAGCAGCATTTAACATTTTATTTATTGCATGGAAAACAAAAGAGTCTCTTTAACACCCTGACTGAAACCCTTTCAGTTTTCTTCACTAACAATACTGATTTACTAACACCTAGATTAGGAATGCAAAGAACTAGTATCCAGTAGGAAAGTAATCTTTGATGTTACAAAGCCAAATTTAGAAATTTAATGTAGGAAGTTCAAAATGGTTTACAGGTTTGTTTTACCTTCAGATAGCTCCACCTTCTCCAGCCTGAGGACCTCAAAATGAATCTCTAAGTGCAATCACAGAGTCTTTTGCTGGGAAATTCAGGCAAAACCCCCACTGCTATTGTCTATTATTCCTCTCAACAGAAAAGAAATAATACAAGTTTGGTATACCAGAATGTTTTTTTAAAGCATAGATAAAGTTTAAAACATGCCACAGTGGAAAATAAGAATAAATTATTTAGGTTTTATTCCTTTCTCTTCTGGAATTATTTTCTGGCTATGAACCATAGTGTGGGTGGATAATATGGCCATAACAGAAACTAATTGAGCAATGTGAAATACTCTAAGAATATGTGTACTTCCCCTTTCCACCTATACTCTTTCAGGATATGGAATGAGGACACATTGTCCCATTTTCAAAGTCAGAAAAAACTCATCTCAAAGAACTTATGAAACACGTTTTTCTTCTTTAGTAGTACTGATATTCACAGGAAGAGATGAACTACCAAAAAATACTTACAATAAGACTTTAGAAATCTTATGACACTATTAAAAATCAAAACCAACAAGAAAAAACAAAACAACCAAAAAAACCCCCATAACCTATACAAACCACATTTCATTTCAGTATGATGCAAGTTAAACACACTGAAAGAAATTATGAAAGGTCCAATAAAGAGCTTAGATTAGCTATAAATAGCTTGTGATCAATTATACCGGTAACTGGTAGCAAACCTGAGAAATAAAAAAATCCAGAAGAGGAAGAGTAAAAGTATCCTGTCTTTTGACTCCTCCTATGCAGAAAGGCAGAAACAAATGGTCTTTTGTTTTTAACATGAAAGAAGATAGATGAGGAAGTTTTGCAACAATAATAAGACATGAAATGTTCAAGGATCTATTTTGAGGAAAATCGAAAAACCAATTTTGATAGTTAACCTGTAGTTTTACAGTAGTTATAAAAAAAAATATACTTAAATGCCTGTGTGTCTTCTAACAGCTCATATATTTTTTACAGTGGACTTTTCAGTGACCTTACAGCCATACTCACAAGTGGCTGGGTTGTGTGAATAAAACTCCAGTTTGAAAGCTACTGAAGAAATATGGGATTATGTCAGGGACTCCCAAAACAGCAAGCAGAAGCTGACAGAAATAGCCTTGAAAGTGCAAGCGTGGGACAATAGATAAAGTCCAAGGCTATAATCACAAATCACTGATGATTAGTTACTGATCACCACAGGAACATAACCTTGGCAGATGGGTGGGACCCATTTCAGGGTTAAAAAGAAAAACAGAAGTGAAATCTCAAGCATCTTTAATACATGCTATATAGAGTAAAACTTGGATGCAATATCAAGTTTATGGATGAGAGAACAAAGAAGAAGTGAGCAAACTGTATTAGCAAATATTTTTAAAAATTACATAAACAAATCCAAGAGTCAGAAAGAAAGTTTATTAATGCACTTTTCCTTTAGGTATGTATGTCAAAAATACCTGAAATACATGGGTTACTGAAAATATCGACTGAAATGAGATCTGAAATTGATGCCTAGGTTTTCATTTTTATATTTTTGTGATTCTGTACTGCTTAGAGTGTAACTCTGAGATTTCTTGTAGCCTGTTAATTTCTGTTCACTTGTGCTAAGTAGACATAACAAAGCCTCTCTGGGCCTGCTCTCCAAGGTCACCCAGACCGTCCTAGGCCCAAAAAGTATAATCCAAAGAGCTTCTACGGGGGGCCAGCAAGAGGGCAAATTACATCATTGAACTGAAGCTTTAATTGGAGAATTAACCCTGATATGAAAATGAACCAAACCTATAAAAGTGTGAAGAACTCGTTACCTGTCGTCCATCTTGGGGTCCATTTTCAGCAATAGCCTGTGGCTCCCCAGGGGTACCTTTGAAGGCCTTTCAAATAAATACCTACTTTTATTCTTTTGCTCCTGTCCAGTCTCTGTTTCTGGGAGGCCTCTTAAGGCATCAAAATTAATTAACCTATATAGCAAGGACCTACCCTTACACAATGCCTAAAAAATATACCTTCCTGGTTTGACTGTGATCACTGATACATACGTAGAGTGTTTACTTTCCTCCTCCCCACAAACACCTGTGTATTGTGACATTGTGATTATATTTGAACCATGTGTCCTAAGTTTTGTTATGAGATAATGTGTGACAGTGACAACTATGGAAAATAAAAAGCTATATTACATATATTGTTCCCCCTATGGATTAGAATAGTTAGGCTGATAAGGAATGAAGATGGCTTATTTGGATTAGAATAGTTAGGCTGATAAGGAATGAAGATGGCTTTTTTTTGCATTTTTGAAAAAGCTATCCTTTTTCTTACGCTTCTTACTTTAAAGCTGATTTTTTAAAATATATTGATAAGTCATTTCCCAGATAAAACTTAGGCTGACAGATATATAATTCCTCCAGACCTCATTTTCTTTAGTTCTTAGGGCATGCATATTCTTTTTCTAGAAATTCTATAAAGTAACAAGCATTACTTGAAATATCCTTTTGACTAGTTCTGTTGCTTTAGGGTCAATTTCCTTATGCTTTGTTGTACTTGAGATAACATAAAACTTTTGTTGCTTTATCTTTCTTCCTTCGGGCCCATATTCTTATCTCCCTGTCAAAATTATTTGTATGCTATGTGGTATGTGATTAAAATTAGTCTTTTTTTTTTTTTCAGTGATGGCTGAAACAAAAAAGTATAACAAGTTATTGAAGACATTTGCATATCTATTACTTTTTTTCTGTTCCTCTTCTGGATTGTATCTGTACTCTTCTCTACCTATATGTGGAAGACCTCCTTGTTAACTCTTCTTTTACTAATATATGTGAATGAATCTTTCTAGCTTTCTAACTTTAGTATTACTTTCTTGATGTATTTCTTCTTACTGATCCTTTACAATATTTGTCTTTCAAATTATGCCATATCTTTTTGATTTCCTAGTCACTGACCAACACTTGGTGCACTCGTTTCAGTATTACACTACTTTTATTTTGTAATGACAGTTTGTCTTTACGTAATGATAGTTTATCATTTTGAGATAATATAGCTCATTAAATAAATTCCAGTTCCTTTCCATGGTTTTAGCCCACAGTTTATTTTTCTAGTGATTCTATAAGATACATGTTTCAAGTATTACCTAAAATCTGGTACTTAATCTATTGACTATGTATGTTTTAAAAATATGGGGTTTATTTACTCAACAGGACTTCAAAATGAACACTTAATTTATAATATTCTCATTAGTATTTTAAAGGGATTTCTTTGGTAGTTAGGCATTGGACTAAGTTTCCCAGTGAAGTTGTGGAATCACAGTCTCTGGAAGTGTTCAAGAGGTGTCTGGATATGACACTTGGGGATATGGTTTAGGGGTGATTATTGTGGTGCTGGGTTGACAGTTGCACTAGATGATCTTGATGGTCTCTTCCAAACTTGATGATCCTGTGATTTTGTGAAATCTGGAGTTTGAAAAAGGATTGTCAGTTTTTCTCATGTACCTGATACTTACTCTGCCACTTCTGAAATTTTAAAAGCCTCATTGTTTTACTATTTCTGTTGTTATTTTCACAGAACATTCTTGAGAGAGCAAGACTTAGCATCTCCAATATTGTAGTAGTAAAGAACTATTCTGATATGCTTTCTAAACGAAGTGTCTGTAAAAGAAAAATGAGAAAATAAAACCTGATGTTATTAACTTGTTTTAAGCTACATTTCCAAATAGATGATTCCAAAAGAGCATTTTCTACTAAATTACTGCTATGATCATCACATACTTTTCTTTAAATGTTTCTGTAACTTCACCTGTGAATTTTCTAAGATACTGGTGGCTGCTCATCTTAGCAGCCTTTTTGCATTAATTTTGCTCTGTTGTAGAAGAGACACACATTGTTTTTCAATTAATATTAAGGATAATCCCTAATCTTTTCAGTTATAACAGTGGGTTGCAGACTGGATTTACGTGTCAAAATACTATGATTTTTCAGGAGAATGTGGACAAACAATTTTAGTGCAATTTAAGTGTTTAATATTAGTCACAAGAATAAAAATTCAGTCCATCAAGTTTATTGAGAAAAAACTTTTGCCATAATAATTCCAGGGAAACTGAATACATCACAGAACAACAGTTTGTGAGAAAACAGCAGTTCCTGCAAGAATTCCTGAAGACTTAAGATATTTTTATTGAACAGGTGTTATGCACGCTAAATAATAGTGTCTGTGGAGCTATCACTTCAACATCAACATGCATATAAATTAATTTTTTTAAACAAAAGAAATTATAAAACATGCTTAAAATTATTGGATCCACTTATTTCTTTTTCAGTGAAGCTTTGTTTCTCCTCTTATTTTTCTCCTCACAGCTGTTTCTCAGTATGAGAAAAAACTCTTTGAAGTGATAGCAGTACATCTTATATCTGCTGACAAAATCCAGAAGCAAGCAGACTGACATGGCCACTTGCCTCTTGTTTATTATTAAAGTATCTTTTTAATCTTTCTCATATCCCTGCTTAGAGTAATTTTTTCCCCTGCAATTTAAAAAAAAACATTCAGTTTAAAAATAAGTAAAATTTTTTATCCTGTTCTGCTCTCGTCCACTTTTTTGTTATTTTACTTTTTGTTCTCTCCTCGAGGGCTTTATGTATCTGTGTGGCTATACATAGAAAGCTTATACATAAAAGCTTATAAGTACACACTTGTTATTTGATTATTTAATCCACAGGCCTTGCTTTAGAATAACATGTTCTTCAGGTGTTTCAATGACTTTTAAAGCATACACACCTGAACTGTGGATAATTATGCCTGGTTTATGCAATGCCCATCAGTCACATGAAAACAAAAACAAGTATTTAAATGTATTTGTGTCATTATCTCTTTGAAAATAATTATTTAACTAATATGATAAAGGAAATTAATATTAAAAGCTTTTGATTTACTTGTTGACAAAACTAGGACAAACTATAACAATCATTTCGGCCCAATTAATTATCCCATTTTTTTTTTGCCATGACTGGCCCTAGCCACTGGGGTAAAAAAATTTAACATTTAATGGGTTGAATAGGTTGAATAGGCCAAACAGAAAAACTGTTTAATTGTCTATGTCTCTAGTTAATTCAAATAATACCTACATGTATGTTACTTCTTAGTGAATTTAAGCAGTTGTATTTTGTTATATATAAACTTAAATGCACAGATAATTTTTTGATGGGACCCAGAGCTTCCATAATGGTTTTAGGTACTCAGATAATTCCCATGCCAGGTAATTTTGTAGAGGTTGTGTAGCACCTTTCTTCAGTTTTTTTTCCCTCAAATTTTTGAGGCTATTTGCATTACTTGTTACTGAAATACCCTACTGTGAAATCATGACAAAAGGTATATGTACAACACAAGAGTTACATTGAAGCCATCAAAATGGTTAGGGACAATAGTTCAAATAAAAGAGTATCAGTTCCTCCCTGTGAATTGAACTCCCTGAAACCCAAAAGAGGCAATTCCCTTCCTTTAAGAGACTACCATAGGAGATGGAGCCTTAGAGGGGCAGGGTTCAAACCTGAATCTTTAACCTTTCAGGTATATGACTAGGTTTCAGGAATAATTTCTTCACAGAAAGGTTTGTCAAACACTGAAATGGGCCGCCCAGGGAGGTAGAGGATTCACCATTCCTGGAAGTGTTCAAGAAATGACTGGACTTGGCACTTAGTACCATGATCTAGTTGACAAGGTGGTGATCAGTCAAAGGTTGGATTCAATGACGTTAACAATTCTATGATTCTAGGTTGCCTAGTTCTGTGTCCGGTCCAGTCTTGAAAACCTCTATGAAGAGAAAATCCACAATCTCAAGATATGTCAACTTGTTCCACTTCTTGACTGTCCTCCTGGTGGAAAAGTCATTATTTTATCCCATTTGAATCCTTGCTGTCACAGTTTATGACCATAAGCTCATTCAAGCTCTGACAATCACAGAATCACAATACTTGAGGTTGGAAGGCACCTCAATAGGTCATCTAGTCCAATGCCCTGGTCAAGCAAGTCATGTAATGCATGAGGCTCAGCCCCATGTCCAGACAGCTTTTGAGTATCTCCAGCAAAGAAAACTTCACAACCTCTCTATACAACCTATGTCAAAAGCCAGTGACCATCAATAAAAAAAGTGCTTCCTGATGTTCAGAGAGAACCTCTTGTGTTTCAGCTCTTGCCTATTGTGCCTAATCCTGTCACTGGGCACCACTAAAGCCTGGCTGCATCTTCTTGCACTCTCCCTTCAAGTGTTATAGATATTGATGGGATTCCCCCTGGGCTCATTTGGGCAGAGTTCATATCAACAGAAGTGGTCCTTCTAGTGCTCTGTGTTCTCTTCTGCAGTTTTAAGAGCGAACTGCCCCTGTTCTGAGCAGATCTAAATTGTATTCCAGGCTAACAGTCTCAACTCTCTCAACCTTTTCTTATATGAGAGGTGCTTCACTCCCCTTTGGGGTCCTTTGCTGGACTCAGTCCAGTAGTTTCATGTCTCTTGCACTGCATAGTAAAACCTGGACATGAAACTCCAAGTGTGGCCTCACCAGTGCTCAATGGATGTGAAGGATCACCTCCTTGGCCTCTGCTTTTGTGAGACCCCACCTGGAGCACTGCATTCGTCTCGGTGGCTCCCAGCACAAGAGAGACATCAAACAGTTAGTGCAGGTCCAGGGAAGGGCCATGAGAATGATCAGAGGACTGGAGTAGCTCTCCTAAGAAGATAAACTGAGAAAGTTGGGGTTGTTCAGCCTGGAAATGTAATCCCATTTCACCTGCTTATGACAGTTTACACATCAGGGAGTTTCCAGAGCTTCCAGATTAGGGGATGTGTCAACCATAATAAGCAATTTTAGTGTTCTTTTAACAATGCTACCTGTAGTGATTCCTGACAGTAGGAACTGATGAGTGGAATATAAGAAACTGCTGACAAATGTCAAGGCTTTGAAAGAATTATTTCAATTTGCATTTCTCACCTTCACCAGAGAGTATAGATTTCAACATATTAGATGCATTCAAAAGTATTCCTTGTCCTGTAGCCTTATGTCTTGAAATGCCAGAAGTATTACCACTGTTCCAAAAAATATTTAACTTAAAAAAGGACAATTTTTATTTTTATTTTTTATTTCAACATGTTGAACTGTGGCATGAAATAATGGTTTGGAGTTTTTTTATAGAATAGGCGCATAGCAAAAGCACACATAAAAGCCATACTTGCCCTTATTTTGGTTAATGTAAATTACCATGCAGCTTGTGAAAAACAAAAAATATATTAGACATTATGAAAATACAAATTATCACTCTATATCTTACAGAGTAATATAGAATGTTATGCATGCCATGATATATTAATGCTCCAATATTTTCATAGCTTTGAACAGAGACAGTATCTTCCACAAAAATAAAAATGTAAGTGGCAGAATCTGCACTCATTTGCATCATTATGTTTTAAAATTAGTTGCTAAAAATCACTTGACAGGTGTCAGAACCAGTGCCTCACTCTCTCAAACTGTATTATTAATTGTACTAGCATAATGATGATACAAAATAGGTAGTAAGTTCTGAAAATAATAATATTATCTTTCTTCTTTGAATCATTTTGATGTAATTTTCCATTAAACACTGGTGTTTTGCAAAAGTATTTCTTTATCAGGTGCTCTAGACTACTTTCCTGAAGCTGTATAAAGCAGAACATTTCAGAGTTGAAGGCTGGAAATAATCTGTCCAGGACTTATCTTAGAGCTTCTAAAAATATATAATAAAGAATCACCATAAACATTTCCGTAGTACAATTTTAGAAAAAAACACTGGACATACTTAGCAATTTTGCTATTTTTTCTGAGTTGTCTGCTTAAATTTCAACCTCTTGCTCAACGCTATGTGAAACTGAGAAAACAATACCTGAACTTCAAATACTTGAATAATCCAGTTTTCTAGATTGGTTTTATTTCTATCTAGTTTGCTATCATTGTATTGAATTCAAAGAGAAAAACAGAAATACAGACTGAAATTACAGAACTTCCCCTAAACTCCTCTCAGTTAAAAGTATATTGAGTGTCCCATGTAGTAGGAGAGAAGAGAGTTTCTAATAAAAGCAACACTGTTTTCAGTGCTCTAGTAATTTTAACAATTGTTTATTTTGTTCTTAGCTAATTAAAGCAAACCCTTCCCAGAAAGACACACTATATTCTTGAAAAGCCAGATGGCTCCTGAGTACCCCAGAGCTACATAACCCTTACATTGTCTATTAACACCATCATCTCAGGAATACGGTATAAATTTTGTTAAAGGATGTAGTGTTATTCTACTGGATACAACGCTAATCAGGATAAATAAAATGCTGAGTTTCTGAATCTAAAACTGTTTCTATATTTCAACATAGGATCTGAGAGGGGATATAAAAAAAACCCCAAAACAACAAGCTACACATTGATGTACTTTCTTAAGACTTGTCTTTTCAGATTCTAAAATTTTGTATTCTTTACTTTTTGGTATTTGTGCTTAAGCAGGGCACATGAAGTCTGCATCCTTTTAATACACTTTTTCTATATGCATAAAGACCACCTCCTGAAATATAAATTTCATGGGCCCTTCACCCCCAGTCAAAGAATCTCCAGACATCAGACCCCACATTTCTGAACAAATAGTCTGTATTCTAAGTTAAATTAATACAAAAGGACTCAAATACTTAAATATCAAAGGCTACAAGAAGACTTTAAACAACTAAAATCTACTTGGTAACTTGTAAAGCATGTAGAAGCTCAAATGTATCAATCCATGGCACTAAAACAAGTTCAAGTCATCAACTAGTTGTTTTTCCTTAAGCCATTCCAAAGTCACAACTCTATCTACCCTGTGAGGAGTTTAAAGGATCTAAAATCATCTTTGCAAATTCCATTTTTAGAGCTGGACCAGTAGCTTTCAAGTATTGAAAAATAATATTCACAGTGTTTAGTGTTATTTTGTCCATATTTATACTGCTACAACGGTAGCACTGAACAGTTTTACTGAATACTGGTTTGTTCCATTCCTGACTATCTCTACCTGCTTGTGGTCCAGATATGAATTGTGTTAAATCTAACTTCAAGTTGCCCCCTTTATTTTTCTGTTTCCTTTTTTTTTTCCCCTCCTTTTTTTCTTCATTCTGCAGCAACATAACACATTTATTCATCTGAACTGTGATCATGTAAAACATTCTCTTTAGTGTGTTTGAAATAAATTACAAGCCTGTAAACCAGTTATTTTTAATAGTGGTAGTGGTCTCTCACAGCATCAGGTGGTAACACCAAATCCATTATAAATACTCAAATGTTGGCCCTAAAATGTATTGATACCTCATGAAGATACTACTGGTTTGCTTGGCATTAAGAAATGGAAACAGAAAATTTTTATCACTGTGACATGGAAAGTATGCTGGTACTAAAATTACATTTATAAAACCAATGTGCTGTGGCAAGACAAAGTTTAAAAAGCTCATGCTTCAAATATAGAACATGTTCATAGGATCATAGAATAATTTAGGTTTGAAAAGACCTTTAAGATCATTGAAGTCAACTGTTAACACAGCACTGCCAAATCCACCACTAAGCCATGTCCCTCAGAGCCACATCTACATGTTTTAAATACCTCCAGGAATGGTGACTCCATTCACAGGCCAGCCTGTTCCAGTACTGGCCAAGCCTTTCAGTGAAGATATTTTTCCTAATACCTAATTTAAACCTCAAGTGAAGTTTTTTCCAACTCAGAATGTTCTGTGATTCTGTGACTTAGCTTGAGGCCATTTCTTATTGTCCTATAAGAAGAGACAGAACCCCACCTTGCTACAACCTCCTTTCAGGTAGTTGTAGATTGATAAAATCTCTCCTCAGCCTTCTTTTCTCCATACAAAACACCCCCAGCTCCCTCAGCTGCTCCTCACAAGACTTGTGCCCAAGTCCCTTCAGCAGCTCTGTTGCCCTTCTCTGGACACACTCCAGCACCTCAATGTCTTTCTTTTGCTGAAGGGCCCAAAACTGGACACAGAACTCAACATGAGGCCTCACCAGTGCTGAGTAGAGGGGGATAATCAGTGCTCTGGTCCTGCTGGCCACACTAATGCTGGTACAGGCCAGGATGTCATAGGCCTTCTTGGACACCTGGGCACACACTGGCTCATGTTCGGGCACTCAACCAGCTCAATGTCTTTTCCATTGGGCAGCTTTCCACCCACTGCCCCAATCAGTGTTACATGCTGCTGTTGAGACTCAAGTGCAGGACCCAGCACTTATCCTTATTGAACCTCTGGCCACTCTGAGAAGGGATTCAAAGGAATTTTAAAAAATCAAACCAAAGTAAATTAAGACTACAAAAAACATTTCACATTGTGCCATGACATAGTCTTTAATCTAGTGCAGCTCCTTCAGTGTTTAATAACATTTTGTTCCGTGTTTTATTCCTTGCCATTAATTAGCTCTGAACAGCCTTTGAAAACCAGACATGATTTCACTTGTGCTACAAATTAATGTCACAGAATTAACAATATTCTTTCTCTGTCTATGGAATAAGCAAAAGTGATGACTCCCTTACCAAGAATAGACACACAGGAACATTAGGATTCTGATATATGAACAAGAATAAAAATGTCTCTTCTTTTTATTTTCTGTCTGTACATATGTATGTATGCACTGGTTTTGAGCAAAGAGAAGGGACAAGCGTACTGGATGTGGCTGCTATGGAGTTATTTTTCCCTAGAGCAGCCCTCCTAGTGCTGTTCTTTGGATTGGTTGCTGGAAAGGTGTTGGCAGAAACACTGAAGTTTTGGCTTCTGCTGAGCAGCACTAGCACATCACTGGTGCTGTCTCCCCACCATTCTGTCCCCCATCCATAGACAGGGATGGGCAGGATCTTGGGAGGGGACACATCTAGGCACCTGACCCAAACTGATCAAAAGGATAGTCTATACCATATGATGTTAGTTCAGATGTAAAAGCTAAGAAAAGAAGGAATAAGCGGGGCACTTGTTATTTCAAATCTTTGCCTTCCAAAATGACCAACACAGGTGGAAGCCCTGCTTCCCAGGAAGTGGCTGTACATTGCTGGCAAACGGGACGTAGTGAATTTTTTTCCTTTGCTTGTGCATGTTCAACCTTTCACTTTTAGTTTAGTAAACTGCCTTATCTCAACCCATGAGTTGTTTTCCACCTTAGTTTCTCTCCGCTGTCCAGCTGAGAAGAAGGAGTGATAGAGCAGCTTTTTGGGCACCTGGCAACCAGTCAAGTTCTACCCACCACATCAAGAAGAGAAGAAAAGAAGCTTGAAACAACTACCAAATTTCAAACCCTTTTCCAAATTACCATAATTACTTGTAATGGTATCTTTAGGACTCATGTTAACCCATTCTGTTAGAAAGAATATTTCTGTGTTTACATTTAGAGAAGTGAATCTCACATTCTCATCCATACATATATTTACAACAAAAATGTTTAATATTGACTTCCTGATGATCACTCCCTGAATGGCTGCATGACTCTATGGGGCACTAATCCATGCTGTCATTTTAGAAATACCTTTTTGTCAACTTAAGTCTAAGAAGAAAGGATGGAATCTATCTGAACTAATGCAGAGATCTATTTGGTGAACTACTTATACAAATTCAGTCATCGTAGGTGTTAATAAAAATGAAGATAGCATTTAGAGGACATCTTGCCTCATGCTACAGTAATCCAAAATTTCTTAGATGAAACAAGCAAGAGACCTTGTTGCTTCTGCATTAATATTAACAAAATGTAAGAAAGCTTAGATGTAGCTGTTTAGAGTAAGTTGGACCTCTCTACCTACTGTAGAGATCCTGGCAGTACTGTCACTATCATATTGTTATCTATTACCAGCAAAGACTGCCCATGGCAAGGAAGGATTTCTGGGAGGTACTTGGTCTTAGAAGATCAGTTCTTCTTTAGAATTTGCATTTATGAGAGGAGAAAATTAAATTATATTAACTGGATTAATGTTATATACTTAAGGTCTATACTTTTAGGCATGGACAGCCAGTTCCAGACTGAGCCAAAGACTTAGTCAACAGCTAAGAAATGTGAACTATCAGAGACCCACTGCTTCAACTCACTCCTTGACACGTGTCTTTATCAGGACTTTGTACATAAGATACAAAAAAGGCCAATATTATTCTCAAAAGATAACAACCTTCTCTCACAAAACAGGATGGCTCCAGAAATAAAAGTAAAATGCAAAGCTTAATTCATCTTCCAAAGAAGTAACAGAAATGTTACTAAGAAAAATTCATACATTAACTCAACGAATTAGCAGAAATTAGTTAATAGAAATTTAGTTAATTAGCTACAAGAAATTAGTTAATAGAATTTTCAATTTTTGGAATTAAAAAGAAGACAAACTTAATAGTTTATTTTTGTTCCCTTTTTTTTGTATCTTTTTTTTTTAAATTCTGGGTAAGATTGAACTAAGCATTAACTACTAATTTTAAATTTGCATTAAGGTATTAATTAATATTCCAGGATAAATTAATCAAAATAAAAAGGATGCTAAGAATCAAACTCACAGACTTTAAGAATGAATTTGAAATAAAAATGAAAGGTCTCAGAATATTAGTAAGTGAGGTGCTGGACAGATAAACTCTTCCATGTGCAGCTCTGGAAGCAGGAGGTATTTCACCACTAGTCCTCCACTGGCAACAATCACCTCTGCTGTTTTGGCATTGGTAGGTAAAAATTTTGTGTCGGTAAAGACAAACTAGGCAGCAATTGGGCAGAAAATCAGTGGGACTGACCAAATGGTGATGCATATGGTGGAGATATGAAAAACAAGGATTACTTTTGCTGAGGGAGATGGATTGTTTAATTTATTAGATACCATCTGGGAGAACAACAAGCAGCAGTTCCCTCCCTCCTATCTCTTCGTAGTAAGAAGAGCAGCACACCCAGTTCTCTGGCTGGCTCCCCTGCTTGTAATTGTATTTATCTCTCCCTTCCTCCCTCTCTTTTAGAATAGAAGCAGCAATTTGACACTATGTGTACCACTGCCCTCTCATTTCAAGTCACAAAATTTGATTGCAAAAACAATACTGTGAAACTGGAATGATTGCTGGCTTGAGACATTTTAGGGGCATGTGTGGGGAAAAGGGCAGGTCAAGTCTTGCCCTGGTGAAGCAATGTACTGCTCCATACACCACCTCCTGCCCTGGGATTGTATCCCAGCCCTGCAGTGGCCACCAGTCCCTGGCATGCCAGAGGCAATTCTCCACCTCGCTTCTGGAGCCCCTATCCCAGCTCCTGAGTAGCCAAATAACCAGAAGTCTCACCTGGGGAAAGGGTCCAGGAAAGCCAAAGGGTATTTAAGCCAGAGCATGAGGCGAGAACATTCTCTTGACTCTACCTTGTTTGCATTTTATGTCAGCTGGAACACTGCTGGAACCAGGAGAGGTAGCTATCTTTGTTCTTTTCTTTATTTCTTCTCTCCTTCTTCTGATTTGTTCTTTTTGAAGTTTGAATAGCCTAAAGTTGGATGGGCTGGAATTTGCTAAGTTTATACTTTGTGAAATGCTTTATGTTGATTGAATGTTATACTAAACTTTTGCCAAAATTCCCTGATTTGCCAGAAAAGTTTTTTTGTTGTTTGACCTCTTGAGGAATAATTTGTAGATGTTTTCTCTCGTGCGTCTGGCTCAGGGTACATAAAAGAATATTGAACCTATTAAGTTTCTCTGTTACCATTTCTTTTCTTTTGTTTCACAAGTTCTTTTACTCAGAGTTTGGATTAAAAGGCATAAGAGGCTAGGTTTTTCTTCAGACTTAGATATTTATTATTTTCTTATCTATAGCACAGCTGAACGGGATGTGCCTCTTAGTTAACAAGGTGGAAAATGGCTCCAAGTTCTAACTTCCAAGGTTTTAAGGTCCAAATCACCCAATTATGGAATGTCAACTAATTTGTTTTTACTTATAATCCAATAACTAACTATTCATGATCAGCACTGTGGGTTTTTTGACCCAATATCAGAACACCCAGATTTGTGAAGAAGGAAGAAGAAGAAGAACAAATCCACACCCAAAATCCTCCATATTGTAACACAGATATATATATACTATTATATCCCCAAAACTTAAATTCTCTAAACCCAGGGCCAACATAAACCCTTTTAAGAGACTCATCGAGCAAGCTCTGGGGCCTTACAAATACCAGTCAACTTTAAGTCTAAGCTGTGAGGTCTTCCAGACAAAATGGGTAATACTAGGTTCAGATATTCAAATGTGGGGTCTTTTTGAACTTGGCTAACTTTAACAGGTTAAGAAGTGTTTAAATGAGCCACTCTATCAGCAGTAGTGGAGAGGGAAATGTGGTGGGTTGACCCTGCCTGGTTGCCAGGTGTGAACTGTTTCTGGTCTATCACTCCCCTCCTCAGGTGGAAAGGGGAGAAGAAAAATAACTTGTGACTTGTGGGGTGAGATAAGGACAGGGATGGATCAATCACTGATTGTTGTCACATGCAAAGCAGACTTGAGTTAGAAAAATTAGCTTAATTTAGTATTAATCAAATAGGATAATAAAAAATAAAACCAATTGTTAAAACTTCCTTCACCCCTCCTTTTTCCCTGGGCTCAAATTCACTCACAATTTTCTCTACCTCCTGCCCCTAACAGCACAGGGAGATGTGAAATGGGGATTGCAGTCAGTTCATCATGTTTTGTCTCCGCCACTCCTTCCTCCTCATCCTCTTCCCTTTCTCCATTATGCGGGTGTTCTTGTGGGAGAAACCCCCAGTGAGATTCTCTGAAATGAGTCCTACCAATGGGCTGTAGTTCTTCATGGACTCCAATGTGGATCCCTTCCATGAGATGCATTCCTTCAAGAAAGACTGCTCCAGCATTGGGCCCTCAGGGGGTCACAAGTCCTGCCAGTAAACCTGCTCCAGTGCGGGCTTCCCATGAGGTCACAACATTCTTAGGGCATCCACCTGTTTTGGTTATGGGGTCTTAGATGGATTGCAGGGGAACAGCCTGCCACACTGCGGTCTTCACCATGGGCTGCAGGGGAATCTCAGTTCTGGAGCCTGGACAATGTCCACTTTCATCTTCTTCACTGACCTTTGTGTCTGCAGGGTTGTTTCATATATTCTCTCTCCTCCCTCTGGCTGCTTGTGGTGATGCATCTTCCCCCTTCTTTTCCTTGGTGGGGGCAGCTCTACAGCCTCAGGAATCCTGGTGATGCCTTGGCCTGTTTGCAATGAGTTGGGCAGTGAAGCGCCCCTTGATCATACCAGGAACACTTGCACGGGTGAGGTGGGCATTGCACTGAGGTGAAGGACAAGAGTGAGTATAGTCACTTGTCTCTGACAGCCTTGAAATATTTGCTACCTTAATTATTGTCCGAGGGGAATGGTACCATTGTTGCTGGATGACTAAAGTCAAACATCTCACAACCTGATAAACAGCAGACCCCAGTGAGGGTCTTGGAGCCATTCTGGACAGCAGCAGGAAGCAAGCGACTTCTCCCTCTGAATGGAACATGTTTCAGACCTTGTGAACTCTCAAGTCTGTGAAAATTGGGGGAATGTCACCAAAAGATGACAATGCTTCCTGGGCTGATACCCACCCAATCTTCGCCCTATTGGGAAGTGCAAAGACATTCAATGTATTTCATTGAATGCATGGGGAATTTTTAACAGGTACATTTTACATCTTTGTGTGAGTGCATGCGTGATTAGATTTAAATACGCTATACAAAGTATAGCATAAATATTGCACTCTCAGATCTATAATTAAGTTGCTATTATAGTAATTTCTACTGAATCATTTTATAGATGTTAAATTAGTCAATTAAGTAAATGCTGCTAGCACCTTCAGACATAAACTATTGATCAAGTCTGAGGCTAAATTCACAAGGGTGTCCACTCTGAACCTTATGACTCAACAGAAAGGTCTCCTTTGCCCCTTTCCACCCTGGCCATTTTCCATCCACACCCTTTTAATTCCTGGGGTTTGTGTAATTAATTCTAAATCAGTTATAATTCTATTTTGTATGCTTCGTCCATTGTAGAGTAATGGAGATAAAAAATCAACAATTTATATGCTTTACAATAAAGCATCCTTGTTTTCTATTCAAAAGAGAGAATTTTTTTTTAATGCAAATTTAAGGGAAAGTTAAACAAGCTCTCTGTTCACTATGTTTATTGAAAAAAGCACCTAAAATACCACTAATGAACGGCTAATAACCTGTGTTATTACCACAGGCATCCATTTGTTAAATCTTACATATTCAATTAAACTTGAAATATGTCCATTAGCATCAATTGAATGGTCTAGGCTGGTTGTTCCCAATGTATTTGTAGCCGAATGTAATTTAAAAATTAGAGAAACTTTGAGTCCTGATCTAAATCACTCCTGCTAAATCACTAAATCACTCCTGAGAATTTATGGATGATGTTAAATTGATGTAAACTCAGCTGAATTTGAGACTTGCAAGGGATTACAGGGATATCAAGAATATCTTTTACCACTTTGTCAATATTAAAAGGCTGAACAAAGAAAATGTAGGATCACTGCAGAATGGGTTGTGTGCATTTAGTGACAGTGGACACAGTAGTGCTTTGACTCACTCTTCACCAAGGCCTGTGTGATTAGTTGAAGGGTTCAAGGAGAAGGAGAGCAACCAGCAGTGGATGGGGATTGAGTCATGGTTTACTCAAGATAATTAGACCTGTACAATTACCTAACACCTAAAGGGATGCATCAAAGATTGCTAAGACAGCTGTCAGAATTCCTTGCGAGGTAGCTTTCTACCATCTTTCAAAGGTGTTAGAAACTAGAGAAAATCCAGACACCAGAAGTGTTGGTAAGTATTGAAACCCCCCTAACTGACATTCCTAGGAGAGCACTGAATAACATTAATAGCTCTCACTGAACATTTTTCATCTGAAGATCTGAAAGTTCTTTGTATTGGACTAGAAAAAGCCTTGAGCTTCTTGGTCTCACATCAGAGCTGACCCTGCTTTGAGCGGAAGGTTGGACTTGAGATCTCCTGAGGTCCTTTCCCACCAAAACATATCTGTGAACCTCTGATTTTTTTGACAGTTTTCATTATTTTGGAACTACCTAATTTATTTTTTTTAGTATTTCTTTGCATGTAAATTTCAGGTTTCCTTTAAAAATACAGTACTGTTACAGGTAATTTAGAGTAACTAACTTGGTAAGTATTGATGGAGAAAAAAGTACAACCAAAACAAGATATTGTGACCAGCATTACAAATCCTTATTGAAATCCTGAATAGAATTAATATGAACATGAGGGTGGGAATCCATAAAAAGAAGCAGCAATGTAGATTTTGTTGCCCTGTAATTGCTCAGTGCACTTAAATTGAAACAGACCCTTTGACTAGTGAAGCAATGTCCTGTGTGACTTGGATTCCTTATCTCTGAAGCTGGATAAATTGGTTTCCTTTTTCAAAGTTATTTTAGACTTATTGTGAAAAGTACACTAGAAGGCTGGACTATTGTGTACAACAATATTTCTCTTCAAAATATCTTTTTTCCAGAAATATGCATAACTAAGAATGCATACATTTAGCACAGAGTTTGGGGGAATGACATTATTGGGACATTCATACAGTCTAAAGTGCTTTTGCAGAACATAGAGAATCCTAGTAGTGGGAAATATTCTTCACAGAAGTAAAGTAAAAGAATAATATATATATATATTTTTTAGCCGATAGTCAGATAAATTTTGATTTTTCAAGTGGCATTGGGTAAAATTATTATTTGAAAAGAGTTCAGCTTCAGACACACATACATCAAATGTCTAAGCTCCCACTATGATCACTGTGAGCTATTAAGTTGACCTATATTATACTTCTGAACCCAGTTAGCTGTGGCAGGAGTCCATTCTTCAAACAATGTTTCCTAAGGCCATTTTAAATGTCCTAATTTACTCCATCTGGCCTCTTACTCCTACTCCAGAAGATCATAGGTAAACTGGGTCCTCTGTTGCATCTGCTAGCTCCATATGATTGCATTGAATAACCTAGAGTGTCTCAGAAAAGAATATTTAACATCTGAACTTAGTCAACTGTATCTCCGATTTGAACATACTGACTTACTCTATACACAATCTAGTGATTTTAATGGAAATTTAACCTAATTAATGTGCTAGTGACTGAAACAAGAGATAAGTTGAATAACCGTGACAGATGAGCATGAACAGGGAGTTGACATACTTGAATTCTGGTGAAAGTTCCACTGGATCTTGCTGTAAGGCCTCTATTTTTGTTTCTTTTTCTTTTTGAAGAAGATAGAGAGACTTAGCTTCTATTAGATAGCACTCTCAGATCTTCAGATGCGAAATATTGAATAAGAAATATTAAAATTATTCAGTCATTCCCTAGGGATGCCAAGTAATGATAGATTCTTCTATTACCAGTTGTGCTGGTTTAACAACATTTGGTTTGTGGGGGCAGGAGAACTCAAAACTTCTGTGTGCAGCACAGAGCCAATTACTGAAAGCTCTGACAATGGGCAGGTTACTAGTCAAATTAGACAAGCTGGTAATGCCTCTGTGATGACATATTTCATAAAGGAGAAACTGCGAGAAGTTCTCTTTTTCCTGGTCCCTTCCGAGGGGTGGGGAGGGACCCCTGGGCCCCTTTCCAGAGAGGGCTGCCGGGCCTGTCCCAGAGAGGCAGCCGGGGCCGCGCCGCCAGTGGGGGAGGGCCACCCCAGCACTGCAAGCAGATGTGTATTACCGCAGGCCTGGTTCCTACAGTATATCACCGTGTCCCGCAGCTATAGGGAGGAGGAGGAGGAGAAGATCCAGCAGGCAGGAATTGTGCAGCAAGATTGATTGATTTAATTATTTTACAAACTCTTTATAGACTTTTTTCTTCATAGTCTAATTGGACAAAAGACCAGCCACCCCTTGGGGGTGATTGGCCAAAATCCTAAAACATCCATTATCAAAATATTTTTCTACTATACCATAAACAAGACTTTTCAAGGTTGCAGGTGGCTTGGTTGTTTACATTCCCTGCTACCTCTTCTGTGAGAGAGAAAAGTCTCTCACGGACTTAGAAAATAACAAGAAAATCCTCACTAACAGCATTTTTGTACCTACAGATGTGTGGCTGGACCCCCGCCTGAGGCAGGGACCACGTGGCTGGGATCCCCCTGAGGCTGGCATGGCCCGCGAGGAACCGGGCAGAAACACCACACAGCCAGCAGAGAGAGACATGGCGAGTATTTCCCCAGTGCGGAGCCTAGACAAGATCAACTTCTCAGCTGCAACTTAGAGAAGCCAATTTTCCTCCAAGTCAGAGAAAAAGGAAAAGTGCAGTCATGTGAAGAAGGCCAACATGGTAGCACTGAGGTCGGTGGGGGAAGGGAGAAGGAGGAGGTGCTCCAAGCCCCGGAGCTGAGATTCTCCTGCAGGCCGTGGTGAGGACTATAATACAGCAAACTATTTCCCTCTAATTCGTGAGATGCATGGCACGGTGCAGAGATCCAAGCACAGCCTGTGAAGTAGAGTACTCATGCTGGAGCACATGGATGCTGAAAAGCTGTAATCTAGAGAGAAGCTTGAATAGGGAGAGGTGATCCTTGGTTGTAGAGATAAAGAAGAGAGCCTCCACTTCCAAACTGGATCAGCTCACCCTTAAAAGACTAAACCCCATGAACTACTATGACCCACACTAGGTGGTTGTGGGAAGACTGCATGACCCGTGGAAGGAATTTCACTTTGCAGCAGGTTTGGGCAGGCTGTTGCTTATGAAGGTTGAAACCACACTAGAAAAGTTCACAGAGAACTATCTCCCGTGGGAAGGATCCCACAGTACAGCAGAAGAAACTCTTTTCCCTAAACATAAAGAAAGACTCTTAAGAAGTGAAGTACTGACCAAAACCCCATGTTTGTTTCCTTGCGCAGTTGGCAGAAAGAGGGAGGGACTGGAAAAGAAAGGTGTACTGAAAATTTGCTTTGATTCTTATTACCCCTTTTACTTTTAATTCTGTTAATAATAAATCTTTTTTATACTGTTTAAGTTTTGAACCTGTTTTGCCTTAAAGTGTTTTTCCCCTAACCCTTAACTCATGAAAATGCCCCCCCTCCTCTGCTCAGCTATAGCAGAGGAAAATAAGTGAATAGTTTTTCATGCTGCCTTGTGCTTAACTAGCGTCAAACTGCAACACAAATTTTGTTACCAGCTATAGTCACTAGGAAAATAAAAATGTAAGCTATCTTTATATCAGTTATTTCAAAGGAATTGTTGCAAGATTTCAGGTTTCAGTGCTTATACTCCAACTTTGGTGTCTACAAGTTTACCCAAACCAAGCAACACTTTCTGCAAAACACTGACATCATTAACTATCAGGGCTTCCATAAAGTTATCATCAGTCTGTTGGTTTCTTATTTATACAAGCTCCTATTTTATTCCTTCTATCACAAGTTAGAGATATATGTGCTTGGTAGTCTGAAGCAGTATGAGAACTGGAAGAGATATGTATGTTTTGCTACATCAGAATGTAGGTATGCCTGTGAAAACACACATGCACACACTCATGCATTATTTTTTCCTACAAATTATAATAAATTTTTCTAACTGAAAAGACTAGGTATTTGAGATTACTAATTGAAGAAAAATATAAAATCAAATAAATTTTGCTTTACAGCAGAGAAGCAACATTCCACTCGTAAGTTTATTTCATCTCTCTGGACTATTATTTTTATTTCTATTTACAACCATATTTCATGGAAGTGGACAAATCCTTTTACTTTTTACAATGGCAGAATGGTTTGTCTGCCATTCCAAAAAATCTGGTAATGTACTCTAAATGTGTTCCAAAATACATCAGAAGGAAAGGCCAAATAATTTTATATGACACTTCACTGCTGTGTTTATTCTGATAATGAGATAAGAGTTGAAAGATGGGAAATCTCTTCCTGTACATGTTTTGCTAATTAAGAATCAAAAATTAAACTAGAAGTTTTAGATGTAAATTCAGACAAGTAAATGTGCTATGAACAATAGCACCCTTACCCATGTAAAATTGTCTCTTTTTCTTATATGTTCAATTTCTTACACTTTCTGCCCTCTTTCTTTTGTCCTTAAAACTCTTTGGTTCGTTATTTCAGTTTAGTTGTTCAGCGTACATTTCAAGGGTTGGTTTGGGTTTTTTTCTTCTGTATCTTCAAATGCCTGAAGCCTTTTTAAGGTAAATCCTCTTAGTTCAGCATTGCTATGGTAGCTGAAGGCATGACAAGTCTTTAATTACATCTGTCTCCATTGTACCTTTTACATATGTTTTTAATTTCTCAGGCATTTCCCTTTTAATGCCATTTAGTTATTCCATTATTGCTGCTAATTTTACTAATTTGAGAAGCCATTAAGAAATACAAAGCTAATTAAATGAGATGGATTTCAGTGGTAAAGGAGATTTATATTTTCATTGTGAGGGAAGAAGAAAAGAGGAAGATTAAAGAAATTAATCTGCATATTTGTAACATTATTGAAGGAACAGTACTGAATATATATTTATGAAAAATATTTCTTCCTTGTGGAGAGAACGGTGGTCTGATACTCATAGATGTGATTTTGATCTGTTTGCTGGACTACCTTGGGCAAGGTACCTCACCTTACTATGTGTCTTTCTTCTAGTCTGTTAAATTGATGTAGTTTCAATGGTTTAAGAGTTTTAGTTGTTTTTAGCTAAACTGTGTTGCTTTTTCACAATGGAATTCAATTTTTAAAGAAACTACTAATACATCTACTTAGATCACATATTCTGGGAATTTGTTTAGATGCTGATAGGTACATAAATTTACATCTGGATTTGACTACTGAAGGAAATTCAGCTTCAATAAAAAAAATAAGAGGTTTTTTTTCCAGAATTGAAGTTTAACAAAGTTTATGAAGTCTAAGATTCCCATTACAAGAAAAAGCATTCAACAAAATTATTTTTCTCACTGCCTGTTTTACAGGTGATGACTGGTAACACTGCATGAAAGATATATGGATGCATGAAGCATTCACTGCTTTTCTGAAATGGTGGAGAAATTATAAAATTGTAGGTACAAAAATGCTGTTAGTGAGGATCTTCTTGTTATTTTTCTAAGTCCGTGAGAGACTTTTCTCTCTCACAGAAGAGGTAGCAGGGAATGTAAACAACCAAGCCACATGCAACCTTGAAAAGTCTTGTTTATGGTATAGTAGAAAAATATTTTGATAATGGATGTTTTAGGATTTTGGCCAATCACCCCCAAGGGGTGGCTGGTCCTTTGTCCAATTAGACTATGAAGAAAAAAGTCTATAAAGAGTTTGTAAAATAATTAAATAAATCAATCTTGCTGCACAATTCCTGCCTGCTGGATCTTCTCCTCCTCCTCCTCCCTATAGCTGCGGGACACGGTGATATACCATAGGAACCAGGCCTGCGGTAATATTTGGTGCTGCCCGACGTGATTTGCACTCTCTGACGTGTCCTGCTGCTGCCAGCCAAGCCGAATTCCTGTAGAGGTACGCTGTTCCTTTTTCCCCCCGGGACCGGGAGGTCCGACAGGACTGAGAAATGGTGAACAGCGGCTCACAGAACGACGCTGTCGTACTGGTCTGGAAAGGTGTGTTTAGCATATTGCACACCTCCATTCCTGAAAACTCAGTTCGGGAATTATTAGACTGGGCTACTTTAAAAGGGATTTCCATGGACAGAGATAGTGCCTTGGACTTTTCCTTATGGCAAGAGCTCGGATGCACTGTCCGACACGAGCTCCCGACTGGGGAGCCGGCAGCGTTAGAATTATACAAAACCTGGCGGTCGTTACTTATTCTGCTGACAGCCCTTGACTGTGATAGCAGGGCTGGATCGCCTGTCTCGGTGATGAGTGACGGAGGAATGTCCAAGGGGGGCCCCACTGACTGGGCTTCTGGGGCAAGTGATGGTGGATTTGGAATAACCCCCCCGGCTCCACAGGCAGAGCCTGCGCCGGCTCACCCTGCACAGTCTCAGGACTCCGCAGCCCCCAGGGACCCCGCGCCGGCAGAGGCGGGGGGGGTCAGGGCAGAGGCAGGGCGCACAGCCTGCCTTGCCGTTCGGCTGGACGGCAGCCACAGCTTATCCAGGGCCGCAGATCAGCGGCTTAGCCAACTGGACGCCCAGAGAGCGTCCTAGTTCGGTTCCGTATGCACCTGGATCTAACTTAGCGGGCGTAGCGCCGGGCGTGCCCCTCCCGGGACTGCCTGGCTGTACTCCGCTGCCCTCCCTGGCGCTGGACTGTTCTGCGCAGTCGCAGAACCGAACCATGGACCTTTTTATGCAGCATTTGCCCTTTCTGGCAGAGCTACGAAACCTATCCCGTAGGATGGAGGACTTGCTCAGCCTGTTAGAGCGGCGAATGCCCGAGCCCGCGCCGCAAGCGGCGCCAGCACCGGCCGTGCCGCCCGCGCCGCCCGCGCCCCCCCCGCCAGAAGTGGGAGCCGCGGCTCTGAGCCGAGAAACGGCGCGGCCGGCGGCGAAACCGGGAACAGCGCTGCCGCGGGAAAACCCGGAAGCGGCGGCGGCTGCTGAGCGGCGGGCAGAAGCGGTGGTGCCGGGAGCGTCCGCAGAGAACGGACCGGCAGCGGTGCCGGGCGCGTCCGCAGAGCACCAGCCAGAGACGGCGGGGCCGAGCGCGCCCGGGGAGCGCGAAACAGCAGCGGAAGCAGCGACCGCGCTGAACGTGGCTGCTGTGCGGGAGACGGCCGCGGCGCCGGGCGCAGCCGTAGCCCCAGAGTCGGCTGCAGCTTCAGTACCGGCTCGGTCGGATCTGGCCGAGACGGCCTCCCGTAAAGAGACTGCTGTAAAAACTGCCGCGCAGCCAGCTGCAGTCTGTCCTGTCTGTTCTGGCTCTGGCAAACTTAGCCAAAGTGCCTCACCTCCCCGTACTTTTCTGTTCCCTCCCAGCAACCCAAAGTTGCCTTTGCCTGATGATTCCTCGTCAGGCAGTGAGGCAGATGAGGTTCTGGCCCCAGGTCGTCAGGCGGCTGTAGCCGCGCGGCGAAGGAAAAGGCTGCGCCGGTCTCGCCCCTGGACCTTTCCAGACTGCACGGTAACTGTACGTCCGACGCATTATAATCGCTTCCTAGAGTCTCTTAAGGTGCAAGCATTGGGGGAGGGTGACTGGAGGTTATTAGAAATCCTTGGAATGCCAAATAGATCTGAGGATTCTGGGGGTAACCGGGGAGCTGTTACACTCCATCCACAGGCTGTGCCAGAAGTTCAGGATGGTACTGGTTCCCCAAAAGAGATCCAAGCTTTCCCAGTGTATAAGGCTCTCCCAGATTCAGGAGAGCATGACAAGCATGAGGTAATTGCTTGGAAAGTTGCCCAGGGCCTCCAATCCAAGGTGGCACAATATGGGCTAGGTTCTGCTGAGGTTATGCAAATAATAAGGGTGATAAATACAGATTTGCTTTCTCCATTTGATATCAGACACTTAGGTCAAATTCTATTTCAACTTGTACAATTTACAGTTTTTGAAACAACCTGGAGAAAGCTGGCCAGCAAGACTGCATTAGCAAATTTGCAGCTCCCTGCTGCTGATCCTAGACAGACAGCAGGAGTGGATGCTTTGATGGGGACTGGTCCCTTCTCTGATCCCAGTCTACAGGGTAACTTGCCCTCTAGCATCCTGCAGCAAGCTCAACAGGTCGGCATGGCTGCCCTGTTGAAAACCATAGAGTTGTCATCACCCAGAAAGCGATATACTGAAATAGTTCAAGGGAAATCAGAGCCATTCCTTTCTTTTGTAGAGAAAGTTGCTGCTTCTCTCGAGAAGCAGGTTGAGGATGACGGGTTAAGACAGTTGTTGTTAAGGCAGTTAGTGAGAGATAATGCAAACGAGGAGTGCAGAAAAATCATAGATGCCTTACCAGGGGATCCTGAGGTAACAGACATGGTCGAAGCCTGCGCTAAGGTGGGATCTGGGAACCAGAGAAGGTCTGCTTTGGCTGCGTTCCTGCAGCCTGTTCACGCATCTTCTGGTCGTGAACCAAAGCAACCAAAACAGGTGAAGAAACGGAAGCAGCCTAAGCCGAGACAAAAAGAGAACACACCGATCCCCCAGTGCAAGAGGTGTGGCAGGCCAGGACATTGCACGGGCTACTGTAGATCCCGGACTCATGCCAATGGTCAGCCTTTGTCGGGAAACTTCCGCCGGGGTGCAAGGAGGGGGAATTGCTCTCCGATGCAGTCGCTCCCCCAGAGAGTGGCACAGGTACAGGCACAGGCCTACCCAGCCACCCTAGAGACAGCACCCAGGGATCAGACAGCACCCACGGATCAGACGGGTTTGACGTCCACACCGCAGCTGCAGTCGTCTTAGACTCTAGCGGTATTTATAAGGTTCCCTTGGATGCATATGGACCCTTAGCCCAGGGATCCAGTGCGATGCTGGTGGGAAAACCTGATGTTGCCCATCAAGGAATCTTAGTGCACTCAGGAGTTATTGATGCTGACTTTAAAGGTCAGATTTGCGCTATGGTCTCCACGCAAAAACCCCCTGTAACTATTCCTGAAAAGACCTGCCTTGCTAAATTAGTGCCTTTTTAGTCTTGTGTCCCCAGGATAGAGCAACAAACTCACGAAGATAACGGCAGTGGATCTACGGGACTTCCGCAGGCCTTCTGGACTGCAGACATCTCTGACCAAAGGCCACAGATGACATGTACCCTCATCCTGCCGAACGCCCGTCCGCCCCGGACTCAGCTTCGAGGTTTGATTGATACGGGTGCTGATGTAACCATCATCTCCTTCTCTGCATGGCCTCCCTCATGGCCTTTAGCCCCAGTGGGATCGGCCATCACAGGATTAGGAGGAACCACACAGAGCTATTTAAGCGAACAGCCTGTGATGGTGAACGACTCAGAGGGGCACACAGCTACAATTAGGCCTTATGTTGCTACCACTCCCCTTAACCTTTGGGGACAGGACGTGTTGGCAGCTTGGGGCGTATGGATTGGGACAAATTTTTAGCAGGGGTCACTGTGCGTAAGGGCGCACAGTATTATCCTAGACTGCCTTTGCAGTGTGTTCATTAACACACCAATCCGAGTCAGGCTCTGCTCAGTTAGTTGAATTAAGGGCTGTTACCGTGGCGTCTCAGCGATTCTCACAGGAACCTTTGAATTTGGTTACTGACTCTGCTTATGTAGCAGATATAACTCAACGCTTAGATTGTTCACTTCTGAAGGAGGTGAACAATGCGGCTCTGTTTTTGCTGTTGCAAACCTTGTGGTCTGCGATTCAGGCTCGAGTGCATCCGTATTACATTCTGCACATTCGAAGCCACACCAATTTACCAGGGTTTCTAACAGAAGGCAATGCCAGGGCTGACATGCTGGCCAACCCTGCCTGGGTAGGGCCTCAGTCTGACAAAATTGCACAAGCCAAGGCATCGCATGGTTTCTTCCATCAAAGTGCACATACCCTGCAGAAGCAGTTCCATTTAATGCCAACCGAGGCGCGCGACATTGTCAGTGCTTGTGCTGACTGTCATGGACTCGCTGCGCCTTTGCCAGCGGGGGTAAACCCCAGGGGGCTAAAAGCCTTGCAGATTTGGCAAACAGATGTAACTCACATCCCTGAATTTGGTCAGCTGAAATATGTGCACGTGTCTATTGACACTTTCTCCTCGGCTATGTGGGCTACTGCTCACACTGGAGAGAAGGGCCGTGATGTCATTGCCCATTGGAAATTGGCTTTCTCAGTCCTGGGCATGCCAGCTTCTGTGAAAACCGATAATGGTCCTGCCTACGCCTCGGAGAAGACGCGGCAGTTCTTACACCTATGGGGTGTAGACCATACCTTTGGTATCCCACATTCTCCTACTGGCCAAGCCATTGTTGAACGCGCTCATGGTACCTTGAAGCGTGTTTTGGACAAACAGTAAAGGGGAATGCATGGAGAAACCCCACAGAGCCGACTAGGAAAAGCTTTGTATACAATTAATCACCTCACAGTACCACAAAATTCAAATAATCTTGTTATTCTGAATCATTTTCTCTCATTGCAGTCTGCAGGCGACAGACAGCTGCCCCGAGCAAAAGTCTGGGTACGGAATTTCCTCACTAACCAGTGGGAAGGCCCTCATGAGCTTATCGTTTGGGGTCGTGGGTATGCTTGCGTTTCCACAGATACTGGGATACGGCGGCTACCTTCAAAATGCGTTCGCCCTGACCTACGGCACCAGAGGCAGAACAGGCAACCTCCAAATGATGACCAGAACGCCAACCATCCAAATGGCGACCAGAATGTAGATCATCAGCCTAATGACTCTTCTGATGATGACCAGGATGTCAACCATCAGGCAGATGGTCCTTCTACAAGCAGAGACTGGGATGGTCCTTCCACAAGCAGAGACTGAATTTTGAATTTCTTGTTATGGAGTCAGATAGTTAAAGCCTTAAGGACATATTTAGAAATAATAACTGATGTAGATTTCTATTTAGGATTAATAGTAGGCTTGTTATCTTATAAAACAAAAAGGGGGAATTGTAGGTACAAAAATGCTGTTAGTGAGGATCTTCTTGTTATTTTTCTAAGTCCGTGAGAGACTTTTCTCTCTCACAGAAGAGGTAGCAGGGAATGTAAACAACCAAGCCACCTGCAACCTTGAAAAGTCTTGTTTATGGTATAGTAGAAAATATTTTGATAATGGATGTTTTAGGATTTTGGCCAATCACCCCCAAGGGGTGGCTGGTCCTTTGTCCAATTAGACTATGAAGAAAAAAGTCTATAAAGAGTTTGTAAAATAATTAAATAAATCAATCAATCTTGCTGCACAATTCCTGCCTGCTGGATCTTCTCCTCCTCCTCCTCCCTATAGCTGCAGGACACGGTGATATACCGTAGGAACCAGGCCTGCGGTAATATAAAATTGAGTGAAAAGTTAATTGAATTAACATTTTAAACATTAAACTAAAGTGATCTAAAATTTTGTGTACTGTTCCTTGACAAAACATCAAAGTAAATTCTACAAGTTCTGCACTTGGGTCCTCTGCAACCTTCGAACATACACATGAATCTGTGTCTAAAATAAGTTCTGTACAACCATAGGGACCTAAAAATTAGCTAATCAGTTTCAGAAACCTGTTCTTCCATTTCAGGTAACGTGTTACATAAAGTTTTTTGGGGGAAAAAAAATGACCAATTGACGTAAATAAATTATGTGCAAAAATAAGCACTCTCTAAGGATACTTAAACAAGAACCTGTGTATGTTTCTTATCAGGAATGATGGTAGTTGAACACTAACTTCAAGAATTGTACCTAGCTTTGTACTGTCCACTTGACAACAAGTGCTCACACTAAATATGTTATTAGCAGGGTTTTTACAAGCTTTCTCCTTCAAATTAAATGCAATTACCTTGACATCTCCTCTTTATACACATTGAATTCCCAGTAGAACTTCAACAAACATTATACAAATTTCAAATCAATGCAGAGTCAATTGCTTTGCTTAGAAAACATCACAAGAGCCAACTTGTCTATATATTTAATAGAAGGTCAAGCAATTAATTGAAGGGGAAATAGGTAGGTGGAAATACGAGTATGTAGAATCCTCTCCAGAAACAAAGTTCTTAATAAATTATTTACTTCTATTTGTTGTGACATTGGTGACAATACTAGAACAAAATTAAACCATTAAAGTGTCTACTAGTGGTGGCTATAAAACTTTTCAAGCACACACTCATCTTTTTTAAGTCTCTAATAAGATTTCAAAGTCAGGGAATGAAAAGATTAGAAAAAGGGATTTGCTTCAGAAGACTTAATTTGATCATCATTTTTGTATAAATTCTTATACCACTTTTCTTTCATGAACTTTCCCATTACACTCAGGAGAAGGATAAAGTTCCATTAAAAAGTAGCTCCTCATTTCTCTTGTTTTCCCAGTATTAAATGTATTGCAGTAGGTTTTATTTGCCTTATGCTAATCTAGAGCTGTTGTAAATTCAAAATTATTGTTTCACAGATAATAAAAGTTCCTCTTTTCCTTTTATTACAACAGTATGGGAATACTCTGTTAATTTGGCAGCATATATTATGGCTACATCCCTGTGAAAGAGGTATTACTGCCCTGGCTTTATGAAGAGCAAAGACAAAGCCAACAGCATTATCTTCAACTGCCCAATTTTAAAAAGCTATGATGTTTTTTCAGATCATTTTGTATGTAGTATTGTATATATTCCAAGTCCATTTACTCAGCACTTCTACCAAGCGGACTATTGCTTTTTCATTAGTACCCCATAAAACAAAAATTATTAGAAAGCCACAAAAGATTGCTTGCATTACAGTGATGATATTATAACAAGGAACTAGTTATAAAAAGCCTTAGGTAATCATATATCATTTAATCTACACTTTAGGTGCTAAAGTAAAGGACAGCAAATTCTCATCACTCACTGCTAACCCATAAGGCAGATGGCATTCATCTGAAAAAGAACAACCTAGAAAACCTAGATTTCCTTAGATCATTTCATACAATGTAATTTCTCCACAACAATCCTGTAGCTTTGGAAGTTTTAGATGTGGTACACAAATCAAGTTTATATACCCAATATCACTGTTTAGAGAAGTGAAGAACATGGTACATTAGGATCAAGTTATGGATCATTTAAATTAACTGGATGTACACAAGTTCATAAGACCACATGTGATGTATTTAGATATGTTGAAATACTTATGTCACTGGAATATTGCTCTCTATCATTTGTGAAAAGTCATGATAATTAGGGAGGGAAAAGAGGGGGTATCAATGCTGACTTCAAGGAGAGATAAAGGAAGACTCAGGGATGTATAGACCAGACAGCCTATCTTCAGACACCTGGAAAATTATAGAGCAAACTCCTCTTTAAAGCTATTCCAAACACATGAAGAGCAAGAAGGTGTTTCTTAGCAGCCAGCATGAATTTATCGAGGACATATCATGACTGAACATTCTGATTGCATTTTGTAGTGTGTTGACTGGTTTTGTCTATAATAGCAAAACAGAGGGTGATGTTTATCATGAGTTTAGCAATGTTTGCCGTTCTCTCTGATAATAACCATATTGCCAGGGCTCTGAGGGTACTAATAAAACCAAAGGAGCCTAATCAGCATCACCTGGAGCTCCCCACCCTCATACATCCTATGCATGAGCACAGGATTTCTTCTATTTAAGCTCAGTTCTGGGTTATACTTCCCCGTCTGAGGTATGCTGGAATGGTGGTTGCTGGTGTGCTCTATTCATAAACCCTAATGAAGCAGAACTAAAGCTGTGGCTTGCCTCACAGCCATAATAATCTGCTAGATGATCACTGGATTTTTTTCTAACTCTGTGGGTAAACTGTTTGGCTTGTCTTTAGATCAATCTCTTTACCATAAACTTGTCTGATAATTTAGTCTACTGGCTGGACTTTGTATGCTATATTATCTTTTCTGGCAGTCCTTGAACTGTTGCTAGAACCCATTTCTGTCACCATTCTGTTCTGTTTGTCTGCTGCTGGCATTATGACATCTTGGTGAAGTTATTGCCGGCAATATGTGTGAGGTAGTCATGGAAATCAAATTTCATTATTCACAATTAATGATAAGAGTATATTGGAGTTTGAAAATCCCTATTCCAGCAAGTTTATCTGATGAGAAACCTTGTAACTGGGAGGAAGAAAAAACAGCCAGCTCTAAACATAGAGAGATATAAATGTGACCAAACTAACATGGAGACAATGACAAGAAACAGACCTTGCTAGTCACACTAATTGATGGGCTGTCAAGAAACCACAGGTAAACTTGAAGAAAATTCCTCTCACCCAACTAAGCATGAGGGAATCTGTAGGATTGTACATGCTCGTGGGAAGGGGGAGTAGGGAAGGGAGAAAGGAGGACCAAAGAGGTGCTATTGACAGCAAAAGGCATTAAAAACCTCAGGTCATATGTAAAACAGGGACAGCCAGTATGCTTGTCTGGCTGAGCTTTATGCCTGATTGCTGCAGTTTGTCCTGTCTTATTAAACATTCTCCTGACTAACTGTGTCAAGCTGTCCCGTGTGTATGTTTGACTCTGCAAAGATTCAGTGCAAACTAGTGGAGGGACTGGCATAAGAGTACTGGGTGTTCAGCTGCTTGAGTTAGAAAAGGGCTGTGGGTTACCTTGGACTGTGGCATGAGGTACCGCAGGCCATGAGATACCAGCATCAGCCATTGGAGACAGCAGGCACCATTAACCTCCAACCACTGAGACAGGAATGCTTTGTGTCTGAAAACCAGCTGCTGGGGGGATCAGGGTGAGTGAGACAGCTAAGAGGCTCAGCACTAGCCACTGGAGCAGGACTGAATGACCAGAGGCCATGTGTCTGGTGCTGACTCATGGGAGCAAGTGTCTGTATGTTCACCAAACCAGGTATGCATGTGTATTTGCTGTCAAATTTTAAGTCTGATGTGCTCATGAACAGGTAGACCTCAGATCCAGGCTGGGGGATTTGTTGGGTGGAGGGTGTGTGCTGATTTTCAAGGGGACCCATCATTGTGGGGTGCCTGTGGGAGTACTTCATGTTTGCAATGAGCATCCAGCTGCACTAGCCAGAGAATGCCTGGAATGAGGGATGAGTAAGAGGGGACAGGATCCAATCAGGGGTGTGAGGCAGCAGAGGAGCTGTCCTGGTGCTTGGGGAGTATGTAGCTGTGTTTGTGCTTGTGAACTTGAAGAGTGTCATGTGTGCTGTGTCACACCTCCTGCCTCTGCCAGGCCAGAAGGAGGAAAGGATGTGGCTGTCCATGTTTGTGTCTGGTGTGAGTCCTATGTGTGGCTGCTGTTGAAGTCTGAGCCTTGTCTGTGGCTGCCTGTGTAACTAGCCTTGTCAGTGTCCCCTGTGTGTGCCTGGGACATGTGCTCAGCTTTGCTAGTGGTTGAACCTGTCAATGGGAAGGCAGCAGCTGCCTCAGAGCCTGGGCAGAGAGCCCAAGTCCCCTGGGCACAAGGCAAATAATTATTTAATGAAGAGTAGTATATATTTGGTCCTAAACTCAGTTCACAGGGCTATACATCAAAATATGCCAAAAGAGACATAATTTGCAGGACTGGACTAGATAAACTCAAAAAGGTTTTTCAAATGCAAGCAATGCTGTGATTTGGCAATTGAGTTGGCAACACAGCAAAAATTTTGGTGTGAAGGAGGCCTTAACTTTACAAGCAAATAACAGTGCAGATGAAACCTGAAATTCCTATATAGATCTTTAACATGAACGCTTAAGGTGTTTTTCGTATCTGCAACCAGTACTTGTAAAGGATGTTCTGTAGGAACATGGTTCACATGAATTCATTAATTGCAGCTTATGTCAGAGTTATCTTAGAAATGCTGAGCAAAGATCTTCAAATTTAGCAGTTTAGAGGATGCTTTCTGGTTTAAAAGAAACAAATGCATATGTTAACCAGAAGTATACATATGACACCGAAACTATGTATTCATGGAAGCACTTGAAGTAAGCTTGTAAATGCTTCTCTGCACTGCCACAGACATTAATGCCAACACTACAGAATGAAAATGTTCACTAATGGAGCTTTGCAGCCAGGTGTTTTAGTGTTAATGCAACAGGGTAAAACACAGCTATTAGTTATAAGAGAGTATTTTAAAATTACTGTTTAGTTAACCAAAGGGTTTATATGAGTATATATGTGACATCTTCATTTTACATCCTCATAACAGTAATGTAAAACAGAGATTCAACAGCTGTTTGGTGCCCACTTTATTAAAGAGTTCAGTCAGTTTGATAATGTTTTTTTCTTAATGAGTAAGTAATTATTTCCACTACCATTAAAAATAACTTCTGAAATATTTTTTCCACAGCTGAGAGTACAGTGTAAGACAGAAAATCACACAGTAAAATTCTCCAAGAAATATAACCATATAATCCTATTTCCCTGTATGCCAGATAAGGTACAGAATTATGATCTCTACAAATGATAGGTACTCAGTTTAGAGAATACAGAGTATACACAGTCTTTTGTGTGAAAACTTAAAGCTATGCTATTCATAGGAATTATTTTCTTCGAATCTACTCAGAGTACAACTGAAAAGAGTCATTCTAAATGAGTCTACATTCCCGCAGTAGCAGCATTAAAAGGCCTTTTCTTCCCCTCATATAAAGTTCAGAAAAACAAAAGAAATTGAATTAGTTTAATGGAAATATAAGATGCATCAAGCAGTAGAGCAGGATGACCAAAGTATTGTGCACTCTGTCCTTGGAGGTTTCAAAGACCTAACTTGAAAAATTCTGAGCTGCCTTACCTAATTTTACACCTGATTCTGTTTTGAGGAGGAGGTTAGAGATCTAAGGTCTCTGAATTACTCAATAATGGTATGATCCTATGAAGTTTTCACTATGTGATAAAATCTTTTTCCCCTAAATGCACCAACCTGTTACACGAGCAAAATTTTGGAGCGAGTCTCTGTTTAATTGTAATCTACATAGTCTAGTAAAATAACTATTATTTACCCAGGGTGATTTTTTTGCAGGAAAAAGAATGTACCTAAGATAAAAAATTACTGTTTAGGGAGAGGTGTCCTTAAAATTGTCACACATGCATTTGCTTTACTCTTTTTAATATGGTTTACATATATTGGGTATCTGCATTTTGAAAATGTTGAAACACTTATCTCTGAAGGCTCTGTCCTTCAATAAGTATTACCTTACCTTTGATGATTTATTGGTAGTCCTGCTATTTCAGTGTCATGCCAGTTTGACACAAAAAAAGTAAGTCACTGACCTTCATTCTTATTCTAAGATCCTATGCAGCAAGAAACCAGGATTGTGGTATCTGTAAGTAACAACACTGCTAATTAGGATATAACTGGTGTTGGGTAGCCTTAAATCCAAATGGAAGCATGTATTTAGACTTGTCAGAATTGCCAGCAAAGTATAAGCACTTTCTAACTGTGACAGCATAGCTGAACACAAAATAAATGTCTTGCAAAATATGTGAGCAATCTGACCACCAACGGGTCAAAGACATGCAGAATTGCACTTAGGGGCCATATAAAAATATGTGAACAGAGACCCATGCAGCAATTTCCAGATAGAGAACAAAGGAAAAAATAAGTACAATGGACTGCAAAAAGGCAAGGCATCCTACTGAGTACACCAGAAGGATGACTGTCAAGACTGAAAACAGGATTAATCAGCATCAGGAGCAGAGGATGAGGGAAGGGTGAATGAACAACACAAGGACACCAGGCATAAGTAGGGAAAACAGGGGAAGAAAGAGATGATAGGCTTCAGTGCTCACTTTTGTGCTTTTTATCATCACCTCTGCTGCAATGTATACTCAAAGCTAATTTAGAAGTGTTAAAACCTAGCAGGGTTTTATATGCAGCAATAAATAGTGATAATGATTATGAATTAGCCATTAGCGCAAAATTTTGTTAATAAATGGCTTTCTTCTTAAATTTTTTAATGAACTAAATTTAGTCTTCTAAATAGTCTTGTCACAGAGATACCTATTTCCAAACTGGAATGTGTGTATACATATATACACCTCACACACACACAACACATCTATTCAGTTTCATCATGTATTTCACTCTGCACAGGCTATCAAGTTGTCATTGTCTCTAATTTTTACTTAGATGTATCAAAATTACTATGATGATAGGTTTTATACCACAGAACAATAGAAAATGAATCATAAGACGGTATTTTTGAAGGATGTGCACTGCCTCTGTATTTTGAAGGATGTGCACTGCCTGTGCCAGAGCCTGCTCTTGAAGATTCAGTTTATACACAGCAGAGAAGTGTGTTTAGTATGTACAGTACTCTAAAGACTTTTCTCAAAATGCATTGTAGCTAAAGCTTGCATTTATAAGAGACACACAAGCTAGATATCCTCCTGTAGTATAATTCTCAGTAAACAGAAAAATAGGGGAAGCATTTTTTTTAATGCTGTTTAAAGAAGTAGCTAATCCTTTAATAGCTGTTATTTTGAAATGTATTATTTTTGTACAGTACTACAGCCTTTATAAAGACTTCATGTTTCCTTTTTGAAAAGTCTGTTATTTCTGCAGTTACTTATTTCATCACTCTCTTGTGTTCTCCTAAATTTATATGTTATTGCAATATGTATAGATAATCCCAAATCACATGAGTCAATACCTCACTGAACTGTTTCAATTTTGTTAGAAACAGATTTATCACATTGTTTACACAGATTCTTAGAATAAAGAGATGTCACGCTAAAACATGTGCTGGATGAGTCCTTGGAGGTTTTAGAGGTTTAATGCCTCTGCAACAGAGACTTACTAGAAAAAAATAATTTCAGATCTCATTGAGTTCTGGCTCCTGAACTGCTACAAAAAAAGTCTGAAAATTCTAAAATAAATGTCATACAAAACCAGTGTAATCTGTCACCTTTTTTTTCCCTTCCAGTTTCTAATTTTGTATTTAATTCATTAAATAAATGCAGTAAATAGGTACTACAATAAGACAATTCTTTTCAAATATTAAATATTTGACACATAAGTGTTATATAAACGTCAATAAACTTTCAGGGACAGGAGACAAAAGAAGAGAAAAAAGCTTCCTGCAGGTGCATGCAGTCAAAATCACCTGAGTGGATACATCTGTTTTAAGATAATATCATGTATTGCCTCTCTTGAGAGCTGATGATTCATCAGATGCCAAGAGCTACAAAGAAATTGTACCTGATAGTATTGTATAAGACATGGGGAATTGTAGCCAATTACCTGTGTCATAGTTAACATTCAAATAAAAGTTACTACAATGGATTTCTGACCATTTATAAAGAAATTTTTCAGACTGGGCAAGGGAACTTACCCCATAGAGGTTGCCCAGAAGCAAAGAAGAAACAGCTGTTAAAGGTGATGGGTCCTACAGACCCATTAGTCATGCTTGGACAGAAAAAAACCCCACATAGGCTATGAAAAAAGAAAAAGGAAAACGACATTAAATATTTTCAGAAAATGATTAGAACATATGCCCTTGTAAACCAGGATCTCACTCAATAGTCATAAATGTGCAAATAAGACAAAATGGAAATGTGCTCTTGACAGCTGGAGTTTCCGGCTATGAAACATGGATTTCCAACTCCATTAGCTCCAATATGTCCCAAACAAATTTAGGCCACACTGTTAAAATGGCTAGTAAGAATTCCTGCCAAGTATGAACTGAAACTCTATTTTCTTTAAAAGTTTATAGCCGCTAATGACAGCAAATGCAGCTAAAGAAAGACCTATTACAAATGCCTTGCAAGTAATAATTTTAAAAATATCCAACCAAAACAAAAATCCCCAAAACTCTGATTGGTTTCTGTAACACTTTTAAGAATGGAAGACAAGGATGGGAGGACTAACTCCATGAAAGGAAGGCAAGGCCAAGGATGGACCAACTCCATGAATGTAGCAACCTAAAATTAAGGCTTTCCATGAGCAGTATTTAGAGATTGATACATACGAATATGTTTTTCTGTTTTGAAAAGGAGCTCACTGAGTTTGGCAGCAATTTACACCTCTGGCAGAGGCAGATCATAGGGAAAAAACCTTATGCTTATGAGTAAAATTCCAAATACTATAATAAATATTTAAATTTGCAGATATACCCAAAAAAACCCTCTTTTCTGTATCAGTATTGAAGCTATATTCTAAGTAGAAGTGATTCTGTGCAAATAAATTTTTTGTTCATTTGTTAAACAATTTGAAATATAAATACTTAAAAAATATTTTTTTTCAGACTACAATATTCTGTTTTGTCTTCAACCTACAAAACTAGATGTTAGACAGAGAACAGAAATTTAAAACAAACTTATCATTTGGGGTTTGAATTATTTAACATGCCTCTTTATCCCCTTCTTCATCCATGTTCAAGAATACATTAATGTCTGTTTCCAACAAAATGAAATATCTGGAGTTTTGAATCACATTGCCCCAAATGCATTTTCCTGTATTTTGCCTGAATGCATTAAATAACTCTAGTTCCCTCATGTAATTATATTCCTTAGACAAGTTTCTCTTTTCAGAAAGAAATCTTCCATTTCTAGTTTTGATTAAACATACTAGAGCTTTTATTTATATGCTTGTCAGGACATCTTGCCATGCTAGGCTTTTAGGATCAAAGTCCATTTAAAAACCTGTAAAGCTGAGAATATGTATTTTCCATACAGAGAATAATAATAGTTTGCTTGCATTGTTCTTGAAACAACTTCCTTATGATCAATATTCTGGTTCTTTTAATTCATCATGTTCTGTTCTCTGATATGCATCATAATAAATCCTGCTTTATCCTGCTAGCATTGAAAAAGAAAGAAACTACCTCAGCTATTTTTTTTTCATAACAGCAGAATTATCAGTCATATCTTAATTTTTCCTGGAAGGTGAGAGATCATCAGTACAGGGGAATATATTGTGATGTATTGTACTTCTGTCTTCACTTGTTAAGGTTCTCCTTTTCTCACTGCTTTTTCTGATCTGTTCTATCTATTGCAAATACAGAGAACAGGTATGCAAACCATATGGAAAACTGTGGTTTAAGTAATTTTGAAATATCACAGGCATTTGGTTTTCAGGTCACACAATCTCCCCCTACCCCTTTGCCAATGTAATTATGAAAATTGTATTTAGATTCTACCAAGGTACTTAAGCCATTGGTAGAGGAGAGAACAAGGTGTTCTATTATTTTATTATTATTGAATGCTTCCATTTCCTTAATTTCTGCATAGATAAGAATAAAGACACTTGGATCCTTTGAGTTGCTTTCTGTAATATTCTGTGTGTCTCTCTTTCTTACACCAGGGACTAATGAAGGCACTGTAAACTACATTAAGGCAATAGGAGTACGCTTGCTCCACTCCCCTGGGACTTACTGTGAATGTATTGCTTTCACCTGCAGTAGACTTAATTTTCTTCACAGTAGCTTCCATGGTGCTGTGTTTTGGATTTGTGACCAAAACAGTGTTGATAACACATCCAAGTCTTAGTTATTGTTTGAGCATCAAGGATATTTCTGCTCCTCACACCACCCCACCAGTGACCAGGCTGAGGCTGCACAAAAGGTTAGGAGAAGAGCAAGCCAGGACAGCTGACCCGAACTGAAGAAAGGGATATTCCATGCCGTATGGTGTCATGCTTAGCAATAAAAGTGTGTGAGGGAAGAGGAAGGGAAGAGCAGGGTACATTTGTAATTACAGCATTTGTCTTCCCAAGTCACCATTACGTGTGATGGAGTCCTGCTTTCCTGGAGATGACTGAACACCCGCCTTCCCATGGGGAGTGGTGAATTAATTCCTTGTTTTGTTTTGCTTGCATGCCCAGCTTTTGCTTTACCTATTAAAGTGAGTTTTCTCACTTTTGCTCTTCTGATTCTCTCTCCCATCCCTGCTGTGAGGAGGAAGCAAGTAGATAAATGAGGATGAGCTGTCTGCCAGTGCTAAACCATGGCAAGGAAGAGCCACCTGCAAACTTGAATTACAGTGACCACATGGAAGAGAACTGGTTCAAAAATAGGTTAGTCAGAAAAATATGCAATTAAGGAAAAACAAATAAAGCATAATATTATGAAAGGTAGAGGCTGCACGAGGGAGCCACTATGGTTACACCTGTGAACTAAACAGAACCAAGGCTCTGCTAGCACTCTTCCTGACAGGGTTTAGGACTTACACCAACTAGAGTTCCCCTGTGAAAAACAGCAGAGATGAGATGACTCTGTTCTTTGGGGATAAAGGCTTCAGCCATAGGAAAGGTAGGCAGTACCATGCAGATAACAGCATGGTAAACACACTAATAATGGTACTCTTGGATATTTATTTTGATTATTAGACATTTTGTAGGCTTGCAGTAACCTCTTACCTTTCTATACTAGACATGTTCAATTTTCCCACATAAATATTTTGTGGCTTGTTTTGAAATACTCTTTTTCATCTATATTTGCCCTTATGAATAAAACTCTGGCATAATCAACCATCCTAATTCACCTTCAGCTAAGTTCCTGACAAAGTGAGGAAAGTGAAAAGCTTTAATTGTTCATATTCCCCTTTTAAGAACTAGAGTGGAGTAGCATGATTGTGTAGGAGACTAAATGTATGAACCACTGAAATTCTTTTAGTGTCATGGAAAAATCCAACTTCATAAAAGTCAGAATGAATTTATCCTGAAAAAAATAAGGCATGGAGGAAGTTTAGATATGTTAGGAAAGAAAAAAAAATACAGAGAGCCATTTCTTTAGAGACAGGATTCACCTAAATGAAAATGGAACATGTCTAATGGAACTTAGTTTAAGTAATAAAAAAGAGATATAGAGTCTTAAAATTAAAAACTATAGGAAATCTGAGAAGTTTGGATGCGTGTACAATTTAGTAATTTTGAAATGAAGTCATAAAACACAGTATTTCAGAAGAAACTATAAAAAATATAAAGATCTTATCAAGTGTAAAGCACTGAAATAGGTTCTTGAAGCAAGTCCAAACTGTTTTTCTGTACAATTACTATCTGACTAAAAATGTAGGTATCTTGCAGAGCAGTGGAAAATGAAATCACAGGAGTTATTATAAACATTTCAATTATTGTTTGAGAAGATAATAATTGGGATGCTGCAATATGCTTCAGCAGAAAAACCTTACAATTTTATTTGGTAGATATTGTAAATAGAACAAGCTAAGATATCACATTATGTCTTGAAAAAAACAAATGCAACGTATAAATTTATTGTCATTAACTTTCTGATCCTTGATTTACATGGAAAATTTTTGTTGTCTCATATATAAGTTCCATACCTAAATCTGGAGAACTTAAGTAATAGCATTACACTATCAAATATATCAAAAGAACATTTTCAGTATTTACAAATAGTCCTAGGCAAATAGAAAAGAATTAACGTCAATCAGAATTAAGTATCTCAGCTACAGGGTCCCTGAGAAAAATAGTCTAACTGTCTTTGAATACCGATGGACCCTAGAAGCCATTAAATTATGGCATAGAAATGGATTGCAGTAGAAAGTGGAGGAGAGATGTTCTGCTCCTTCAAGGGTATGTGTGTGTGACTTTTCAATGCAAAAATAGATAATAAGAAAAGGAGGAAGCCATAAACAAAACACACAGAGACATAAATCAGACACAAAAATAGTTAAGCAGGCAGTAATAAGAACCAAACCTGGTGAGTCAGACTAATTGATTAGAGTACCTGAAATGTGGGAATGTTTATTCCAGTAAAATTATCTGATCAAAGATGATGTCAAATGGGGTATTAAGGAAAATGAGGGAGCCATAAAGAAAATACACCGAGAAATAAATCTGACAAACATGATGAAGACAAAGATAAGATTCAGTCCTTACAAGTCACACTAATTAATGGGCTATGAGAAAACTACAGGCAAACTTGAGCTCTGACACTGGGAAGAGTGCAGACCTGAGGGTCTGTAATGTAAGAAAGATGTATGCAGGTAGGAGAAGCTGGGATGCAGGTAGGGGTATCAAACCAGTTCTTGAGGGATTCACAAATGTGTTTCTGCTTGTCAGCCTTCGGAGTGTGATGTTTCTGCCTCTACACTGTTTCACTGATGCTGTCCTGCCTCTGGCAGCCCAAAAAGAGAAGGGGACGTGGCTGTCTGGGCTTGCGTCTGGTGGGACTCGTGGGTGCTGTTGAAGGCAGCATCTTGTCTGCAGCCATCTATGTGACTGGCCCTGTTGGTGTTATGTGTCTGTCTGTGTGTCTGTGTCTGTCAGTGTGCACTGACGCCAGGTTCTAAAAACTAACAGTAGGAGTCCTGGGCCAGAGGTTTTGGAGTCAGTGGCCATTTATAGCATCCTTTTGCAATGAATTTTCATATAGGTCATGATTTTTGGAGTCTCTCAGAAGCCAGGAAATTTTTCAAGATATTATTATTAAGATTTCTGTATATAGCAGTTTTCATAGAATAGTCACTAACGATATTTTTGTGTAAGAAATATTGCTGTGAAATGCTTCTTCCTTCATGGGATGCAATTTATTTTTTTCATCAAAAAGAATCAAGGATTCTGCCAGAGAATCAAAAAGGCATGAGTGGTAATCAGAGTGTAAAATAGGATTTCAAGAGTATAAAACCAGTGCAAATGAAGTTAAATTAATTATTTGCTTCAAAGTTTATGAGAGAGGGCAGTAGAGAGATTTGAACATTGAATCTATTTTTAATGGGGATTAGTCAGAGTATTGCACCTAAGTAAAGAGATTTTAAAATAAATAACTGAAAAGAACAGTAAAAAAAGTGCTAGCATTTGATGGTATATTCAGTGCATTCTAGGGGAACTCAAATACGAAAGCAGCTTTGCAGAAAAGAACCTCTAGGTCCTAGTAAACAAGCTGAACACAAAGCAGCAATGCACCCTTGAAGCAAAGAAAACCAAGAACTTCCTGTGTTACATTAGGAAAAGTGTCACCAGCAGGTCAAGGAAGATGTTCCTTCCTCTCTGCTTTGCACTGATGAGGCCATCTGGAGTGCAGGGTCCAGTTCTGGATTCTTCAGTACAAGAGAGACATGGACATACTAGAGAGAGACTAGGGAAGGGCCACCAAGATGATGAAGGAACTGAAACATCTGTCCCATGAGGAGAGGCTGAGAAATCTGGGGCCGTTCAGCTTGGTAGAATGAAGTCTGGAGTATTTATGGGATTTTGACAATATATACAAATATCTGATGGTGAGGGAACAAAGAAAATAAAGCCAGGCTTTTCTTAGTGGGGCCCAGTGAGAGCATGAGAAGCAATGAGCAAAGTAGAGATACAGGGAATTCTTACACATAAGCAAATACTTTTTTACTATAATGGTGGTTGAATTGGGTATAGGTTTCAAGATTTTGGTAGTGGGGTGGGCTGCAGGAATGGCCTCTGAGAAGACCGGGCAGGGCCTGCCCTCTCCCAGACACAGCCAGTTCCAAACAGCTCTAAAGCACCGTAAAGCACAGTGTAAAAGCTCAAGAACTCCAGGCTTTTTCTCAGAATCAGGTAATCATGTAAACCAAAAGTTGCCCAGAATTCGGGATGATGCAGACTATTATGCAGAACTTCAGCTCAGTTCTCTTTAAAACATCACTGTATGGAAATAAAGTCTGAGAAAAGGCAGGCAAACCTTAATAATCAGGAGGCATTATTACAGGTATCCTATTAGTGTGCTTACATAGTTAATCCACATTGGCAAGTATGCTGAATTTTATACGCCATATGCACTACCACAACTACTATCTACTTATATTTCCCAGCGCACCTGCTTACTATATAGTGAGTAAATCTATATAGAATCATAGAATAGTTGGGGTTGGAAGGGACCTTTAAAGGTCATCTAGTTCACCTCTCAATATATATTACAGACTGAATCCTACGCCTCCGAGTTTTTCACATACTTGTCACATTAGGTCAGAATAAACCAAGTTGTTCAAAAAACTAGTTTTAAAAATAGCACTGTGATGTCTCACAGAAGTGAAAATTAAGAACTTTATCTTTTTGTTTTCCTCATTCCGTAGTAATGTAATGTATGGTTTGATAACTTGATACCAACTTCCTCCTTAGTGTTGAAACGCCAGAGTACATTATAGACCACTCATCCAGGTGACATGTTAAAAAAAGAAATTAAAAAGCCTAAAACATATGTTTCTGAGATACTGTATTTTTTTCCCCAAAACCAAATTATTTCAGGAAGGAAATAAAAAAGAGGATGGGATTTCAGCAATATCACCAAAATCTTCGAAAAGCTAGTCTTATTATTAATCTACAAAAAAGTCTTTGAAAAATTAAAACTTCTACAACCCCTTATTTTTTCAGTTCTCAGCAATATTTTCTTGTTGACATGAATAATCTAATGTTAATAACATATAACTTACTAATATTGCTCTTTCAGGGACATAAATCTAAATGAGCACAACAATCCTTATCAGTCATCCTTTACAGGGCAAGATACTCTGATTATACAACTTGTTTCTTTTAGCTTCTCTTAAGATAGATTTCCAGATAAGTTTATTTATGTACATATGAAGTTTGTCACTTATTTTAAGAAGTTGTGATAAGGCTAGAAAACATATTTAATGAGACACACAAAATATGATTGCTTTCATCATGCAGATACTTGTGTAGCAAAAGGAAACAACTTCAACCATTTTCAGAAACAGTGGCCTAAATCACTCTGACAGTACAACATGTGATGGGAATATTTTTAAGGGAAAAATCACCGTAGGCTGTTTACTGTCAAGCATAGCAAGACAAAAGGTCAGTTCACTAGGAGGAGAAACGATGTTAAAGTTGAGGCTTAGGCCTATATGAAATAATGTTTTTCTTGTATAACATTGCACTGGTAAAGGATTTTCTGCATATTGGTAAAAGTAAGCACATACACATATTTTATTAAGAATCCATGTTAAGTATTTTACATCTGATTTATCCTGAATATAAGCTGAGTTTTTTCTATGTGGCCAGATCAGTGAATGCAGTAATAGAAATATATTATGTAGCATACAATATATATGTACTCAGAGAAAAGAGATGATAATAATTATTAGGTTACTATATCTTACCTTTTAAATAGGAAAATAAACTGAACTAAAATATTATAGTTCCTCTTGAGTACAAATTCAGTAGTACACCATTTCACAGTGACTTGTCACAAATTGTTTCATGTATTTATATAGGTGCTTGAATCAAAAATGCTAATATATTTAAACATAGCTTGTAAAAATTTGTGTAGGCCAGAAAACCTAGAATTGATCAAATTAATCAGAATATTTCAGTGTGTTCCTTTAATTTCACAGTTAAAAAAACTCTTAAAAAAAAAAATTAAATTTGTGCTTTTCTGAGTATTGCCAGAATTTATTCCATTTTGTCAACGAACAGTAGGCATGTACTTTTTGTACAACACAAGTAACTGAATATATTAAAAGATCGTGAATCTTATGGTATTAAACTAAATTTCAGAAAAAAAAAGAGAACTCTAATGAATGCTAACAAATATCATGTCTGCAATTAAACTCTATTACATTTAGTAATATATTGAGATGTTATTTTTCCATGAATTTTCAACACAACTTTTTCTGTATGCTAATATTACATTATAGTATTGAAATTAATTTTCAGCGTCTATAGATAACATTGAGATCAAAATTGCTCTCATTTCGTCTTAATTTGTGTTTTCACACAACACAATTAGCAAATCATATTCCTATATGGAGAAAAAATTATGGAGATGATCCAACTGAAGAAAAAAATTATTTTAATGGTTATAATGTGTAACCTTGCTGATCTGTACACCACTGCTCAGTACTGTTGGGTCTTCTAGTCTAACTCAACAAATGTCTTCCAAAAACACAGCAGATGTTTTACTGGCTTTTTAATTTTAATTCACTCTAGTACATGAATGTTGATACAGTGGAATACAGAGTCGTAAACTGTATGAAACCTTGCAGAGGAATGCTATTTGGGTATGTGTGTTGAAGCCTTCAGATACCATCTATTAGGAAGCTGGTACCTGTGGATAGGTGCATGAAATTGGAAGAAATTTTACACATTCCTACACAGTAACTAAATGTATTCAGTTACACAGAAACTAAATACTATCACAATAAGTGGTTATATTAATTACACATTGAAGGGATCTCTTATTTCTTATGTTTACTTAGGGAAAGATTTTCCTGTAATAGGAACACTGAAAGTTCAAAGGTTATTTGCCTATATACCTGCTAGAAAATTTTCAAGCAGCTCACTCCTTACGTAAAACTCCACTGTGTGTTGGACATCAGAAAACAAATTACTTTTACATTGTCTTGATTCTTTGTTGTTTATGATTTGACCCAATCTTCTACTCCATGCTGCTGTCTCCTAGAAAAAGATGGAGAACTAGAAACTTGACTCAAGGAAAAGGGTGAAGGTATGTAAACATCATAATATTCTGTTAAAATTCAACTGAAATGAAAAAAAAAACCAAAAAAACCCAAAAACAACTGTATGATTAACATTATAGGAAAGGTGGGTAATGGATGAAGAATTATACCCATAAAAGGAAAATAATAGTTGTGTTAGTACTTGACATATCTTTTGCTGTTACTGTTTTGAGATCTGAACTGGAAACCAAGGCTTTGTCTTTCTGTTTTGACATAAATTGCATATACATCTTTAAATCAGATATATTTAAAAATGAGATTGACTCATTTTCCTTTGGAATATTTGAAGTGGGGTTCTAAATTTACTATCTACTGACTGTTTGTCAATATTGTTTGAGGATATATTTCCTCTGTGGATTTTAATGTGAGATAGGCCAGATATGAACTTGCAATATTGAGGGCATTTTAGTCTTCTCTTGACTTCTTTCTAAGGTGAAAATTATGTGTAGTAAGAGTCTCAAATACTTAGTGCAAACATGAATTTAGTTTTGTATTCCTTCTCCAAAAACCTCCAAAATGAGAATATGAAAGAATATTTTATCTCTAAGCTGGAAAAACATAAATCTTGTTACCTACAAAGGCACAAATATTTCTAGAACAATTGTCTCAATATTTCATTTTCCAACAAATAAATCAGAAAAATATGTGATAACATGAGAAGACTTCTAGGCCAGAAATCTGATTTCAGTCCTTTTACAAAAAGAACTTTTAAGCAATTAGTAAATATGTTAAAATATAACAAAAAAGGAATAATTAAACAGTGACTTTTAATTTACTTAATTGGTTTCAACAGAGACAGACATATTGAACTAAATGCACACATTAAGGATTCAATACTTGTTGAGCTTATTAAAGCTCTCAATGTTAATTATGATTTTCATTTTCCTTAATAGTAGTAAAGGTCTAAGATATTGTCCTCTTACGATAGTATCAAAATGTTAGTGCAAATAGTTTTATATTGCTGTTGTAAAAATACCTTCCTTTAGGACTTATATTTTAAACCAAATTGCATATTTATGTTTACATATTTCTCCTACAGATGACCTCCTTTCATATAGAATAGTGATCTAAATACGTCTTTACCAGCGCCATCTCTTTTCCTCCCTAATCAGCATCAGCCTTACATGAATAAATTCATATAATGCAAACTTAAACAAAAGGAGTGCTCTTTTCTCCAAACAGTATATAACACAGTTGCATCATGAACTGCTAACCCATTTAGGAAACACTAATGGATGTTTTAAAATGTAACCCTTTCTTCTGAGTAGAAGAAACCAAACAAATTGTAATAAATATAAGCTAGAATATATTTATTTTCTTTCTAATGGAGATCACAGATGTATACCAACACAAAGTCAATGGTAAAACTAATTTAGATTGCTCTTATTCTGAATTGTATGTATGCATATGTGTTTCATCCTGCCTGATGTACTTATTTTCCAAATTATTGTTTGTCCATTTCTCATAGTACCATTGAGTGGATTGGATTGGAAGGAACCATCAATGATCATTCAGTCCAACCCTCTGGCCATGGGCAGGGACACTTTCCACAAGATTAGGTTGTTCAAAGCTCCATCCAACCTAACTTTGAACACTTCCAGTGATGGGACATAATATATTCTCAGGACAAACTTGGCCAGTATTACACCGACCTCTTTGTAAAGAATACAGCCAATCTAAATAGCCAATCTATACCTATTACTGTATCCTGCAGCCATAAGGAAGAGGAGAGGCATCCAGCAGGCAGGAATTGTGCAGCAAGATTGATTTATTTAATTATTTTACAAACTCTTTTATAGACTTTTTTCTTCATAGTCTAATTGGACAGAGGATCAGCCACCCCTTGGGGTGATTGGCTAAAATCCTCAAACATCCATTGTCAAAATATTTTTCTACTGTACCATAAAAAAAGCCCTGCAAGGTCACAGGTGTTCATAGTTTATAGAACTCTGCTAATATCTTCGTGAGAGACAAAAGTATTTCACGGGCTTAGAAAGAAGCAGGAAAATTTCTTGCTAACAGCATTTTTGTATCCACATATACCTACCCTCTTTCAGTTTTAAACCATTACCCTGTGTCCTTTCACTACAAACCCTCTTAAAAGACCTCTCTCTTTCTTATAAACCCTCCTTAAGAACTGAAAGGCCACAATAAAGTCTTCCCAGAGCCTTCTTTTCTCCAGGCTGAAAAATCACACCTCCCTCAACCTTTTGTCATAGGAGAGATGCTCCAGCCTTCTGATCATCTTCATGGTCCTCCTTCGAACCTGCTCTAACCGACATGTGTCTTTCCTGTATCATGGATCGCAGAACTAGATTCAAGATTCTATGTTAAGGCACAGGTGCTAGAAAAAAAAGAAAAAAAATATCGCATCTGAAACAGAAAACACTGATTCTTTGTTTTAGGAAATCAAGAACAGATTTACAAGTGCTGTGGATGAGCTGGGAATGGTCACAAATTTTCTGCTTAGCATTAAGCCATCAACACATATTTTGCATGACTTGAAGGTGTATCATGTTACTGATTGAGGACGGACAAGGTTTTTTAAGACTTCTTGGGTGCAATACGTAGAAGCTGAGTTATGGGTATCACAAGGCCCTTTTGTGAACAGATGGAACAAAGGTCACCGAGCATGCTGTGTTTCAGCCTGCTTTCAAGCCATCCCACTGAGGACCCGAAAATATACCTAGAAATAAATATATCTTCATTAACTCAAATGAAGCCCTGTTTCCACTGTTCTAGATGTATCCCAAATCAATTGGTATTTAGGATATAATGACATTAAGCAGAAATTAACTTCTGTGAACACAAAAAAATAATGTATATGCACAAAACTTAATTTAAATTGAAATCAGTACTATGATAATGTCAGCCTAATTTACTAGGTTTTGCTTAAAATAATCAGGTTATAGTCACTGTTTCTCACTGTACACACCAAATTATTCTTCTTCAAGCTGATTTTCTTTCATGAAATTACTGGTAGTAAAGTATGAATCAAAATCTTAATTGTAAAAATCTTAATTGTCACTGAAATGCTTATGATGTATTCAAATGTCAACTATTGCTAATGGAATTATTGCTACAATGTGGGTTTGGATAACAAAAGCTAGAAGATTACTTTCATCTCAAAAGTTATGCATTCCTGTTGGATTTTACTTTGGTAAATCTACCTTTCCTTCTTAGCCCTAAAAATCTGATTTGCTTTGTAATCTGTTCTGAATCAACTGACACCACTGTATCCAACCTAAATTTTGCTGGAACCCAAGACCATGGATTACTAAATTACAGAAAGCAGAGCCTAAGGAATTCACATTGGTATTACTACAACTTTTGATGAAGACTCCTGCAAATCTGTGAGCTTGACACTGAGGGCAAATTACAGTATTACTATTCTGCTGATCCAGTCAGTGTTATTTTTGCTGTATGAAATGTAGAAGCACAATCCCTTGCAGTATGGCATTAGGAGCAGTATTTGTTCTTAAATTCTCACTTATTAACAACTTTTGCTGTTTTGTAGTTGGGTTTCCTTATTAATGTCTACAGAAACATTTTTTCTTTTTATAAACTTCATTATACACTAGAAAAAATAAGTGTCTTCAGCAAATGTATTAAAGGGTAATGTATTTTCCTGCAGGTTTCATTTTTTAAAAGACAAGCTATGATTATGTGTACCTCAAATGTTTAAGATATTCTTACCTGAAAAAAAGCCAAACCCAAATAAATGGACACAATTCATACTAACCTCCACTCCTGGAATCCTTATCTAATTAATGATTAGACTAAAGACTTTTTATCCCTGCATGAATTCACCCCTCCTTGGTATTACTTTCTGGGATTTTTTTCATATCTTTGCCTCTGACTACATCTGCAACTACATCTACATCTATCTGTATCATCTATCGATAGATACCTGTGAGATTGCTCTCATATCAGCCTTGGATAGGCAAAAAGTAACTAGAGAAGGGATAATATTTCTGCTGTTTGATAAAAAGTGCTGAATGGAATACTATTACAGCAGATATTCATAGTCCCTAAAAATTTTGGTTCATTACACCTTTGAGAAAATCAAGTAGCCAGGCTCCTTTTGTCATCATTGAAATGATACACATACACAGAAATTTCATATCTAAAATTCCAACTCTTTTGACATCAGATCCTCTGCTCTCAGTTAGACCAGAGAACAGAAAAGAGAAGAACTGGGACTGTATTTATGAATAGTTGTTTTCATTCTGTCCTTGAAAGCCTGTATGCAAAAATCAAACTAACAAATCAAAATGCGATCATGCATAAGCCAGTCATGCTGTGTTGCTCGAGGCTAACAGTTCTGCAGGTATGAATCAAGGAAATACCAACTTCTTTTCTTGTTTTGCACTAGCACATTGCCACTCTTGCTGGGGCCTCAGAAAGCCATCATCCCCACCTTTCCTCAGGGCATTCAGTGGCTGACAATAGCAGTCACTCATTCAGATAGAACAGACAAAATCCTGGTAGCGTCTGTGTCTTGTTAATGATTCTGGATCATAAATAGTGCCACTGCTGACAGATGTAATTACTCATGGAAATCCACTTCATTGTACCCTTGTGTTTGCCTTATGAGTATCATAAATGGGCCCTTCTCAAAAATCTGACATTCTAGGAAAGTACAGCCCCAATTGAAAAGAGATGTGAAAGCTGACAAGAGATGACAAATGTCAGTAGTTCAGCTACACTGTTGACAGGTCTGTCCTTGTTAACATCAACAGCATTAGTAGAATGGTGAAATAACCTATTACTCACATGCCAAGGTTTTGCTGTTAAAAACTTCCCACTCCCCAGTAACTCTTCCAGTCTCTCCTGCCAGCTATCCATCCAGCACCACTCCCACAGACACCTCTTGGTGACATTATTTTTTTCCCACCCAAATAAAAAGGTGAGATAAAACATAAGATTTCTGAACCCGTAGTGTTCTAATAAAACCTTACATATAAAGTTCTCCTACACATAAAGTTCTGTCAAACATATTATAGGGGTATATCTATTTGTTAATGTGCCCTTCAGGTCTGTAGTAACTATGGACCAGATTTCAAGGACAGATTAAGGACATGTGCGATCAAGAAGTTTCTCTCTATATGAATTTGTAGCTTGCTAAACATTCATAGTGAGGGACAATGGGAAACTCCTGATCTTGAAACCTTGGCCTTAAAACCCATTGTCTGTGGTCTGAAATGAAATTTTTTGCTCTGAGCCAGCACACTGAAGGCTGTCAAAAGTATAGGCCCCCTGGAATGTGACCCTCTTGTGTGCCCAGACCTTCAGTCCCTGTCCTACCAGGTACCAGTTTGAAATTATAATAAAAATAATGAAAATCTATAAATGTTTACTATTTTTTCCTATCTCTTCAGAACATGAAAAATACAACTTATCTTCTGGTTAGGTGTTCTTGAAATAAAAAGTTAAAAAGAAAGAAAGGACAAAAGAAAGAAAGAACTTTAAAAAAAAAATTAAAAAACTTAGTAAGTTTTATCTTGCCAAAAATACGTGAAAATTGTATGGAAAATAGATTAAGTGGAGAGCATGTATATTCTTGAAAATATAGGATTTCTCCTTTTTGCCAAAAAAGAATCTCTACATGGCAGCATTCTAGCTTTCTCTGTCTTTTTGTCTCTTCTTTTTTTCCCCTCCAGATAGAGTTCATTGAACAGCTCCTGGTGACTCAAAAATAAATTTCCCTAGAAGTAGGACTAGTTCTGCTCTATACTATTTTACATTATTGGTAGTCCACTTAAATCTTAATGCTTTAAGCTCTTAAATCTTTAAGCACCTAAATCTTAAGCTTTTAAACATGGAATTTTTTTATGTTTATTTTGGTAAGGTAGAAAAGTTCATTTTATTACTGTTGCCAAACCCATGAAAAATAGCTGTCCTACACTCTTCATGAGCTGCATACAAATATCTGCCTTCAAAATTCAAGTGTCCTTCAGCTTGGTAAAACACCTGAGTCCAGCTTCTAGAAAAATGCTGTAGAGTGTTTTGCTTATGCTCCTGCTTGCTGAGATGAACGTCTCTTCTTCGACTGACATATTTCATTTCCACATGTAAACATGTCATATACCACTCAGATGCAGCACAAAAAGGATTCCTGCCCTGTATGGCCTAAATCAAACATGACATAACAAGTCAGGCTTATGAACAGATGTGGTGTATCTGGAGGGAAAACAAAGGACAAGGCTGAAAAAAAAGATCAGGCTGTTTGTCAGCCATTTACTCAGTTTGATGTCTCAGATTCTTCCATCCTATTTTTTTTTTTTAATCTTCCCCCTCGCTCCCCCCGCTTTAAGAATTCAGAGGTTAAATGCATTTTTCTTCCCTTGCTGAGCAGGCAGTGAATATACAGTAAGCAGATAGTAACACCCCTGTAAAGCTTACAGCATATTCCCTTCTAATAAGATTACTTTATGACACTAAAACATTAGCCTTTATTGCTTTCTAATGCGTGAGTGTGTGTGTTACTTTTGCTCCTGTTTGGATGTGTAAAGTAGCAGTGGTCTCTTGGGGTGTAACTGTACCACAGGGTGGTGGGTTGACCTTGACTGGCTTCCAGGAAACCAACAAGCAGCTCTGTCACTCACCCCATGCTCCCATTTGCTTGGAATGGAAAAGGACCCTTTGCACATACCTCAGGTAACAGCTGCAGTGGACTTCATAAAGACTTTGCTGAAGCTGACCCCAAAACACAGAGGCACATGTCTGTTTGTAAAGATAAGTATTGCCAAATGAACTGTCCACTGCAGCAAAGTCTGTGAAGATGAGGAACATGGGGGTAATTACAGAATGACAGAACCATCTATGATCATCTAGTTCCAATGCCCTGCCATAGGCAGAGGTACCTTGCACTAGACCATGTTGCTAATCCTTGAACACTTCCAGGGATAGGGCATCCACAACTTCTCTGGGCAATGTGCTCCAGTGCCTCACTACCCTCACAGTAAAGAATTTTTTCTTGATATCTCTTCTAAACCTACTCTCTTTCAGTTTGAAGCCATTTCCCCTTGTTTTACTACATGTTCTTGTAAAAAATCTCTCTCCATCTTTCTTATAGGCTCCTGTTAGGTTCTGGAAGGCCACAATTAGGTCACCCTGAAGCCTTATCCTTTCTAACCTACATAGCCCCAATTCTCTTTGCCTTCCCTCACAGGTGTATCGCAGAAATGTATTTATTAAATGGCAGAAGAATGCATTTTTCCAGGTTTGTGGGACTTAAAAAGGAATTAAATCCTTTTAAGGTTGCTCACCCTGTCTCTTCTTGGGAAATTTTGGCTATGTAACAAGCTGTAATATTAGATGTTGAGGTAATAGCAAACAAAAAAATTAATCTGTTGAGAAGCATTGGTTACCTTCATGTCTAAATTCAATGAGCAGGAGAATCCAGGTCACAACTGGGCTTTGGCACAGTTAGAATCTTCATGGGGGCAAACCTCTGGATTTTAAAGTTTCTTTTAAAATATATTGTTAATGCCTAAAAGAATCAAAACTGCACACAAAATTTACTGCTTTAACTTTTCCCAGATGTTTTCTTAAATAATATTATTATTTATTTTTATTATTGTATAATCCTATATATTGAAAAGACTGTGCATTGGAGTAGCTAAGTCCTTATTTGGGGCTGGCCTCCAATCTATGAAACAATTAGTGGATCAATATAGAATTAAGTTGAAGTATTTTGGATCTTCATCTTTGTGTTTTGTGATTTTGTGCTGCTTTACCATTGCAATGTGCATTGAAAATAATAGGCTTATTTGAGATTTGATTAATCGTGATATGTGGAGAGCACTTCTTAGAACATTTGAGATATGTAATTTGTTATATATTATTCAATGCAATTAAAGATTGAATTGGAAGATATTAATTTTAATTTTTATTTAAAATTTTTCTTATTCTTCATATAATACTAGAATGATATTTATGGAAATCTCTACAGTTACTGTACCTAAAAAATACCTTCAGTCATTAACACAAGATGTCTGCCAATTAATATTTGCAAAAGCTTTTCTTTTTATACAAATTAACTCTCAAAAACAATCGAGTAACATATTATAACGAATGCTAACCTTGATCCACTTGAATGGGTTCACTTTTCCATGCAGTGGAACAGCACTGCATAGAAACTTCAGTAGATCTACAGGATCTTTTACAGAAAACCATCAGCCCAGACAGTGTTAATATTCAACATTTAATTACACAATTTTACAATTTACAATTAGAGAAAGAAATTTTAGATGCAGAATTAGGGAGACTAAACCATGGTTGAAGGTTTTGGTTTTTTTTTACTTCAGAAGCTTTTCTCGTGTTATAATAGGCAAAGAAGAGAAACCAGAATATAACAGGGGAAATATCATTTGTTTACAAAAACTCAATCATCCTTCTAGAATTGAAAACAGAAGCTGTGGCATCCCTTTTGTGATCTTTATATTGAAACACCCCACTAATTATTTTTCTGCCTTGCCTTGCCTCTACATGCAACAGAATAATTGTCTTGTAGGTAATTTTTTTCTTTTCCCTGCTTTTTAACTCCAGAGGAAAACTGAAAATGAAATAATTTATATGAAAATATTATTCTTCACAAGTACTTGAAAGCTGGAAGCCTTAATGGGGTGGAGTGATCTTGGCTGGCCCTGATGCTACTCTTTCACTTCTTCTGTTCAGTGGAACAGGGGAAGAAAATAAGACAAGAATCTCATGGGTTGAGACAAAGACAGTTTAAGAAATAAAGGTCACACATAGCAGCAAAGAAAACCAAACATATTTATCATCTACTTTCCACCAGCAGGTGATGTTCAGCTACTTCCTGGGAAGTAGGTCTTCACCATGAGTGGTGGTTGCTTTGTAAGAAGAATGCCTTATTAATTAATATCCCTCCCCATCTCCTTTCTCTTAGCTTTCATTGCTGAGCATGATGTCATATGGTATGGAATATGCCTTTGGTCAGCTTGGGTCAGCTGTCCTGGCTGTGTCCCCTCCCAGCCTCTTGCCCACTCCAGCCAACAGGCCTTTGGGGAGAGAGGGAGGGTTGGGGAGACAGTGCTGATGCTGTGTCAGTGATGCTCAGCAGCAGCCAAGGCACCAGTGTGTTACCAACTCTTCTGGCTACAAGCACAACACACAGCTCCGTGAAGGCTGCTGTGGGGGCAATTATCTCCATCCCATCCAGAACCTATACACATAGTCAGGACACTGAAAAATTATTAGGTGTTTGTCCTAACTCACCATTAGTTTATTAAAATGAGACATTATTTAGATTATGTATAAAATATATATGAAAGATTATGTAAATATGACAGATTCTGGGAATTATTTCCCTGAATTTATCTTGCTTACTAATCCACAAAATGCAATTTTCCCCCACACTGCTCCTAACTTAAGGAACTGCTGCAGTTTTGCAATCTCTTCCGAAAAGGTCTTTAAATAAATTTTTATGTTTTAGTTCTTTTTAGGTAGGATCTTATTTCTTGTATTTTTCTGACAGCTACCAAATACCTTATAAGTAAGCAGCAACATATATGTTTTTTCAAATTTATTATTCACAATAAATGAAGACCTTCATAGGACATATTCTATAAAAGGCAAAATAAGTTTTCATGTAATAATTTTCATTATTGTTTGTCAAAGGGATTTTAAAATTCTCTTTACAAACTCTGCTTGTTAAAAATATATTGAAATTACAGTGCAGAAAAGTGAAATTAAATAAATACCGGAATAAAGTTTCTTTATCTATGGTGTTACCAAAAAATATGGTTCACATGAGCCATGATTAATATTAGATATATTAAATATAACCTATATTTCTAGTAAAAAATACTTTAAATAGGATCCAACTTTGGCTGACGTAATTCAAGAGTGCTACTTTTGTCTTTAATCTGGACATACTCTTAGCAAGATGCAAGTTCTCTGATATTGCTTGTAGTTATGAAAAGTACAGTTCTGGTCTTCTGGTCTTCCTAATGGTCATCTGCACAGAAATGTGAGCAAATACATAATTTAAAAGGTGAGCTGATGCCTGGATATCTATTTCTTAATTATGGGTACATTTGGGGATATTTTATTTTGAGTTGAATGACTTTTCTGTTACAGGTAAGTACTTCTATCAGCAGGCTATAAATTACACAACTTTATTCAAATACTTCATTCGTTCAGTCTTCAAATAATCCAACCAAAGCAAGCAGTCATATTTTTGGCTTCTTCTGTAGGTTAACAGTGAGTTAGAGCATGGTCTTGAGAGAAGAATCAAGTTTCCTATATATTATATTTCTTGATTTTCCCCTCTGCAATGCTGCTTGTAGAAGAGACACACTTTCCGCCCTTAAGTGTACAAAGCCATTTTACCCTTCTTCTGTGAGTATAGGTCTGCCAAAATACTTACGTACCTCTTCATATGTTTTATGGTGTCACTGAAAATGATGTCGGTGTCTTGATGTGGATGGACAAGAAGTAGGTTTAATCTGTTAAACTTTTACACACAGTGTGAAACTCTCATAAAAAAAAATAAAAAGAAAAAATAAAAAGAAAATGATAAGCGGTATCAGTACAGTACAGTATAACTGAAAGTGCAAGACAATAAACTCTGACACCCATCTTAAGTGTTAGAAGCGTTAAAAAAGCAAAATATCTAGTCATAGTCCATTTTTAAAGTGTGTAAGCCTCATTCAGGCTCACAGAAACAGAATCTCCACAGAGCCAAGTAAATATAACTAGATTGTTTAATTACTGTTAATCAAATAAAATAATTTTGTTTTTAAATCATGGTTGTTATTGTCTATTGTGTAAATAGACTTAAAGATAACATACTTAGCACTTTGTAATTATGTATAAGAAAGCCCTGTGGAAATCAGCTAATTTATTAAAGTTCTACTGAGACAGGAAAAGTCAACCATTTTTACCTCCACAGGGAGACACATTTATACTCCTATAATCCATCCTGGAAGTAATACAGTATTTTAAACAAACTACTGAAGAGTTTTCAGCGGAATATTGGGCAGTTTCTAGTTGACTTAGATCAATATAGCTTTACTAGCACCAGAGGTTTGCCAATTTACACATTTCAGTGAATATATGCTAATTTATACCAGCTGAGAATCAGGCCTTTAAGAGATTGTAAATTTGTTTAAAGGTTTATTTGTAATCCTGGATAATAGGAAGGGATGGTTGGGAGGATTATTTCAGTCATTTTAAAGGTGCAATTAAGACAAACATATAGACTTTTTCAAAGCCTTTCAACAAAGGGTTGCTACTTTTAAATGACCATTTTTTGTTAAGGGAAGAGATATATTTACCAATAAATTCACCTCACAAGGAACAATTTAGCCACTTCCTTACTGGTAAAAAGAGTCCAGAACACGGAATGACTGTAACCCAAGTTTCCTATGAGTTGTTACATACATTTAGACCACTATGAGAAGCTAAAATGGTCTTAATCACCATTAAGATTCAAGCTCAATATCGAAGTTGCTATTAATAGAACACAAAGCCTGCTAACCTCTGCATTTCTCCACAGTTGCTCTGGTATCTTGTAAAAATTCTATCTTCCTTAAAGAGAGTTTCTCAGTCTACAAATGAGAAAACATCTCCAGATGTCATGGACCACCTAAAATTAAAATAAAATTGGAAAGAAAATACAAAAGAAAAAAGAGAAAAGAAAGAGAAAGGAGAAGGAGAAGGAGAAGGAGAAGGAGAAGGAGAAGGAGAAGGAGAAGG